>NC_046621.1:16883381-17232547 GCF_900324465.2 Anabas testudineus
AGGTATTTACGGCATGCATCATCTAGTGACAGTAAACATGTGTGCCAAACCGATGCTAAGTGCATCTGAATTAGCGTGAAGGGCTGTGGAGATAGCATCTGAGTGGGCGCTGAGAGAGAGAGTGACAGTAGGAGTGAGTGAGAGAGAGAGAGTGTAAGGGTGATGGAAACAGAGAGACAAACTAAAATCTGGGGAGAGTCCTAACTGGAATGGAGAATGGCTTTGGTGGGTGACAGCAGCAATGCAGGTAGGACTCAGGTAGGTTGAGTAAAGCTGCGATCTGAATACAGTCCAGCTACGTTGACAGAGAGCTGCCAGAGCTCAGGATCTGAACAGGTGTGTGTACCTCAGGTGATGGCTGTGCAATCTAAGTGGACGCGAGGTTTCCTTTGTAAAACTGCTTTCCTCCTGCGTTCGTCGAGTAGGGAGCCGAATAAATTAAGTTGCTACCAGAAGTCCGATGTGTCAGGCGCCACACAAAAACTGCTTTGTATTGGCTTATGTTTGAACACGGTTTTCTAGAAATCAAATCATTCCAGAAAAAGGCCAACAGAAAACACTGAAAACACAACTGTGATCTTGTTTAACTCATTAAAAGTGTCATTTCCTATAACTAAAGGTGCAGGCATCCATCTGAGCTTCTACCAAAAACAAATAACAAAACTTTTACATTTAACAAACAATGAACCTTTACATCTATGTTACTTAAACAAGTAAAGACTTAAATATGACCTCTGAACTTTTATTTCGCATAGTTAACGATTCTCTGACAGTCTTTTCTTTTCTCTTTTAGGTTTTTCCATTTGGAATATGCACCCTTTCCAAAGCGTTTAGTTTGTGTCGACAGGATGTGCCCGGGAACTCTACCTGAAATGGTTTGGGATTGAGACGGATCTTTGGTCTGGACCTCTGCTTCCACTATGACCTACTGATGTTCAGCTGGAGAGGAATGGCTCACCACGTCTCCTCCAGACTCATTTTCTAAACAGATGGAGAAAGAAGACGGAGAACATGCGTCATTAAAATAATCTGCAGAACAATCAACATTCGCACACACAGCCATGACAGGATCTGAAATTTCCTCTTCTCCTTTGACTCATGAATAGTCATATAGCATCAGCTATGCAGTGTATGCCAAAGCGAACGCTGATTTCTGCCATAACGACGGCCGCTTGTCGTGTGCGATAGGCTTGGCAACATGGGGTAATTAGCTAGATCTATCATCTTCTGCAGGAAGTGGGGACAAATATAGCTAATGATCCGTGCCTGCCTCCATGATTTCTCTCCTCGGCTCTTCATCCTCCGCTGAGTTAGAGGAAGAGAGCAAAGTGGGAAGAGGGGGTGGGGGGGGGCAGGAGTGTGAAGGGGGCCGATGTCCCACTCTCTATTAAAAAAAGAAGGTAAAACAACCTGAGATGCAGGAGAAGATAAAGAAAGAAAAAGAGATGGGAGTGTGAGTGTCTGTGTACTCTGCCCGTCTTTGTCTCTTTCCATCCGGTGCTGCTAATTGAGAGAATGTATGGGAGAGAACAGATGAGGTGCTGATGGTGTATAGGGAGTATCACAAAGAATGAAGGCCCCCATAGGGAGCCTACCAGACGGCCCATAACACCCACACCCACAAACACAAACACACACACACACACACACACACACACACACACACACACACACTCAAAGTCATTCCCAACCAATCGCGAAGCAGCTTAAATCAAAACAATAGCCTGTCCCCGAGGAGCAACACGACCGTAGGCACACAGTGAGTGTTCCGAGTGCCGCTTGTATGTTACGTAAAGGGAGAGGTGGCGGTTATGTGCATACACAGACTTCACTTTGAACCAGCAGGGGGTCTGTTTTTTTATTTTAACCATTCATTCATCAAAACCACAATCACACACTGCTGCTTTGGACCTTTTCTTGTCCACTTCCTTTGTAGTGTGCATAATAAGCGTGGCCGAAGCTGGAAGCTGCGTGAGGGAGTTGTGAGGATCGCGCAAACAACTTTGAAAACGCCTATTAACGTGAAACAATGGCCCACTCAAACAACATTTTCACTGTACAACTTTTTTTTTTTTTTTTTTCCAGAAAACAGCGTCAAAGGCTGGTTTGTATTTGATTACAGTCACCGGTGCAGCCTTAAAGCGTTTTCATTCAGAAAACAGACATAGCAGTAAAAGAAAGTCAAAAGAAATCTGGGCCTGGATAAAACAACAGAACAAAATCAACCCAATGTGTGATTTTTAACAAATTTGTGACATAATCCAACCTGCTTTTGCCCCATAAAATACAAGCAACCCCCCAAAACACACACACAGATACGCACACACACACTCATCCCTGGCCCCTTGGTCATTATAATCAGAGTGTAAGTGATGGGCCTGTCCTTTGATGAAGGTCTTCATGTGGAGTCTGATGACAAATCACAGCTCTCTGACTCTTCATCAGGACACAGCCCACATTCCCCTGGTATATGTGTGTGTGTGTGCATGTGTGTGTGTCAGAAAAAAAGGAGGGGGAGTGGGTAAGAGGGAGAAAGAAAGCAAAACAAAATGAAAATGACAAATGGCAGGAGTCTAAGTGAACAGAAAAAATACAATACAGCATTGGTTTTGTGCTTTGTATGTGTGTGTGTGTGTGTGTGTGTGTGTGTGTGTGTGTGTGTGTGTGTGTTTTTATGTATGGTAATCTAGTCATGGAGTTGAGGTGCTAGTTGGGTGGTTTCAGCACCAAGGACAGTGACAGACCGAGCGCAGCGAGGGAAGAATGGGGCTTCAACAGGAGAATACACACACACACACACACACACACACACACTCTCTCACGTCTTATAAAATGATATACATTTATAGACACATATGTACACAAGGTATAATTTTCATTCTCCTATGATACAGTTCTCCTCAACCCAGAATCCTACAAGTGTGTGTGTGTGTGTGTGTGTGTGTGTGTGTGTGTGCAGAGTCTATTCCTTGGTGAAAAAGAGGGGACCATGCCTGCCCTTTACTGAGCTCCTATATCTATCAAAGCCAGGGTACACACTGTATATAGCCTGGGAAGACTGTGTGCCCTGGCACACACACACACACACACACACACACACACACACACAACTGTACAACTGTAATGAATACCCTATCGCATGGCTATGTACTGAACACAGCAGTATGGGGAAAGTGGGCTGTGATGTTCGCTGTGACATTTTCTATGACACATACTGTATACGACAGGCATTTTAGACACCCACACACATCAAAAAAAAAAAAAAAAAAAAAAAAAAACATACCCATCATATCCAGAAACACACATGCACGGCACATAAAGGGGGCAACCACAAATAGGCCCATATTACAAGGGAGAGACATGCTTTATTCATGTGATGTGTATGCACACATCCACTCACACACACAGAGCAATCTCCTTGTCCCAGGCTCTGAGAGTGACTGGGGCTGCCTGACCTACATTTTAGCAGAAATGTATACAGGCAGAGAGGAGATGAAATCTCTCTCTCTATTGCTCTCTCCTCTCTGTTCCATATCCTGTGTTCTTTTTGGTGCCTGTTCATTGCCTCTTGGACACACACACACACTCACACACAGTGGAGGTGAAGAAGCAGCTATGATTTCTTGGCCTGTATGTCATCATGCTGCAGATGAAACCGGCATCGTCAGAGTGTAGCTACTGTTCATGTGTTTAATGGATTTCAGACCGAGGCAGGAGTGAGGCTGCTGTACATTCTTCCCTCAGAAACGATGCCGAATTGAGGAAGGAAGAGTGATGGTGTGCAAGTAGGTGACGCGACAGCTTGAAGAGGAGAGGTGAAATGGATGTGTGCTTATATACAAATATGTATCCACTGTGTGATGGTCTATAATTAGCTAGAGAGCAGAAGATGGGACTGGTGTGATAATAAAGACAGCTGTCACCTTTATCGATGTTTCCTGTTCAAGTCAATACTTCCAGTGGACAAGACTGCAAACACAGACCGAGATAACAAGCAGCAGCACACATATCACTGCTAACTTACAGGGGCCGTTACTTACTAGATATCTCGTATTATGAAGTGAATGCTCTTTATTTGTCATGAATTGTTGTGCAGCACACCCGCATATAGGTATTTGGATTTGTTTTTGCCGTTGTGTTCACAGTGTCTGTGCAGGAGTCATGTCCGTGACCAGACAGCTCAGAGGTTAGTAATTCAAAAAGGTTTTCAGTTTATAAAGACATGATCCACTTTATCCCTAAACTAAAGCACCACAGTCCTCTGAAATCCCAGTGAGACATCAAACTGACCACACTGTCAAAACAGCCATACAGCAGAAACCAACCAAAAAAATCCCTGACCCTGTATCTAGGCTGCTGGATTTTTACAGCAAAACATCCAGTGGATCCAGAGGAAAGAGAGATTTTCTTACAGCAAAATATTCAAATATTAAAATAATAAAAAATAAAATCTGTTTCATTTAATTTAAGTTCTTTGTGCTATAGCCACATGAATTCCTTTGCTGATAAAATACACAGTTACAGCATAAATTAACCACTTTTGTTTGCAAATGTCAGAGGCAATAATCATTTTTCCATTTTGTACATGGGAGGAATTTAGCTCTGGATTTAGTAAAAACTACAAGTGCAACAGTGGACTAGCTCTGCTTTGGGACCAAACTGCTTTAGTGACTCCGTTTTAGGAACTAACCGACTCAGGACCCCCCCTCCCCCCACCCGAGAACTACATACCTTCAAGAGCGTTTTTCTGTTTGCATTCACTCTGCCTGTAACAGTGATGAAGTGACATAACACAGCTGATGGTTGCCATACAGTTATGTATTCCTGTATTGATTTTCTGCCTTTGTTTACCAAGATAATAACTCTTGAGAAAGATAATAAAAATCTCTTTTCCAGGAGTGCTCTGGATAATGTATGTATGGGTAACATCCAATAAAACAAAATGGAATAATTTCAACCTTACCTTCAAGCAAATGTATATAATGCAGTATATATTTATACATATGCAATATATATATATAGCTTCCATTCTGTGTCCTTTATATAAACAAACATTTAGGAAAATGTATTTGACAGTAGATAAAACCGACTCTAGCTGAGCTGTGGGCTTTTGTGAGGACCACAGTCGGACACAGGCGACAGGATGTCAGATGTCAGGTGATGGTAGAAGGCTACTGCTGGTCATTTAACATGAAGATCTAAAGGAATTAGCCACTAGTGGCAAGTTTAAACTTTTCTCTCTCTTGACGCCCTTCGTTATTGTCGTAATCCCATACTGTTTGTAATAGGCCTCAAAATCACGTCTATTACGTCACGTTTTGGGAGGGGCCAGTGGTGTATTACCACTTTATAAATGGCGGTTTAACAGCTTCTGTTGGTCCCGCATTGACCAATAAGTCAGTCACGGTTTCTATTGTGCTGCTAGACCTTTATCTCTTACCCTAAAGCTAAAGAAGTCTCAAAATGCTTCTAAGAGTGATGATTGTTCTTTGTGCAGTGTGAACACAATAAAAAAAGCAGGTTCTTCCACCAACAGTTCTATAAAGTAGAAAAAAGAAAGTTTTTCCAGTCCAAAAGCACATATTGTTTTCTTTTATCCACCCATCCATTTATTTTCTACAACCACTACTTTCTACTGAAGGTTGTGGGGCTGAACCCGGTGCACACACAGGTGCAGCCTGGATACACAGGCAGACAAAAAGAGGTAAGCACAGAGCTACCTGTATTCAATCAACTCAATCATATTTAACTATTGTGTGATCTTTTGTTGCAACAGCTTAAAAAAAAAAAATCTTCCTGTCAGGCCGAATCGCTCCCATAAAATATCTTTGGAGCTGGCAGCGTTGTCTGAGGCGCTGAGGTTCAGGGGTGAAAGAAGCTGTCAGATAGTGAAGTGGGCTGCCTCTTTATGACTTCCCTGCTCCTATCAAAGAGGAAGAGTGAGACGAGGTAAAAGCAGTTTTCTGACCTGCTTTTCTCTTCAAGGACGTGAGAGATGGAACTGACCGCGTGCGTGACCTGCTGGGCTTCACTTTGCTCGCAAACACAAACACAAACACACACACACACACACACACACACAGCGTCCACTCAAGCAGCCTGGATAAGCCTACTCAAGAAATAAATAACTCGAGAAATGAATACATAAAATCCAACACAGGATCACATGAAGCATGCTCATTATTAGTTTGCCCCTCCCAGTAATACACACACACGCACGCAGCTAAAAGTGTACCCCTCCACCCATTTTCTTTCTCGAGGGAGCCGCCTCCTCCTCTGTGAGGGCAGAGTGTGGGGGAAATAACATCTAGCCAACCCTCGCCACAATTACCCACAGTGGGGTAATCACCGGCACAATGCACTATGGGTTGGCTGCCTGGGAGAGAATGAAATACTCAGGTGAGGAGAGAAGCCAGACAGCAATCAGCCCAGCAGGAAGAGGAAGAGAGAGAGAAAGATGGAGAGAGCGAGCGAGAGAAGAGCAAAGGGCCATTCCTTTAATTTCCAAGGGAGAGCCAGGGCCTTAATTACTTGATGAGTCTCCTTCTCTCTCTTTCTCTCCCTTTGCTGTGCGGCTGTAAAAAGGTGTGTGTGTGTGTGTGTGTGTGTGTTATGTGTCGGTGTGTGTGCCCGCGTGAGTGTGTATATGTGGCCCATTACCAGACTGGGAAGACTCCAATCACCTCTCAGCACAGATAGCGAGTGAAGAGAACAACATTGCAGAGAGGGTAGAGGGAGCAACGAAAGAGAGAGTGAGGGAGAGAAAGAGAGGGAGAGGTGATTTACGCCTTTGGAAGTGTTAACACCATCTCTCATCCCCAGCAGCTACAGAACACCAAGGTCGAGGAGTGAGGCAGTCAAGACTTGAAATAGCCACAGGAAAACACAGAGCCGTGCAGAGCTGCTGCCTATAGAAAAATACACTATTCATGCACATTGTGCAAGATGCCACAAGGGTGTGTTCAAGATGCTCTGCTACTGATAGAACAGGGCTCTGTGTGAATGATCAGGCACGACGGAGGAAATGACTGAGTTCTGTCTTTCAATAAACATCCACACATCGCTGAAAACTGTTGAATGCAGCTAACATTTTACAGAGGTGACACTACAATAAGCTGCTTTTAATCCCGTCCCACTTTCCAGTAAAAGAACAAAACTGACTTTCTCACTTCTATTTACACATAAAAAAAGTGGACTGTAGCTAATTCAGGTTTATTTGTGATTTACTCAACGGATGCTCAAATTGAAACTGGGATTTGAACAGATTCAGAAATGATTAAAAGGAAAATACATAATAAACACTTGTATTAGGGATCTATTACAGTAATAAAATCTGATTGGTCTTCCTGGTAGACAAACTAAATAAAGGCATCACTAATTTTTTTGTTTTGTTGCATAAAATGCAAAACAGTTAAGATTTTAGAGCAAACCTAATCATTTTGTTATGAGGCAACGTTTCTTATTTTATTTTATGAAGTATTACATTAATTAATGCAGCTGAGTTCCTGTGTCAGTTTGGGTTTAGCTCAAAACAGCATTTTGGTTAGGGTTAGACAAAGACTGCGTTTTTGTTTAAATTTTAATACAGACAATTAGTGCAAAGTTCATTTTTCCCCTTTAAGTCAGTCCACGATTTTTCCCTGATCACATTCCTGTGCATGTTGTTGCCTGTAAACATCCACTCGCTATGTTAAATATTAATGTATCTGGTACATATGGTCATTATGTTAATAGAAAACAAAATTTCCCACAAAAAATGAGTGATTGCAATTTAGTTGTGTAGAAACAGAACTTTTACGAGACTGACTTGCACTGTAAACTGTTAGTAAACACTTCTTTTGTGCGCAATTTCTTCTTGTTGGACAACTTGGAAATTGTTAGTAGAAACTTTCATAAGTTTAAATCTCATTTTTATTTCATGGACCCATTTCTATTTTGTTTTAGTAGAGGATAAAAGTTAAAGGTTCAGCATGGTGTAAAAAAATCTACTGATCACAAAGTTTTTACCACTACACTTCACTAATCTATACACTACATTTGCGTCAGAATCGCAACGCCTCTTGTATAAAAGGCATGATTAAATATTTAAACCCTTAATTTTAAGCCAAGCTGTGCACAGGCAACGACAAAATAACTTGTTATTTATTGTCAGTCCTGTATTCTCACTGCATCTTTTTACGTCAACATGTTCTCATTTCAGTGATGACTCTGAAGACAAATACTTTTTTTTTTTTTACTTTGATTTCTATGCCATTTAAAGAAAAAAAGATTACAGAGCCTGATTTGATCAAATGCTATGAACCCCCCACGCCCCACTTAAACCTTTAAAAGAATCTGCAGGCTCTACACTGTTTGTTACAGTGGTTTTGGTACTTGTTACATCTTGGGATTTAAAAAACGTCAGTTATCAATTATGAGTTCTGTAAGTGAACATTCTTTTAATGCAGTCTTTGGCTTTTTCAATGATAAAACTGTGACACATCCCATAAAAAAAGGGAAGCCCTGCTATTTAACAGATAATACTGACCAATAATATCGTCATTCATTGCTCCACTTGTCCTCAGAAATTTCAATATAAGCAGATCTGAATGTTTTGCTGGCAAATGATATTAGATCCTGGACCTTTGGTTACTGAACTGATACCCCTGCATGTGGCTGTCTGTCAGTGAAGGCTGAATGCTTATTTACAGAGGAGGCATATACAATCCTTCCTCGGTAAACAGACTAAGAGATCAGTGGAGAGCGGCAGTTTGTAGTATGTATGCAGTGAAAAGGATGGCAAAGCGTCTTTGAAGGTTAGCTGTCTTTTATCATATCAGATAGGATTTTAACCCCTAAGCTATGCTGAACTGATGCTGCGTTGGAGAGCTTTGCCCCAGCTAATGAAAGAACTCCTTTGTGTAGCTGTTGATGACATTTTCCAACATTCAGTCCTCGTGGCGTTGTCCTTCTCGTTATTCATATCAGATCTCCCTTATGAATTGGCAAGGACATCACTGTGCATCTGTGTACACGTACATGCGTGCACGTGGGCACCATAACGGATCTACAGATGAATAGAAATGCGTGTACACGTGCTGGCATGCTGAGAAATGCATGTCTGTTTACTGTGTACAAGTACATGCACTGAAGTGTGTGTGTGTGTGTGTGTGTGTGTGTGTGTGCAACTGCACCTAGGTCTCAATGCTCTGATGAGGTCTATTGTTCTCTTTTCTATTATTTTCTATAGTGCTCTATTCACAAAAGCCCTCTGTCTTGTTTCTCACTCACTCTTGCCATCATCACCCCCCACCACACACACACACACACACCCACACACCCCCTGCTTGGCTGCCAGTGTATACCCAGAATACCAATGATGCAGTCTGCAGATAGATAGATAGTGCTGTCTGTCACATGACCCAATATGTCCTGAGGCTTTACCCCGGGATGACAGCAGGTGCAGTGTGAACACACACACACACACACACACACACACACACACACACACACACACACACACACACACACACACCCACACACACACACAGGTACCCCTGGTTTGGCATGCTGTATGTCAGCATAGGCAACAAAGCAGGCAGGCACACACATAGCATTGCAGGCATTCACATTCAGAGGTATACACACACTTGGGCGAGCTAATGGGCATACACACACTGAATCACCGCAGGGGAGCGAGCCAGAAAGAGAGAGGGAGGAAAAGAGAGAACACCCTGCCACTGTACACACATGCCGTCTCTCTCTCTCTCTCTTTCTGTCACACGCACAGCCCTGCAGGCAAGATAGAAAAACACCGAATATCCTCCTCAATTCCATCCATCTCAAAAGCAGACACACACACACACACACACACACACACACAGATATCTTCCTGTGGGAAGGCACCCCACGCCTGTTTCTCACACAAACATATTCGTCACTGACAAGGCTCTACACAGTCACTGGGTATCCTTTGCCACCAAAAATAGCTGGCTAATAGAAGGGAATAGAAAATGTCCTCTCACTCTCTGCTCAAACAGGACCTATATTTTCAGCATGGAAGTCAAAAGGCTTCGAATACGTGAGACAGAATTTTGTTTAGCACTGACTCAATCACACGGTAATTCGAAATAAGGTCCCAGGAAGCAAGAGAGTCATACATACACACAGAGTGGCAGAATGTGCCCTCTTCACTACTTACAGCTCCCTCCCCATTTGAACAAAATGAAAAACTAGATTCCCTGATTCAGTCATTAATGTTGCTATTTGCTATCACGTTGGAAGCACTTATGACGACGTTCCTATTTGCTCCACGAGGTTTTACCCAGTGGTCTATAGAATATTAGCAGAGCTTAGCTAATAAAGAGTGGTAAAATGAACCCTGCAGCCTCAGGCTAAGCAGCTGTTTGTCATTCACATGTGAAACTTGGACATGCATATGCTAAACATTCTGCACCTATAGACAATGTTCTATAATAAATATTACATTTCTTTATTTAACTCTTTACTTGCTTTTCTGCAAAACAATGTTTTTCATTTAACAAAATAAAGAGTTATGAATACAGTTCAAAAAAAGGAATTAAAAAGAATGAGTACGCGTGATACGAGTAATAAGATGGCTTAGCATGGAGGTTCGATGCTTTGCTGTATTCTTATCACTTTAGAACTGCAAAGTGTCTAAACACCTTAAAGACACACACACACACACACACACACAAAACACAGTGCCTAAAAAACTAACTACAAACTACCAACTGCATTATTGGATTACATTTATTGTTCTTCTGTGGAGTTTGCCTTTGTAAAAAGCAGCACCAGAGAAGCAGTCATGCTCTTACCAATAACGCTACATGCAGTTGTCTCATGTGTTTTTTAAATTCAGTACAAAACAATCCCCACAATGTCCATGATGTCAGTTTGGGAGTCTAGGGTTTTATGGTGCAGATTTTACAGCCAACTGAGGCAAATTTCACTTATTTTGATTAAATAAGACTTAAGACAATCAGGCTTTCATATGCAAGACATGACGTGTCACAGTAGTTGAACAAAATCAATCAAATGCACTGCTTGGCCAAAAAGGTCACCAACTGGATTTGACTAAGCCTTCCATTGGATCATCACTGCAGAGATGACTGTATTTCAGCTGGCAAGTTGGTGAGGTCAGCTGACTACCTGAATGTACCTGAGTGATCATGTTTGTTCCCAATGACGCGGGCATATTAAGATTGTGTTGCTTCAGTTTCACAGACTTGGGTTGAGTCAAAAATGTCAAAATGTCAAAATGAGAAATATTTTTTTGTTATAAAAAATGTTTCTGGCTATTGGTACATGAGTCTCTAAGAGATGCTTAAAATAATCATATGTTAAACTTCTTTTATTTTCTAATTACAGTCCCGCCTCTATCCTTAAAAGAACATCTTAAAACCCATGTGGAAAGCCTGCTTTAAAACTTCTGCATATTTTTAGAGACCTATAAAATGTCAGCTGCATGGCACCTGTTTGGCTGCTGTAGAGTTGCCTCTGTACTCACTCACTGAATAAATGAGTACAGCATCCATAAAAGTAGCCTTTATTTGGACATTACAGCTCATGCACTTTTTCAGAGAGCTTCTTTATTAGGACAGTATAGTAATTGAGCCATGCCTAGTGTCACTTAAAGCATACACTAAATCACAGAAAAAGAAGAGGTGCTTCATGTGGCACTTGGGTTTTGACGGAGTCATACCAGCGACAGCAAGTCACAAGCTCATTTCAATAATTATCAGCTTGGCACTTGGTGTGCCAAGCACACATGCCCACACCGAAATACAAGCTGAAAAAACAATCATCTGCAAACAAGAACTGGAAGCGTGCATGCAGACATACACAGTATGAGTGGCTGTGTGTATACGTATGTGCCTGTTTATGTGTTCGGGCTGTTCCGCTGTATTCCTTCCTTTTCCCCCATACTTCTCTTAACACCTGTTGTGAAATATGTATATGTGCATTTCTGGATTCTTGTCAGAAAACTTGTTATGTTGATATCACACCGCGTATTGCAGCTACATCAAGGTGACAGCTTGAGAAAAGGTGGGATGTTTTTATGCAAATGGCTGTGAGAATGAAGATCGTTCAGAGTAAAGCAGAAACAAGGAAAACACTCAGCATGGCTGTACAGGTATGCGCTCAACTTTTGAGGTTCTGGGCTATGTCGAGTTTCTGCATGTGCCTGTGTTGAATGTGTGCAAATTGTCTGTGTTTGTGCGTGTGTGTTGGGGGGGGTGGGGGTGCACATGTGCATGTTGTGGGCTCAGGTGGATTGTGAACTCGGCAGATGGACATTTGGAGCAGCTTTGCACCCTGCAGCAAAACACGCACACACACACACACATACATTTGCACTCCCACACACGGCTGTAACATTAACCTTGTGTAACTCTAGCTGAGAGAAAGCCATAAAAAACATCCTCAGCACCTCAAATCACATATCGACATACTGATCCAATACTTCAACTGTCTAAACACTGTAAGTCAAAACCACCATAATATTCTAATATTTCGTCTGTGACCTGAAAATACCTCCTTAGGCTTTTTTAGAGTTGGTCTGGAAAGATGATCCGGATATATTATACCTCACGTAGCAGTACCACCTATGATTAGTTCTGTCCTTTATTGTTCGGTTCTCTGCGCTTCTGTAATAAACGGCTGCATTTTATTGGTTATGTACTGTTTGTTTAAAATGTTGGCTCATATTGTTGTCACTGAAGTAATTCTAGATCCAATCGTTAACTAATTTTTTCAATGTAGTGCATGATAAAAGAGAAATGTGAAAGTGACACTCTAGAATTAGTTAATTTTAGAGGGTTTAAACATGTGATGCAGTAATTTATATATATGTTGGTATATCTTTAAAATACTGTGGTGCATTGTGCAGTGTTACGACCCCGGCTCAAGGGAGGCAACAGAGATAAGTCAAAAATAAAATAAATAAATAAAAAGCTTAGCTTACACTAGATTGAATTTATGGCAGGTAGAGTAACAAGAGAACAAACAAAACAAGTTGGCTGTGGTTGGCTACTGAAGCAGAAGGAGACAGAGTGGAAGAGAGTTCTCAGGACTTTTAAAGGGCAGCCTCCAGGTGTAGATGTCACATGGTGGGTTGGGAGGAGACAGTGCCAAACACCTGCAAGACTCCATGACAAATCATTCAGGTTACATACTTAACACCTTCACAGTCAATACAAATTACAACTATGAGAGGACATCTGCAAGCACGTTGTCCTTTCCACTAATATGCCAAATGTCTAGGTTATACCCTTGCAAGAACAGACTTCAGACAGAGTTTTTTTATCTTGCTGATAAAAACAAGAGGGTTGTGATCAGTATAAACCTCAAGGGTCTGACTGAAAGAAACAAACATCAGAATGGTCAAAGGCAAGAATTATCATGAGCCAAATACGAGACATTAGAATGGTAAACACTTGGGACAACTACTTGGAATGCACAGTTTCAGTCATCCTCACAAGTCATCTCAGGAGAAGTCCACTCCTCATGAGCGCACCATTGCTCACAAAATAGCCATGAGAAACCTCCCTAATTGCATCCTCTGAAAGAGCAGCCTCAAAAAGTGGAGAAAAGGTGCTGTCTGCTTTCTGTTGCTGCCTAAACTCCTCATGAGAGGGAAATGTTTAATCAAATCCAAATACCAGCGCATCACCTCTTGCGAAGAATGTATCAGTGAGTGCGATTTCTGACTCATTTTTCTTTATCTGGGCTCTTGTCATGGCACAAGTCGCAACACATACAGGAGGTATGCCTGGATACTGCTGCTCAAGGTTACCTGGCCCTTCCAACACTATGGGTGTAGAAACAACTTCAGGTGTTACAAGTACTCTACCACCAGCCACATAATTTCACTTAATGAAAGAAACGCCTTCAATAGGAATATGAGGGCAGAGAGCCACGGCAACTTCATCAGACACTATTTGAGTTCGCAGTCCTTATTAGAGCTACAGGTTTAGAAGGTCTCTGCTACTTACTCAAGACTGGGTTAGAATCTGGCTTTAAGGAGCAAGTTCTAAATTTTCTCTTTTGCTCATCCTCACCTTTGTCATAATTTGTCTTATGTGTCAGCAAGAATTCATCAGTTAGAACTGCAGCTTTAATGATTGTTGACACTTGTTGCTCATTGAGATGTGTACAAACTGCATTTGGAAGGCAATTTTTAAATTCTTCCAACAAAATCAGTTGTCTCTAGTCTTCCTTAGTTTCCGCCTTTTAAGACTCACATCATTATTGAAAAGATGCTCTTCTTCCTTAGCAAATTTGACGTAAGTTTATCGATCTTTGTCAAGACCCTAAAGCGTTAGTGGAACACAATAGGCCTCAGGAATGGCACAGTAAGCAGGGTAAGCTTCTTGTGCTTTCCCAAGCAGGACACCTTTCGAAAGCAAGGTCCAGGCACGTTGAAACAAATGCTACATGTTCAAAAGGGGGAAGATAGTTTTCCACATCCTTCTCCACAAAAACTAATCTCATAAATATGACTACATCAAAACCAGATGGTTGAGAATTTGCAGAACCTGATAAAGCAGCTTGTTTAAGTTCAGTTTCTTTAAGAAAACATTCATGTTCTTGTTCAACTGCCTCTCTTTGTGTTTATCATGCAATTGCAGTAAAGCCAATTCCCATAATCTTAACCCAATGACAACATCTGACATTTGAAATGCATTTTCTTCAGGTATAGATGTACCTAATACTTTCCTTTAAATACTTTAAAATATCTTTAGTCAACTGCTCAAGCAACTCGACCGAGGGTGCTTCCAATCAACTATCAAGATAGCATAGACTATCACCCAATCACACACACACAATAAGATAATAGTTAACAATTCCAACTCAAGAAATCTAGCCTACACAGAAAGCCAAGGTACACTCTAACACTTGAAAACCAAAAGTTGCAAAACACTCATAAGTTAGGATCAAGGACACTATAACTTATCACTTTAACTCGCCTAAACTAGCCTCCACATAAAGCGCAAAAGGTAAGCTCCTGAGTGCACAATTAAACAAAAGCAACCCCCTGAATCCTACCTAATTTGTACTTAAAGCCTGAACATCTTCAGTAAACCACTGCCATATTTCCATAGCATATGACCACGAGCCCTCACCAACATGGGAAAACATTTAGTCACCAACAACAGCCAATGCTAACCAGCACACCTCTCCCAAACGAACCCCCAACATGTTAGGGCCCCGGCTCAAGGGAGGCAACAGAGATAACTTAAAAATAGCTGTAAGCGTCGCTTACACGATTGAATTTATTGCAGGTAGAGTAACAAGAGAACAAACAAAAACAAGGTGGCTGTGGCTGGCTGCTGAAGCAGAATGAGACAGAGAGAGGAAGAGACTCAGGACTTTTAAAGGGCAGCCTCCAGGTGTAGGTGTCACATGATGGGTTGGGAGGAGTCAGTCCAAAACACTTGCAAGACTCCATGAGAAATCATTCAGGTTACATACATAACATGCAGTTTATTATTGGTGGTATTATATAATGTCACATGACAAGATGCATGCATGAATTTCACAACCGCCCCTTTCTAAAAGGCCTGGGGTCCATGTAGCAGCAAGCCCTGTCACATTGTCCTTCAACTGTGTTATAGAAAAGATGAAAAGAGGAGACTCTCTGTTATTTCTGCACCCAATTCAGACGCTACATGCTTTCATGCCTGCTTGCATTCTCTCGACCATAACTGGATGACGTTTGTAATTTTGTTCACATTTGTCTTCCGTCACCTATCTGTGCCACTGTTTGCTAAAAGTCTCTCTCCCTTTATAAGCTCCTTTTTCCATCCCAGCTGGAGGATGGAGGGATGAAGAGATGGGTGGATGGCTGGGGGGATGTAGATGGAGTCTGCGTGGAGCTGCTCTCTCCCTGAGGAGCCTCTTCTGCCAGTCCAGTGCCACAGATCAACAGTCAGCCAGCCAGCCGTGCACTGACCTCATCCCTCTCTCTCTCTTTCTCTCCCTCCCTCTCTCTCTCTATCTTTCTTTCTGTCTCTCTCTATTTCTGTCTCCCTCTATCTCGCTCTCCTTCTCTGCCAGAGGCACTTGCTGTCCCCATGTCTCCTTCCTACGCCAACTGCCTGTCCTGCTACCAACGGTGCATGACTGTCTGGCAACCTCTCTGCCTGCCTTTCTTTCTGCTGCTCTGCATGCCTGTCTCTCTTGCAGCCAGCCTATCCTTCAAATCTCCTGTCTGTCTGCTTTTGTGTCTGTGTTTCTGTCTCTGTGCATGGGTGCCTGCCTGTCCATCTGCCTGTCTGCCTGCCAGCCACTCTTTCTAGCCAATACCTCTCTGCCGGAAAGCGGCCAGCCTGTCAGCCGCTCTGCCAATCTGCCTGACTATCTGCCTGTCTATTCGTCATCTGTTTGTATCTCTATTTGTTTGCCTTTGTGTCTGTCTGTCTGTCTGTCTGTCTGTCTGTTTACCTGTCTGCCTGTCCATATGTCTATTAGCTGTTTATGTGCTCGTCTTGCTGTATGTCTCTCTGCATCAAGGTGCTTTGCAAAATGGCAAACCCGAACCTCCAACTCCATTCTGTAGCTGCTGGTATTCACTTGACATGAACACAAGGACTGATTGAAGCCTTAAATTTAACGTCTTTAGATTTCTCTGTTTGACCCGTTTGCACCCGACCAAACCGTGGCTTAACACGAGGTGATTAATGTTCCCTTTCATCGCGAGGTCACCAAACATTTGTACAGTCATCTTTTTCTGTATTCATCGCCACCTTGCTGTTCCACACTGGGGAGCAGGTTTCCCAGGTCCAAAAAAGCTCCACAGTGCATCTCAGTGAATGATGCAACACAATTTATGAGGGTTTCTTTCTTGGCAGACGGTTCATTCACTGTCTTTCCAAACAACAGGCCCGGAGCTCTACCCTGTCTTCAGACGCTTAGTCATCAGGCCAACTTCCTGCTAATGCGCTTCCTATCTCATTCACAGCTCTTCGTGGCTTTAGGAAGATGTTTCCTGAATCGAAAAAGGCTCTCTCCTCTCTTTCCTCGCTGTCCTTTCTGTCTCTCCCTCCCTCTCTCACTCTCTCGCTCGCTCCCCCATGTCCTCTCCTATTCTTGTCTGAACAGGAGAGCGAGAGAGCGTTTGACTGCCTCCTCGCAACCAAAGGCTGCACTGCGTGTGCGCTCGGCAGTCAAGGACAACTCTAATAGAGGTAGAACAAAAGAAAAGAGGGGGTGAGAGGAGGGGGGGTGAGACTGATGGAGAGAAACAAGCATGCTGTGGTGCAAGGGTCTTTGAAATTATACATGTTGTAAAATAATAATAGTGAGTAATTCCCTTTTCAGTGCCACTGACTTTTGCTCTGCACCACTGTCCACAGGTGGAGATTGAGAAAGAAAGGACATTTCAATCTACCTCTATTTTACATATCACACAGCTCAATAGGCAGCTTTCAAAGAGTGACTCACTGCGTTTCCCCCAGGGCGTTGAGCATGTACAGAGTGGTATACAGTATATTCAATAAATTGAATATATGTAAGGTCAACAATTTCAACATCTCCATAGTTTTCTGTCTCTCTTGTGTTGTACATTGTATTTGCCTGTTATGCATTATAGTCAGAAGTCTTTACTCATATGTCTTCATGCGTATTTCACATCTTTTGTGATTTTTTTTAATCTTTCTGCAAAGTAAACAAATTTACTAGCTCCAATCTTAAAATAGATGCTCCTAATCTTTACACTACAGTATTGTATTATGTGCATGTATTATGCATTATTGTAAAAATGAAAAAAAAAAAAAAGCGTAAAGCGTATATTTCTCTCTCTCTTTCTTCTTTCTGACACCTCAGTATGTGTTTGTGTTTACAGTCACACCCACAGAGAGCACGGAGCTTGCTATGAGCATATTTAAATGCCTCTGCAGCTAGATAGCTAATCCCTGTTGTGGATTGGCCCAGTTAGTGGTTCCCAGCTTTTGGAAGGGAATGCTAAACTGGGGATGAGGTGGTGGTGGTGGTGGTGGTGGTGGGTGGGGGGGGATCTCTCTATTTATAATGGTAAACCCAGCCCATGTTTCTGCTGTGCTGATAGATGTTATCTGTGTCAGCCTTTGTTTCTTCTCTCTCTCCTTCTTCCTTCGTCTTCCTTCTGTCTCTCTCTCTCTCTCCACAGTCTGCCTCCTACTCTCTCTCTCATTCTTATACCCTGTCTTTTTGTTTTGCCTTGTTCTCTTCTGCATCTCTCCTCTCCTCTCCTCTCCTCTCCTCTCCTCTCCTCTCCTCCATCCTTTTTTCTACCCAGCGCCCAGATGCGGGGAAGGCAGCTGTGTTGTGTTTTAAAGTGTGCCTGGTTGAAACCACTGTGCCTGGCATCTGCTGCTGGCAAAAAAATATAACAACCAACCCCCACTATAGGCATCCATCTCTGTCTCCCTCTGTTACTCTCTCTTGCCATCTCTCTGCTATTTAATCCTCTGAAATGAGATGAAAGACAACTGCCGCGCTTGCAGGGAGGAAAGGGTTAACCAGCAACCCAGCTCCTCTTCCAGCAAGCCCACTAATAACCACCAATTACTGAACTGTACATCAGTGCACAAGAAGAGGACGGAAGAAAAAGAAAAAAGGCCTTCCCTGTTTTTGTCAGCGCTTGTTAGCCCAGACGTACACAGCTAGCTAGTGGCTAACTAGTTTCTCAACTAGAGTTGCACTAAATGAGGTCCCTGCAGATTTGTAATGCCAATGTTTGTTAGACATGATATAGAAATCTCCTGATCGTGCTAACAAGCTAAATGTGTACGGGCGGCTGTCTGGCGGCCCGTCTTATAGCTGTCAACAAAGAGAATGACAGTATACCCAGATAGCTGGGGATCTCATTTAAGCCAGCTAATCAGACACAGTGGTGCTTTGCGCTAAGGTGGAGCGCTCCCCCCCCCCCCCCGAGACCAAAGCTTCGGAGACGGCGGGAGCGTATCATCTGACTCTGCCGGCGAAGATGCACCCAAACACGGGGGCTAAGGGAGATGCAGGCAGGCTGTGGGAGCCGCGGCTGTAATTAGGTGTCCTGAGCCTGACGCCCACATCCCTCGAACAGAGCGCCATCCATCCCTCCCTCCGCTGCGAATAGGCTGCCTGGCGCCTGTGCTGTGCTACAGAGCCACACACACATGCGTATATGTAGTGCACGCACATGCAAGACACAGAATCCAACAATTCACATAAGGCATAGTAGGAAATGAATTGAACACATGGAAGAGGTTGCATGCTTTACACCCAACCATCCATTAGATACAATTGTATAAGGTTAAAAAAATAACTGAAATAAATGAACTATAAAATGTATACCGCTATAATTTCCACTGTGGACCAAAATAGAAACCAAAAATCTATCTCAAGTCCAGAAAAAAAAAAAAAAAAAGGTAGCTATCTTGACTGCAGAGCCTCTCTCCCATCTCCCCTGGTCCACGAGAGCAGAACATACTGATGCTGTGGCTTTTGACCACAGCAATTTTAATCAGTCTTTTTCACACTTCATTGGGAATTCATCGCCGCCTTCCCCCTTCAAACATTGTTTGGGAGAGTTATCAGCGGCAGGCAGCATATCCGGTAATTATACATGCAAGTTAACGCTGGGAGCTGGGCTGCATATTTCAGCCAAATGCATGTGCTGCTGAGAGGCACTGGAGGGTACAGCTGCTTCATAATGCTGGGTCTGTGGTGGCCATGATTGAAGGATGGTGTCTGAGAGTTGCATCCAGAAAGTAATCGTTTGCTACATGCAATGTGAAGTGGGCTGAAACATTATGTTTAAAGCGACGTGATTTGCATCACAATGAGCCAATTTGGCGAAGGTGTTGTTCTTAAATGTAAATCCTTCTCATAAATTAAAGCAGATTGCTGTGTTACAGATACAAGTACGCAGCAGATGAGGAGTGAGTGTTTCAGCACATTGGACGTTTGAATGTGTTGCAGAGGCATGGTGCAAACACTACTAGAGACTAGATTGCTAAAAATTTTGATGGTTCAACGTGTTTGTTTACTGTGTGAGTCAGAGGCCAGCTGTTAATAGGGTCTGAACACACAGCCAGACAAAAAGCACAGAGACGCACACACACACACACACACACACACACACTGGAACCACCAGTCAGACACTAGAGGGTCCTCTGGGGAACGTAGCAGCGGAGGCATAACAGTGACTCATCCAAATGGTCACGGAACACACAAACACACACACATCCTGCTATGGCAGCCACGCTGTCAGATAGCATCACCACTGAGCCTATGGAGTACTCTTGACAGGTGTGGCCCGCCAGTCACGCACACACACACCAGCCAGCCGCATCCTCCAACCCCACGCCTGACAGGGAACCACATGTTATAGTGTGGCTGCATGTGTGTGTATATATTAAACAAAGACAATGCAAGGCTGTATACAGTGTGAGGGTACACGCATGTACTCTGACACATCTGAAATGTATGTTGGGTTTATTAGCATGCATTATCAGCAGCATTGTGATGGATGTGTGTATGCCACACTGTCCTATCAAAGCCAATGTATGCAGTGCTGGTATGTGGGAGTGCTGCTGCAGCTGTGAATACTGTGTGGAGAAGCATGGAGACAGCACCAGTAGTGCAGTAAGATCAATAGAGTAACACACAGCCTGGCTTCTTCTCTCTCTATTGTGTGTGGGTTGTACAGTATAGAGCCATATGCCTCTGTATGTCTGATGTGTGTTTACGTACTTTCTGGGTGGACCCAGAGGAGGCACCGGTGTCAGGATGCTGTACAGATGCAGATCTACAGCTTATGTACGGCGTGTGTGTGTGTGTGTAGGAGTGCAGCATATGAGACCTGCGCTCTGTAAGTGCCTTTCTGAAAAGTGTAACTATGAATGAACATTTTAGAATGGAGCGCCCTTCGTGCACAAGATTGGCCCCGCTGTTGCCCACAGGTGCAAAGCTCTGCACAGTTATAAAATTAACAGGCGGCATGGCGAGGCAGTGTGTGGGAAAGCAGCACACGCAGCCTCCAGGATAAGACCTGCACATGCAGTGTACTACATGGACTGTGAAAAGTGCGTGGAGGAGCTTTCTACCTGTATCCCTGCTCAATCCTAATTAGAAGAAGAATGTCTGGAATGGGAGACAAGTAATCGGATTGTTATTGGAGGAGTACGCAAACACACGAGCAGGCACGTGTGATGCATTCAAACATACGAACAGATGGACAAACACACTCTCACATGCACGGCGGCATCCAAACACACAAACAATAACCACCCACACCCGTGCACATTAATGCACTTCCCTTAGAACACACATAAACACATACACACACCCACAGAAATATACAACCCACTCTCTTGCCTCTAAGCAGTCTAGTCCAGTTACTACAAAGCCCACCAAGAGCTCTTTGCAGATCAAATAATCATGCCTTCCATCTGTTTCCATTTCTCTACATTAGCTTTGGGAAGGCACCCTACAGACCCTGTTAAGAAGTGCCGCAGCCATGGGTAAAATAATGATTCCTCTCTCAACCCCCTACTCCTCATTATCTCCCTCCAAAGCCAATTCAATGACAGGGAGTAGATATGAGCCAATTGCATGTACGGTCCTCATAATGTTTGGTAATGCCGTCTTACTATGACATTATCCAGGGTCTGCAATGCAATGGGCTTTTTTATAGTTGATATGAGTAGTTTTGATGTTGTGGTATGAAATAGAGTATAGGCTATATCTGATGTGTGTTGCCCTGATTCTTTCTAGAACTCAACAGATTTTGCCTTTATAGTGACTATATATTCTCTTACTTTATATTCCAGGCTAGGCTAACACCTATATCCTATTAATTTTTAATCACAGCAGACTTACACTTAGAAAACACATGTACAATAAACACGAGAGACTGAATAGACAGAATGCACAAACTGTTGGGGAGAAAATGAATTAGTCAAATTCACAATATCACCATCATCCTCATACAATGAGGTGGGAAACTGATATTCAGCCTGTGGGAGTATATGTGCCATCTCGCCATTGAGCTTGGGAAGAGAGGGGATGTTTGGTCCTTGTTATGCAAGATGGAAATGAGTTTGCCACGCTTTGCTGTAGCCAAGCTATTTTGGAACAGCTCACATCGGAAAACGCTGGGCCGAGCAGGAAAATTAGGTCACTTACACGAGCAGGGCAGTGCCTTCGTTCGGGAAGCGAGCGGCAGCGAGGGTTGAGACTAAAGAACTAAAACGTGTAGCGCTATTTATTCAGGGCATGGGGTACACAGATTTGAGTAAAATGAACAAGATGCGGGAGCTTAACACAGGCAGAGCAAAGAATCATTTTAACAGAGACCTGGCAATGACCTGAATACATTGCAGCAATGGAAGGGAAGCGAGGATCCAGCTCTGAGAGCATAGCTTCAGATTTCCCCTGCATTTTGTAGCAGATCACACAACACACACTATGGCTTTCTAGTCTGTATGCAGAGACCAATGCTGACACAGAGGGTCTGATTTATTATGCATGGGACTGTGGGGCGCAATTGGTGAGGGGGAATGAGAAATGATGGCATCCTCCTTGTTAACAGTAAATATGTGATCCATCCCCCTCGTTAACTGCTGAACTGAGATGAAGAAGTGAAGGGAAAACTTGCACCAACTCCCCCACACCACCACCACCACCCTTCATGTCCCCCTGCCCCTCACCCTACTCAGTTATATTTTATAAATCATCCACTAGCACGGCAAATATCATTTTACACAGGCCCCAATAATTATGAAACATAAATGCAATGCAGTTGGAAGCAAGGGAGGGAGCAGGGGGCGGGGGGCTAAATTTTGGGGGAATGCATAAGTGCAGGACTGGCTGGAGAGAGAGAGAGAAACGTGTTCTGAGACAGAAAGAGAGACTGGCTGAGATAAAGGAAATGACAGAGAGAGCAGAGGAGGGACAGACAGGGAGACGGTTCATGAGTAGAGACAGAGCAGCTACAGTAGAACTGTGTGTATGTGTGTCTTAGGGGGAGTTAGTAGGAAGATGCAGAGGTGTGTTGTCAGCATTTTCAGGGGGCCGTGTCTGTGGAGTCCTCCAGATGGCAGGTGGATATGCCCTAGTTTAAAGAGCAGCGTCTCTGTCTACTAACACACACACACACTTGCACTTAAGAGAGCAAATACACAAAAGTACAGGACACGTGTGCATAAAGGACGTAAACGAACACACAATACTTTCACATCGACCTTTGTCTCTTTTACAAAATCTAAATGATATAACGCTGCTTATTGTAACGCCCTAAAGGTGGCAATCAAACTGTTCTATGTCTGACGACACGCTGCGACTGTACCCCCTGGATCTGCTCATGACGGAGCTTCTTTACCAAAATCTCGCAGTACATTCAAAACACACAAGCAAAAACTAACAAACAAACAAAAAACACAGCGATCAATCCAATTCAAACGCACACGACAGACAGATTATCTATACTACAATGGCCTTTCCAATTCAACCCCCTTAAAGAGAAGCAGCAGATCCAAAACGAGTGTGCACAGATTGTTGTCTGACACAATCCTTTCTGCAAGTGAGTTTGATTTTTTGAGCTAGTCGACGCAAGTCATAAGCACTAAGTGGTCAAAATTGAATCCAAAGCATTGTTCCCCAAACAAAAGCTGCATGTTCACCAAACTAAGCTATTGATCTGTGCTTTGTTTTCCTGGGAATTTGTATGGAAGTGTACGCGCAAATATTTGTGCATCTATGTCTGTTTATGTTCCAACTGTTGCAAATGTTTGCCTCCGCTTGCATGTTTGCATGCATGTGTACACATATGCCCGCCCACAGTTCCACATCATGGTGTGACTGCCCGCACGCGTATGTGCGTATGTGTGTGTGTGTGTGTGTGTGTGTGCCTCTGTGTCTGTGTGCGTTTCGACGAACCGTCACTTCTAAA
This sequence comes from Anabas testudineus, assembly GCF_900324465.2. NCBI lineage: Eukaryota > Metazoa > Chordata > Actinopteri > Anabantiformes > Anabantidae > Anabas > Anabas testudineus. The sequence continues at coordinate 16,907,302 of NC_046621.1, forward strand.
GAGGGGCTGCGCTGCTGTCATGCAATGACACCTCTCATTTGCTGCTGTCCTGTGAAGCGGAGCTGAAGGCAGAGGTCAGGCCACCCTCACAGAGACGCCGCGACTCAGAGCACATCATGTCTGCCTGCCTGCCTCCTAACACTGTAGTATAGACCTCTGCCCGTCATGCACACGCACACTCATGCATAAAACAACAACGCACACACACACACACTCATCCTCGCCTAACTCTACACAAAGGCTACATTTATTTGAAATTTCAATTAAGTCTACTTCTTTTCAAATATTGAGTTCACACAAAACACTAAGCAGCAAAAAATGATAGGATAAAAAAAAAAAAAAAAAAAGGCTTTCACTGTCAAAAACAATCACTGCTGAGTCTGGATTGAAACAACACAATCCACTATTTAGCCAGCAGAGCAGGATGGTGCATACAGCTCCAGCCTGCCTGTGTGGAAAAGAAGACCCAGGATGAAGGCTGTTCTATATGAAGCAACACTACACTCACATACTCATCTCTTCTCCCGACACCTTTCAGCCTCCCCCCCCTCCCCTTGCTCCTGCAGGCCGTCCATTCTTCTCGACCGGTGTCGCATGCCACCATCAATTACCCATTAGACAGTGTAATATTCACCCAATATTGTCGGCGTGTGACTGGGAAATTTTAGAGTGATCAAAACCGACAAATCTGATTTACAGAGCTGGCATAAATAAGGAGATTGTGCCCTCCCTGATTGCGCTGTTGAATAATGGATGCCTGTTTGGTAATCATTTTCCAATATCACACCACTTTCCCTTAGACTGGCCTAGCAGAATCCTCTTCTTCATTTCTTTTCTGTCCTGTTCTGCCTGTTTCTCTTTCTTTCATTAGCTTTTTCTTTTCATTCCTTATTTCCCAGCTTCTTTGAAGCACAACTGAATCAGCCTGAATCAGCTTCATGTACCTGCCACAAACCAAAACGTGACCCAAACAATGTGGGGACTTGACTTTCATTAGTGATGCTACGGTAGACAGCATCATTACTGAGGAGGCGGGCGTTGTTGTGACTGAAACGTTTCCTTTTCTGATTCTTCTTATTATTGTTGAGAGAGAAAATGTGAGTAGCTATCAATGCTGCAGCTGGTATGCAAACTAAGCACACAAGTAAAGTTGGCTTGCAGCTACACCAGGCTTAGACCAGACAGTAATAATCCGAGCAGCTCGAGCTTTTTTTTCCTTATTAATGAGATGCATTTCAAGTGTGATGACCAGGACAATATTTCTGCTATAAAAGCTTTGCTTTCTTTTGTATGAGTGATGTGTCAGGCAAACAAATCAATGTGAACATCCAACAGTGGCACTGAGCTTCATGTCAACTCGCTGCAACAGCTTGACGGATGGGAGATTTAGCTCCCTAAACTAGCTGGAATTAGAAATTCTGATACGCGTTCGTCCTGGATGATGTGCAGGCAGGGCACCGGGGCGGCGGATGTAGGAAACATTACCCTGCAGACGGTTTAGAAGGGGGCACAAAAGACTGTGTTTGTGCACCTTCCTGCTCTGCCACTGTTTGCATACACAACCTTCAGCTCGTGCTAAATCTAATTGTTATCGCACGACAACAACAACGCAAGCAGTCTCAAGGTCAGCGCTTTGATGATATTGTAGCGGCGCTCTAAACAGCTGTTCCTGTGCTCTTTGTAATATTCTTCAAGGCACAGTTGTGCCTCTAATGGGAAAAGGCCAAACCAGGTTATGAAAATCCTTATTTACAGCTAGCTGCCTGTCTGTGTGAAGTAGGTCACAGCAGCTCCTAAAATGGAACAAACCTCACTCACACCGTTTAATACTTTGCTTTTGAAAGCTTGCTGCCTTACAATGGCACCGGAGGGAAAGACACAAACACTCCTCCTTAGCGAGAGCGTCTTATTTTTACTGTTCAAAATACTGTGCCTGTAGCTCGTGGGGGAAGTCCGGCTTTACAAACCAAAACACACACACACACACACACACAGACAAAGCAGAGGGCAACGTTGCAAATATCAGTAAACAGCAGATGTTCAGCTATAATATTCCAGGAGTTGCTTCACTACATTTTGTTAGGACGCTGTTACACAAAACATGACCTCGGTGGCCTAACAGGTCAGCTCGTGCACCGTAGCACTGCTCTGACCCAGCCTGACACTTTAAGCTCATCATGCACTCAGACATACATATGCAAACGTATACAATACGTCTGATGGTGCCAGATGAGTGTGGGGCCTGAGGCTTAGGTGAACGTTGTCCCCTGGGGTGATGGATGCCTGTGGGAGGCTGTTATGCCACAAGGTGAAAATGTCCATTAATCAGCCCTACTTCCTCCACTGCAGTGGCTTTCCCATTACCAGCGCACTCCAAGCAGCCTGATTGGTTTTTAATTGCCCTGCCTGCCAGGAGATAGATCATGTTTTCCCCCAGGAAAGGCACAGAGGTGTGTGTATAGTGGGGGGCACATATGCTATCTCTGGAGGGATACCAACACCCACAAAATTCTTATCTATACATCTATTGTACATGAGCAACAAATAACCAATCTGAGTGCTATCAGTCTTTTGCTGGTAATGAGCAGTGGAGCCTTTATTTTTTAAACTTCACCAATGATCAATTAAGCAAATTAAAAAATGACATTGGTATATAAAAAAAAAAACATATCAGAAAATTAATATCATAAAAGAAATTGTATAAAAGTTGGCTCAGCTGGATTCCATTGATTTTACATTACTGTACATGCTATCGATACAAAATAAAACTTGTAAACTTCAGTTTACAAGTCACAGAGGTCAATTTAATTATCCTAATCAGTTTTCAAGGCAACAGCAGATGCAACTGTAATTTCTGTAGCTGCGATTCTATAGTTGCATTCACCTTTAATATGAATCATATGGATTATCTTTAAGTAGTTTTCACTTTGTCCCTGTCAAGACTTCACAAAGTGAAGTTTTCCAGTGGCTGCTACAAATCATGAATTTGGGTCTGAGTGATGAATGTTTTATAATTAATAGCCTGTAGCAGCAAGCGTAGCAGGGATGCATGTGTGAAGGACACGAGAACAGCTACATCTTACACTGAGTAGACGTCAGTATTGACATTGTGTCTGCTCAAATAGATCAATCCCCTCTCCACCCTAGCCTGACCACGTCATTGAGACTGAGTGGAAGAACACATTGATTCCCTATGGTATCTTCACGCGGGTTCACGAGGACATTTTCTCAACACAGCCACAGAGGGATCCTACTGGACTTTGTTAAAGTTAAAAAAAAAAAAAAGGCTTGCTCTAGTAAAGAACTGTTCAAATTTGCTTGTTTTAAATTGCTGATCGATTTGTACCGTGCTATGAGTCATCATAAGAAATGACAGCAGACACCCTCCACGATTTGGGCAAATGTACTGCAGACACGTCTGAGAGTGCAACACAGTCTGACGTCAAGGGCAGGTTATGTTAGAAGGCCAGCCTGTAAGCATGTCTGAGCCTTCACCACAAGGAAAGAGGTTGAGCAGCTCTGTGTGCTGGAGATTGGCTCCCGATGTGGAGCTGCAGGTAGCACTCCACCAATACTGGGAGCTGTACCCAGCACAGCAGAGGCTACAGATGAAAGTTATTCTGAGAAGATGGGTGCAGGTTGTGGATGTATAGAGGGGTGTAGTTCACTAGGTTACTGTTGGAATACAGCAGAGAAGTTATCAGTGGTAATGGGGGTAAAATGTAGTTATATATATTTCTATATTTTTATTAATGTTAATGTAAAAGCCAACCTCAACATAACTAAAACATAATAGAACTCAAGAATCAAATCAAACAATTACAGTACAACATTACATATACAGTGTTTAGTGAAGTCTTGACCAGTCCAGCATGAATGCAGAGTCATGCTATGGTAGTTTATGGCTCAGATATTCTAAGCATGGCATGGTCCTGTGTGATCCAGCCACTCAACATGGAGGCTAATATTAGCACATGGCTGCCCCCAGCCCCCAACCCACCCCTGCCGGTTGCATGTAGGGAATCCCCAGGAGGCTTTTTCCTGCTCATTCATTAGGCAGCTGAGGAATAAGGGACATGCTTTACGGTTTCCTCTCATTCACGTCTGAGGTAAAGACCTCACTCTACCATCCACCTATCTCAGACTGCAGCATGACATGGTATTGAATGTACATTATTGTACATATAGTACATTGTTAAATTACATTATCTAACTATATTTAAAGATACGATAAATATGTATGATGTAGAGCAATAACAAAATAATACACTGTACTTTGCTACTGGAATGTGTGGCTACTGTTACTTACATCTGTGCTTAGTATATTCTTGTATCAGTACATTTCTTATGGCCTTACACCGGTCCCATCAACACCCAATTTCCTTTCCCCTCCAGCTTTGACTACCCCACTGTTGTGATTATGAGGGGCTGGGTTCTTCTACTTTCATACCACAGAGAGAGAAAGTGTGTGTGAGAGAGAGAGAGAGAGAGAGATGATGACAGGGAGGGGGGTTCCCGCAATGTTGGTCTCAGTCAGACCCGGGTAGCGTGCTTTCCCTCTATAATTTAATCACATTCGGCTGTCTCCCTGTCCTCGGTTCACTCAGCAAAGCACATCAGGCACCGCGGTGCCACAGATACACACACATACACACGCGTGCTCGGCACACCAACACAAGTCTGCACTTAACAAGCAAGAAATTTCTTTCCTATTCCAGTTAAAGGAACATCCCAAAGAACATGGCTTCAACTCATTGCAAGCTGCTTGCCATGAGTCCGTCAGTAAAGGGACACAAGCGTCGGTAAGATACAGGGCACTGAAGGACAAAAGAGAAAATACAAGAGCTCACCATTCTTGCTGTGTGACAGGGAACTGTAGTCAAAACATTAGCAAAGAAATGAAAATCACTGGAAGCTGGAATGGGTGAAAAGAAATCCACAACTTAAAGAACAAAAATGAATATTCTGATAAGAAGTCTGTTACGGCACCTACATCCTGTAGTGTGGTTCAATGTCATACATTATCCTGGCATGAGGGACGCAACGTCAAAATCTCACCCAGTATCCCCACATGTCACCAAGCGTTCTCTCCATCATTTGTTGACATGAGAAACATTCATTCTGACACACTTTGGGCAAGAGAGAGTAGACACAAGTAGCTCTCTTTGTACCAGAGCTTTGTTTGTCTTGACAGAATGAAGCATGTTGCAGCGCATCTGCTCTCTGTTGTGTGTATACAGTATACTGTATGCCACCCACGGAAGTACACACATATAACAACATCTGCATAATCTTTTCTTCACACGCAAACCAGAAAAAATACTGTGTGTAGGATGAAAGGTAAACCTAAGAAAACTTGTGTGTGTGAGCGTGGTTTGACTTGTATGCATCCAAGTCAAGCAGAAAGTTTACAGTATTTCAAGTTAGGAACACAAGCTTTATTTCAATCCCCCGCAATCTCAGTTTAAAGTAGTAAGTTTAAAGATTTTGAAGTAGTTGTAATTGTTTTCTGGCAGTCACAGTGTCTACCTTCACTGGATGCCAACCGTTGTCCTCGCTACCTTCCAGACCTCGAATGTCAAAGTGATAACAAACTGAACACACTGCACAATAGGACAAACTGATTATGACCAAGAATAAAAGTACAAACCACAATATGAAAAATAAATTAAATCAAATGCATTTAGGCTCGTAATACAGGGTAAATACAGTATTTATCAGCTAAGCAAATGTATGGAGGTAAGAAATGTTGTTAAAAACTATTCTATTTTCAAACGCAGCACAAGTTTACAGTGTGAGTTATTTACAGGAAGAACACAAATGGACCAACTTTTAAAAAGGTGCTTCTTAAAATGCCATTCATGTCTATTTCACTTGCATTCCACGGTGGAAATTATTTTCAGTATATAAAGCAATTCTAGAAATCACAAGCAGTACATAAATAACTTAGTCATCCCAGACACTAGCAGAAAATAATAAACTAACCAGATCATTTGACTCCACCAGTCCTATAAGATCACACTATTAAACCCATTTGAACAACAGAAAGCAATAAAACTATAAGGAGTTAAAACTCAAATATACAGTATCCTTACAAGATCGCAGATGTACGTTAAACCATCAGTCACTGACAAAACCAAAAGATAAGATGCCACAAACAAGTTCAAGTTACCTACCAACTGCAGTCTTCTCTTTAAACTTTTCCTCCCGCTCTCCAAAACACGCTTCCTCTCCTTATTTCAGTCGTTCCTTTACTTCTCTCCTTTCTTGTTACCCAATTCACTCACTGTGCTCACTGCAAAGTTCCTCTCTCTTCCAGAATGCAAATCATTTTTACGACTTGAGCGATGACTGGGAATGAGGGAAGGAGAGAGAGCGAGGAGAGAAAAGATGACAGAAGGGTGGAGGAGTAGAGATAATGGTTGGAAGGCAGGCGACCAATGGGCCTGAAGCCTAATGGAAAAAGGGAATCAGGACACACCAATGAGGTGCAGCCTGGAGAGAAAGCGAGAGAGAGAGAGAGAGAGAGAGAGAGAGAGAGAGAGAGAGAGAGAGAGATCGGAGGAAACAGGCAAGAGAAGCAGGGATGGCGAGAGCACAGTCGGAAGGAGACGGTGTAACGCAGGCTGAGAAAGACACTGAGGGAGAGGGAAAGAGCACAGAGAAATAGAGAGAGAGAGAGAGAGGAGAGAGCTGTGCATAGTGGATGTGCACAGTAGGTGGAGAGAGGCGAGCCTCCCAAGCGAGATCATCATCAGAGAGAACAAAAAGAAAGAGTAGCTCAAAGAAAGAGAAAAGAAAGGCAGAAAGAGGAAGGAAGAAAGGGAAAGAAGGAAGAAGCTGACTTACCCGGGTGCTGCTAGTGGCATCTTTCACACACCGCCTTGCAGACTCCACACACATTTACACATGCACCCACCCCAGCGATAGAGGCACACGCCGTGCTGCCGCTGAGACTAACCAATAGCAAAAACAACAAAGGAGAGGACTGCCAAAGCCGACTGGTATACCCTAAAGCAATTGTGCCTCTGTGTGTGTGTGTATGTGTGTGTGTGTGTGTGTGTGTATGTGTGAGTGTTTGCATGCAAGTGTGTATGTGTGTGTCAGAAAGAAAGGGTGGGAGTGTATATGAGCATGTGTTTGTGCTGGGAGGAGAGGGAGAGATGGTTGAAGGAAGCTAAAATCCTCTCCTTTCTCAGTCCCTATAAGCTGAACTGCTTTCCTCCCTTCTCTCTCTCTGTGTATCTCGCGCTCTCTGTACACTGTGCATGTATGTCCTCCAACACTCAATATGTTCTCCGTGCCTCCCTCGCTCTCTCTCTCTCTGCCTGCTAATGTGCCCTCCCTTCCCCTTTTCCCTCTTATACATTTATTCAGGGCTGCAGACTGTCTGCTCCCAGAGTCAGTTCTTCCCACGGGCCCTTGGCAGAGATGGAGCATAGAAGAGAAGGTAAAGAGAGAAGGGAAAAATAGAAGAGGGATGAGGGGGATGATAGTGAGCCATGTGGAACATGTGCAGTGCATTTATTTCAAATGGGACACAGATTTGTGCCTTTTTAAAAGGCAAAATGGGCTCCAGTTGTGGTTCAGTGCACAGTATCTGGCCTAGGATCATGCAGGATGCAAACTTAAAGAAAGTCTCTTGCTGATCGCTGGCTTGCTGTTAATTAACACTTTTTTTTCTCCCATTTCCAGGCTTCGAAGCTGGCTGAGCACCAGAATTAAGAGCGCACAAGATGAATGAGTATTGAAACAGGCTAGTTGTAGCCATGTGTTCAGTGATGAGCACCGCTCCCAAACAGGAGACAATATTTACAATGTAATCATGCTCCAACCATAAAGAGGGTGACATTCATGTGCACTCTGGTGTGAATAAAAATGGGAACAACAGCGTGATGATTTCCATATTTACACAGATATGCAAACACAGAGAATGCTAATTTAATCCCTGAGACATCGTCATAATTAGATTATAAATTAGGTTAATTTCTTACTGGACAAGAGGTGCTAATTCAGTCATTTTCCACCAAAGGGGGAGACTCGGCTAAATATGTAGCAGCCACCCTATAGGCAGAAGAGAAAATTGGAGACTTGGCTCATATGAGAGAGACAAACAATAACATATTCAAATAAGTTCGTGTTTACACATAAATATTCAGAATTTTAAAGACACGAGCCTGTGCTGTGCTTCTGCAATCCAGCACAGAAGTATATGAAGTACATTGTTTTGATCCTCCACATAGCAGTAAACAAGTCAGATGGCATGCAGCAGTATTTTACAGAACCAACAAGCACTGCTCTCTGCTAAAATGCTGCCAGGCAATTGAGGAAGGCAGGATAAGTACTCTGGTGGATTGGGACACAGCCACCCTCAGGACATCGTAGATTAGCAGTTTGGAAATTCTTATTTGACTATGTTAATGCCAATCAAGCACAATTAATCTGCCCCACATTCTTAAACAAATAAGGAAAGGGCAGAAATGTGCACAAAACAGGAAGGAGGTGGTTATTCAGGAGATCATCACACACCAGTCAATCAGTGATGTTCGTCCATGTATCAGTAGAGAAGCAGAATTCTCAATAATACAGCAGAGCAGCGCTGACGGTTGAAAACCAGGCGTGAATTCGCTTTTTTCAGTTGGTTAGAGTTATAATCCAAATCAGTCCTTGGTTAACATGCCTGAAAACATCTGGTATTTTTATGTGCCCTAATGGACAGCATTAGGTTTGTAGCTACATTTATCATCAAGGTGCTTAAAAGTTCTTACTCTTTCTGACTGCAGGTGTTTCGCAGCTGCATGAATAGCTAGTTTTTCCAAACAAAAGCTGGTCCTGTCTCTGCATTTTACTGATGTTCGGTTGAGGTCTATATTTGCTGTATGCTGTTTTCTTTTTCTTTTTTTTGTTGTTGTTTCTTTTTTTTGTGTGTGTGTGTGATTCGTAAGTATATAAACTTATGTTTGTATTTTGTTGCATAAACCACAAATAACCAATATTATTAGCGTCTTGTTATAGCAAACATTTTGACACAGTAGTAGTGGAACACAGATGAGGCAAATGTAGGTTATATTAAACATTAAAAAAAAGCTAACATCTTGCTAACATTACAATTAACTTCACTGCTAACTAAAAAGGCTCTTTTACTTCTTCTCTCATGTTACTTTCAAAGTACAATAATAATTGTACTGACTTCAGAAGAGATCAGATTTGACAAATTTTCCCTAAATGTAAAGATTTGTGAAAGTGCAACATTACACAACTTAAAGTTAACAAGAACAGCTGCTAAAATTACAATTGGCCACCATTAGCATGAGCTTAGCTGCTATTAGCAGTGGGACTACGGCAGCCCCGCTAGGACAAGGGGCGAGATGCTAATGGACAGTTCCTGGTGCTGAAATGTCTCCACATGCTGAACATTCACAGACGCCAATAAGTGCACAGAACAGACAGACAAGGATTTTTTTTTTCCAAATGTGAGACTGCAGAGCTGTCACTGTAACGGTGTAGTAGAGAACAGTATTTGATACTAAATATTATTTGGAAACTCATTATTTAAGAAAAGAAAATCATCAATTTATCATAATACTCCACTTGATTTGAACTAGTAAAAACCCAAATATTCCAGTGCCTCGTTGTTGAGTCACTTTTTATTTGCATGCTGAAAATTGGGCCATCAAATGAAACAGTCCAATTTGGAGTCAAAGCTACCACCCAAACACCTTAATCAGTCCAATCAATGAACTGTAGGCTGTCCATTCTGGAGTGACTTGAGAGTAGAAATCAGAAAATCAAATACGGATCTACAATAGAACAGTAAGGTGGCAGCAGGGTAGTGTAGCGACTGCACCTAGAGGGTGTTTTATTGAAGCTTAAGCCAAGAGAGCCCACTGCTGACCATTACTTATACAAACTAATGCAGTATCACTAATGGACTGTAAAAAAAACACCTTTCGCCTAATTAATGAGATGGACGCATTTGTTCCCTCGGACATCTGAGAACAGTTCCCAGATTTCAGCTACGTTAGATTCTGATGCTATCCAGTGTTGTTTGTTTGTTTGTATTTTTGCTTTTGTAACTAATTGCCTTCATAAATTATATTAAAATCAGATTGATCAGATTACATAATTAATTATTACCAATTACAATAATTAATATCTGTTACAGCCAACAACCAGGTACAGCCGTCACCAAATCTTTTGGCAGTGACTCAGATTCCGTTTCGTAAACTTTGCTCCTTTTTTTTCCCACATTTGTGTGGGAAAAATCTTTGAAGTTACAAAGATTTTGTTTTGGCAAATGAATCAAATTCATGCGAAGAGTCAGTGTTTTCAGTATTGACCTTTCTTCCTACGTGACTGCTGCAGTTCATGCACGCTGGTTATCAGCCAATGAGCCAAATTCTTTTTCAAATACATTCTTGCCTTATCGGTGCTCGAAGTCACTCACAACTTGTGTTTTCAAACTACACCAGCCTCTGACAGATGATGTCAAAATAAAACCTAGGAAAAGCCGAGTAATTGAAGGTATCAGTAGGTTAACAATACGCTTGTAAAGTTGCAAATCATTTTACAAGTTAAAACATGTTGTGTTTTGAACTTCAGGTATAATCTTCTCAAATGTGGATGTCATTAAAAGAGTCTATTTAAGATAAATACCTCCTTGAATTAATTTCTTCAGCTAAAACTTCAGCGCTTGAGCTGTTTGAAGGTCGTTTTAAAATCACATAATCCCCTGTACGAGTCTTGTATATGACGGATGAACGGCTTTCTCCAGCTACAAGCAAACAACACATATGCTAATACACCACTCAGTATACGCTACATAGCAGGTGGCTGAATATGGAGACAGTGACAGAGAGTGAATGAAAGAAAAGAAGGGAAACCCGTAGTTGCAGGAGGGATGCGGAGCGCACAGGAGAAAGATGTTGATGCTGCACGGTGAAAGCAAGCTGGAGTCAGAGAGTGGAAGGAGGAGGAGAAAGAGAATCAGTGTGTTGTGGGATTCAAGACAATAGTGTGGGAGAAGGTGAAGGCTTGTTGTTCGGCAGGACTGAGGGAGAAGAGCAGGTGGGGTTGGGGGGGGGGGGGGGAGGAGGGGAGGGGAAGAGGAAGAAGAGAGGGAGTGGTACCTTAAGGGAGCAGAAAGAGATGTATAAGGGAGGAGAGGTTGCATTGGTAGCGTATTGGGAGTAAGAGAGAGGAGGAATAACAAGCTTCAGCCTACTTATGTACAGTGTCTGTGTGTGTGTGTGTGTGTGTGTGTGTGTGTTAGGGAGAGAGAAAGAGAGAGAGACTTGTGTCTTTGGATTGGGATGACAAATGTGCCAGACATAAAAGACCAGAGCACACACAAACCCTTAGGGAGCCACTTTACCTGCACGCACACAGCAGTTGCACACACAACACACAAATACACAACAGTGGCTTCAGGGGATAAACACTCCAACACACTCATAGGTTTGTACTACTATAATTGCGAGGACCCTGAGTAACCCGATGCTGCTCTTAGCCCCAAAAGCTAAGTTAACTCTGTCGGCCCTATACCCTATCCTAATATTGGTATATAGGCTAGTTTACAGGTTGCTTCTACAGTAGTAAATGTAATAAGTAATATTGTATGGTATTTTAACATTATTTCATATACTGGTAAATGTGACATATTCCAGATATGAAATATGAAAATATCAAATTGAACCTAACTTAAAATTCACAGGCACATGTAAATAAAAAATATCGCATGTTGTCACAATGTTTGAGGGAAATTCAGGTGGACAGGACCCAAACACAATCGAAACAACAGGACACAGTGGCAGATGTGGTTTTAGTGCACTTTAATCGAAGCAGACTTACACCGAGTCAAGTCCAAACAGGAAGAAAATGGCAAACTTAATCTATGAAGCATTCCATAAGATCAGTGGAAAAAGCAACTAGGGGGTACAGTACATATACTGTGTAGTTTAGAGGTGGGCGGGAACAATGGCACAAATTAGTATAAACAGGTGAGAACAGAGTCAGGTGATCAGGAATAAAAGGAAACTCAGGAGACATCTGGTGGCAAAAATGGAAAACTTGAAGGCGACAAAGGAAAAAACTGGGGAAACTAATAATAGGAATCGTGATGCGTGTGGTTTTCCCTTTAGAAGTCTTGTTCTTGTGAGGATTCACAACTACTCCACCACAGTTTGTGTTGAGTTCCGAAAAAATACTAAATAGATACAATATGGAAAATTAAATCACAGCATATGAACGGTACCAAAGACCAGACAGACATTGATGACTAGCTGGTGAACATAGTGGAGCATTTTGCAGCTAAAGAGAGCTAAAGGGAAAGTCAATATTGGACTAACATTATCAGGTGAGTACAAACATGACTCCAAATGAATGTTAATGTTCCCCTGCTGGATGTGTGCGCAGGCCACAGCTAACTCATTTGCCATAAATGTGGCTCCATGTTTTCAGCTCAACTAGAGAAGTATAAGTTGAAAGCAAGAAGGTCACATGTAAACAGGTTAAAATACTATATACGTATCAATACATATGAAATAAAAACGCACAAGTGATTGTATCATATATGCTCATCTGTTTGCAGCCCAAAGAAGCAGTGTGCCATATTAAAGCTCAAAAGTAGGCCCTGCAATGGTGGAAGAAGTCACTCAAATTATTTAGCTTACTTAGGTCAAAGTAAGCAACACTACTGTGTAGATATACACAGTTACAAGTAAAAGTCCTGTATTCTATATGTTATCTAAGTAAAGGTATAAAAGTACTTAAAGTATAAAAAGTAAGAATGCAGGATGCATAAAATGCTCTTTATGCATCTGCATAGAGTCGTTTATCAGTATGTGTACAGCCAGATGGTTAATTCATGATAATATGTCATCATTTATTAGCTGATTATATTTTGCAATACGATTCTGAATTTGCAAAGTAATTAAAACTGTCGATTAAATGTAGTGAAGTAAGAAGTGCAGCAAAAAGTAAAGTACCTTAAAGCTTAAGTAGAGTAAGTGACTAAATGTACTCAGATACTTTCCACAACTGAGTCCTTGAATGATTCAGCTGACTAAAATGTAATAACTTAATAAAAGTAAATTCACTCTGAACAAGCAGTAGTTCCCACAAACACATCAACACTTCTCATTGTGACTGCACGCGGTAAGTTAGTGTGTGAAAGTCTATATTCCCACAGCACAGTGTGTGTGCTCTTGTCACACACACACACACACACACAGGCACATGCTTATGTAAATTCAAAAGCACCCACATCAGAACAAAGGCACGGCATGGGTCTAAACAAGATGGCATACATAAACATTACATGTCCATGCATTATGCAGACACATGCACACATCTGAGCTCTGATAGACGCTCAAGCTCACACGCGTACACCCCATTTACCTCGTTCATGGAGGTAAGACCACGCATCATTTCACCCCCTCACTCTATTTCTCTCTCTCTCTCGCTAGTCCCCAAATCCATGGCATATGACCTTCTGTGGGACAGATAAAGAATGTGCTTATCAGTCATGCAAATGAGGCTGAATTCATTTTCCACAACAGATGGCCCCATAGATAATGATGATGGAGGAGAGAAAATTAAATGTCTCTTGCTCGGTGACCATGGCAACCGCGCCTCTGCGGCGTAATATCAATAATAAGTGCACCGCATAATAAGGTTGTCAGTCCTGTGAATCAAAACCTCCCATGATGGGATAGGGCAAGGGGGTGGTGAGCAAAGTCTCTTGGAAAGTTTGGTTGACTCTGTGGGGCGCTGTGGGAGGTCTGCTGAGGGGTGACTGTAAAGACATTAAAAAACTGAACTCGCTGGTTTGTCTGAAAAACGTATCTTCTGGGGAAACAGCTACAGATACAGTGGACCACAATCTTACGACTGCACGCTCGGTGTGCGCCATCGTAATCGATCGTTTCACCCGTTCTCATACCACTTATCCAGGGCTGGGTAGCTGTGGCAGCAGGCAAAGCGCATCATCCCAAGGCGTTCCTAAGCCAGATGAGATGTAATCCCTCCAGTGTGCTCTGGGTGTCCCCTTGGGTCTCTTACCAGTGGACATGCTTGAAAAACATTAAACAAGGGTAATCCTTTTCAGATGGCTGAACTATCTCAGCTGGCTCCTACTGACATGATGGAGGCTGTGGATGCTATATTGTTGAGATAACTCTTTGTCAGTAGCAGATCCTGAACATTTAGGAGCATGCCTCGCTGCTTTTTCCTCATCATGGGAGGAGCTTGTATGCTACAGGCCCCAGTAGCTGGCAGTCCCAGGAAGTAGTTGTCCATTCCCCTGATAGTATTGTTGTCTGTTTGCTCCCCTCTTCTCTCCTCCACTCACTCCATAAGAATAAGGCAGATGGCCCGGGTGTTTTTCCTCCATACTGTTGCCCATAGCCTGTTTACGTGGGATTGCTGGTCTTCTCCCTCTCTAACTCCAAGTCTTAACATGTGAGGTGCCCTAAGATGATTCTGATTTGGGATTTGCAGGGCAAATACTACAATAGAGGAGCTACTCCTACCCTTGTTGCTCATCAAATGAACATTTTGGGGAAAAATTGTATTTATGTTCTTGCCAAAAGTTGAGTAATAAGGTTAAATGCTTCTTATGTCTTCACAGTCTATATGGAGGTCCAACCAACTTTCTTAGTTTATCTCAAATACCTAAAACAGGAGGAAAGTCTATATTGTATTAGCCTACTATTAGTTACTATGTTTCATATTTGTTCCATCTTTACAAAAAACTAAGTGAACCAGACCACTTATGCTTCCACAGGGAGCTTTCGTTTGTGGATGTGTTGGATCTTATTGTGGTGCACTGACTGCCAGGTTTCCAGACAACCAGTGGAGGTTAATCACCAGCTACTGCTGGCTGCAGCTTCACATGCAGCATGAGCAGGGCATTGATTTTCTCACTTAACATTTAACTAACCCTTTGACATTTCTACCAGTAGACATTGTTATCATTAGAACGTGACAAATCCCAAATATTAGGTCAAAATTACAAATCACTTTGCTTGTCTGAATCATTTTGTTCAGTCCTGTTGTACCTGTAAGTATTTACTGATACTGTGCACATGGTTTAATTACTCTGTACGTTGAATCTGAACCTTTGCCTGGTTCACCAGCCAGCGTTTTGCAGTTTTTTTCCCTAAAATCTTTGACAAGCCTCATGAATATTGACAATTACAGAAAAAATACTTTAATGTGAACACATTTCACATATTTTTGTAACAACAACATTATTTGTAAGTTTCTTTTCTCTTTGTCTCGTAGAAAAAGCTTCATTTCATTATGTGGAGATGTCAACAACGCAGGGTTTCTGTTGATCACACACCTCCCTGTGACATTTATCATTTGTCATGTGACATTTAAGTGAAACTACAATATATAGTTTTTAGGGTTCTACTTTTATGGTAAGTGGCTGAAATATGAATTGATCCCAACTCTCATTACTAAACTTAATAGCTACACACTCTAAGGAAAATTGAAAAATCCTAGAGAAAAGCACCCAGATCAGCTTTTATCCTTTAATGCAGATCAGATCTCGATCTATCTTTTTCCATTTCTATGCGCCGCTCTTGAAAGCAGCTACATTCACTTTGTGCACTAGTTTTTTTTTTTTAAAGAAAACCATTGTTAGACAGAGGCAAAAGAGCTCCTATTTTATTTTAAACTTGTATTTGTGAAACTGCAGCCTATACATTCAGCGTATATGTTCAAACCCTGGACAAGAGTTTGTGTGCCATTAGGCAGCACAGGTCCTCCTTTAAGAATAATAGTTAATATTTTAGTGAAATTCAGCTGATTTTAGGGTGTACAGAAAATAAGATCGTTTGTAGCAAAGAGCACTGGAGATTCAGTCTTTTTTTAATGCACCAGATTTCCTAATTATAGAGCTGATTTATTTGCTCCATTATTTAATCTCAAGCCCCAGCAACACTGGTCCTGATGAAAACAGTGATTATCAGCATAGGCCAGAGAGGGGAATTGAACTTTCATTGCTCAGAATTAAAAAAGAGGAATTGTTCAAAACATGCAGGGAGGCTGAGAGATGTGTGGAAGCGGGGTAATGTTGTTTCTCCATAAACTGACCTTGGGGACTGTTTTCAACATCATCTTTCTCGTTATTGACTAGTTTCTCAATCACATACGATTGAGTACTCATGCTCTCCCCTTACTTCAGCAAACACCTGCTCTAAGCAAAAATACCATACAGTTGCTCTATTGCCTGAAATGCACTGGATTTTTCTTTTTACTGCTTACACACACACAAACACACACTAGTCAATGACCCATTCCGTTTCCTGTTGCTGTCCAATTGCTGTAACTGGATCTCTAAGCTGATCCTTGATAGATTTACATTTAAACCCTAACATATATACAGCTCTGTGGCTGTATTAGAAGATGTGTGTGGGTTAAGTGGATGGTGTGCTGGTATTTTCCGAGGATGGACACACTTGCCTATAGTAGTGTCACATGAGTGGGCAGAATAGTGTGGATACTCTGTGAGAATAGGCGTAGTGGTGCTGTGAACTACATTCTAGCATCAGCAGGGCAACATATTGGCAACGACAGTGGTAAACCTTTAGCATTTTAACTCCATGTCAGGACAACTAAACAAGCTGTAAACTCAAATTTGTGCCTACACAGCAATGCAGTTATAGAGCGTTTACAGCATCAGTGTAGGCAAGGAAAATTAGTGGACGTTGACTGGAGTTCCTCAAGCATCAACAAACAGCAGTGGGACTATGCACACAAAAATGAAACAATCCCATTCATAATCATCTTAATCAATGATGCAACTTAACTTAGTAGACCCCTGGAAGCACACTTCTGAACTTTGTACAATCAGAATGTCTTTACCGTCATTACACAGCTGTACAACAGAATTCAAATGTAACTTGTGATAAAGAGTAACACACAACAAACCAAATTATACTGATGTTATTAAGGAATAATCAATTAGCTCTAGCCAATAGTGTTGCTGTCATACATTTTCAGATATTTGTTAAAAACAAAACTACTTAATGAATTTAGACCTAATTAAAAAGATCTAAACTTTGAAATAATAACACAAGAACACAAGTCGGCCTCATCTTGTAGATCAAAGTGGAGGACCAGCTGATATTACCATTCCTACAATGAAAAATTGTCATCACTGCACGGTAATATGGATTTCATTTCTACTAGTATTTTTAAATCCCGATATTTCCTGGGGCAATCCTAAAACACTTAGGGAGAAATTGATAATTAAAAGAACACCAAGAGGCAGCCATATTTATGCCCTAGAATACAGCAATTTCTGTAACTTGACCTCCTATTTGTGGCATGTGCTCTCTTTAACGAGAGAAGTGACTATGAAAATCCTGCACACTAAACTTCTAGGCAAATGACTGATAGTAGTTGCTGCCATTACCTCCAGCTTTGATAGATACTAGCTGGAGGTCTCGTGTCTTTCCCCAAATATAAACCCATTTGGCTGGAAGGAATAGATTGGATGACTCATCAGATGATTTTTCGTTATTGCAGCTCCAGGTTTTTTGCTCATTTAACCAGCTATTTGCAAATAGTGGCATCAAAAGTTCAGAATTTCTGCTCTGATTGGATGGTATTTACATCAAAGTATTAGTGACAAACATATCACGTGTGACTGAAAAGTTTTTCTTTTCACCCAGGTGTCAATGTCATGACATTGAGATGAAGTATTTATTTATGTTTTTGAACATTTGTCACAATCATTAAACTAATTATTATATTATACAATTATATCATTTTTTAAAAAGTAAATAAAAAGTAAAGAAGAGTAGAGCAACATTCCTCCACAGAGAAACTCCAGAAGGTTCACATACTTTTTCTTGCCACTGTAACTCCTCTTGGTTTTTATCTTGGGTTTTACTTGTGAAGACTGTTTTTGTTGTTAAAATAGATAATTCAACATGGAGCTCACTGGTATCCTCATGGCATATGCCATGTAACCACAACATTTCAGGTTCAAGCCCGACTGTGGACCTTTTTTTGCATTTCCTCTCTGCCTCTTGTACAGTCAAGCTATCCAATAGTTACTACAATGTCAAAAAAGGCAAAAATCTATATGAAATCTACAGAACTATCCATGGGAGAAAAGCAAACCATTCTGAATGGGCTAACATTGCTATTGTTATGCATTGCGATGTTCTAGAAGAGGCTCACTAATCTGTATTAATGCAATAACTCATGATGGAAGCAGCAGAATGAATGAAGAGGTGTACAGGAGTAATGAAGTAATGAGGATAAAAACATGCTGCCAACTCAACGTATGACGTAACCAGAAGAAAAAGTAAAAGGTTTTAGGATGATTAAGTCAAACATGCATTTTACCTGCGGAGGATGAGATTGAATGGAGAAACCTCGCGAAACAAACTGCTACTGACGGAGGCTGCGTGCAGTAAAAGGATGGAAAAGCACAATCAAAAAGAAGCCAACTGATTGTCGTTGTCATTAAGTCACAGTCTTGCATGCATTCAGTTATTGCAAACAATTGACTTGCTGTGTGCAAGTGCAATTGACATTCATGTAAATTAAATTATTAATATAAGTCAATAAGCCAGTAAGTTTTATTAGTTTTAAAATTTGTTCCAATAGCTTTTCTCTCTTCCAATTGATTACTTTGAAAACTTTTTGTTGCTTTAGAGCCCATGACTACATGCAGCGATGAATTAAATGTACTGCATCTGAGGTTTTCTTCATCAATATGTGTATATGTACGTGATACATGTACTAGCATATATAGTCATATGCCATAACCCTCTTTCTATCTTTGTCTTGCTTATCAGCCACTGTCTTTCCATCACTCTCTCTCTCACTTTGGCTCTCCTCCTCTCCTCTAGCCTCATCATGCACTCTCGCCCCCTCTTCTCCTCTGTGTCTGCCAGCCAGACGCTCTCAATATAGCTCTGCTCATAAACGCACAGACAGAGAGAGAGAAAGAGGCAGCAAGAGAGTGAGAGAAAGGCTCCTGTGACAGTAATAAAAATGAGTGAGGGGCAGGGGAGAGATGGAGATTGGGGTGAACGAGTGGGAGGAGAGAAGGAGGGGGGAGAAGATACACTCATGTAGAGCAGCCTAAAGTGTGTGTATATATATGTGTGTGCGTGTGTGATAGAGAGCGTGTGGGGGTGGGGGGTTGAGAGATGAATCAAGCAAAGCAGAGCGATAAGGCAATGAGCAAGACAGTGGGAGAGAGAAAAGAAAGATGAGAGAGGGGAAAAAAAAAAGCAAGAAATGACGCAAGACAGCAGCAGAGACGAGGCTGAGAAAATGAGAGGGGGAGACGAGAAAAAAAGAGTGAAACGGCAGAAATGGGGAAGGAGGAGAAGGAAGGGGTGAGAGACTGAGAGAGACAAAACGTGAGAAAAAGGAGCACAAGACACAAGAAGATATCCGGGGCTTCTCAGTGAGGTAGCGTCGAAGGTCAGGCTGTCCTAGTTTAACCACTCCTGTAAATAATGAATCCTGTGGCTGGAAGGACAGACTGCTGTCTGTACTACAAAAAGCACAGCCAAGTTCAAAAACACACGTTAGAAATCAAACAGCTGAACATGAATTCATCTTAAAGCTCCTTTGATCAATATTGTCGATATCAACAATAGGTTTACGATACAGTGAATGACTGATGAGGGACAGTGTCAGGTGAAATTTGGGGTTTACTGCAGGCCAGGAGTGAGGTTGCAAGGTCTGACAGGACGAGGAGTGTTAGTGACCTGCAAAGCAAATGGCAGGTAAGGAAAACGGACTGCTCTGATACTCCGTCTCCGTCTGCAACTATATTGCAGGTAGGTCATATCAAAAGAGATTAATTCAGAGTTTGTGCAGAATCTTTTTTCCAGCATGTACATCTCTTTTCTCTTTTGAACATTTTATTTTTTTTTTGTGCAGGTGTTTTGGAAAGAAGAAACGTTTCAGTTTCCGTTCTAATTCTCTGGCTGGTTGTCATCTGTCATATCTATTTAAAAAGATATTTTATTCATGACTCATTTGTTTTCAAATAAAGCTAAATCTAAATCTCAAAATTTGAAGAAACTCCTATGAATACGTTTGCCATGTGTTTGTGTGCCTTTATTTAGCCAATCGCCCCCAACTTTCTATTAACCTTGAGCACACGGGCATGTAAGACAGGAATGTGTGAATGGCTGGAAGAGTGAGAGAAAGAGCGAGTGAGAAGAGGAACACAACATTGTAATTACTGGCTACATGCTGGCTGGCAATCATTGCCTCTTTCCTCCACTTGTGTTTCCTCCCTTGCCCCCCCACCCCCATCCGCTTCCTGCAGACCTCCAACATCTCTTCCACTCTTCCTCTCTCTCTCCGTCACTCTCACAGGGTCTGAACAGGTCTGTGCAGGTGGGGTGTAGCTTTTGGCATGGGAGCCTGCTGGGCAGCTATTGAGGCAGATATATGCTACCAAGCATCTACTTCCTCTTTGCACAGAAGATAGCACAGTGAGGACAGCAGAGATGGGAATCATTACAGCCATCACTGTCCCTGTGTATGAACTGGAGATGATGCCTGAAACCTATACAGATCTTCACAACCTGCGTGCACACTGGCAAGAAAGAGTGTGGTAAAACTGACACATGTTTTTTTTTTTTACACTGAAATGGAAAAAGTAAGTGAATACCAAAGAGACAGAAAACTCATTCCTCACTCATCTGTAAAAATTTAATCAGCAGGTAAACCAGCTAATACGTCAAAGATTGCCTTTTACATAACAACCATTACCTACTCAGTCAGGGATAAATGTGAAAGTTTTGTAACTATCTGTTCTTCCAGTGTTGATGGTCTTAATCCTGCATCCCCACCCAGGTGATAAAGCATCTTTAATAAGTTAATGTCCAGTAAAGCAATAATTTGAGTTTATATTTGGTTCCTCCCCCCTAGGGAGAGTTACCTGTCATTTTCAGGCTAAATTGGAGTTAAATAAATACAACTTTCCTGAGAAGCATGTCAGTTTAATCGTGTCTAAAGGAAGGCTATTTCCTCTAAGAAAAAAGAAATTAAAGAAGTCTTTAAAAGGTGTATTCTATAGTCTACAGAGACAGCTGCTGCAACTGGATCCAATCAGGACAGAAGACCCAAGTGTACATCTGTCCAGGAAGACAAGTACTGTAGTTACAAGCTCGTTCTATGGGTAAAGAGTTTGATAGTTGAATGCTCTGACTCTCATTCTTACATTTGGAAAATCTAGTTGACCTGAAGTGTTCTGCTGGGACGACACAGAACTATCAGGTGTTTCATACATGATGGAGCTTGATCATTAAAAGCTTTGTATGTAGGAAGGAGGATTTCTAAATTCTATTCTAGATTTTACAGGGAGTCAATAAGAGAGAAACTTGGGAGGAGAAAATACTTTGGAAGTGGGAGAGAGTGTGATTTCCATTGTGTGCATAGTACCCACAGACACTGCATACTGAAGATTATTATTAATTATTATTATCTCATCATTGTTCTACTACTGTGCAAAACCAACTGTATGAACCAAAATCGATATAATGTAAATTGTGTTGGGTCTAAATTCTATGACATAGACATATGTACCACGGAGAGGCTGTGGTTGATTCATAGGTCATTCTTAAACCAAACCTGTCATCATGGTTACAATAGCAAACACAGACCATACCAGCTTTATACACAAAACTAAGTGGTGACGTCTAGGCACAGCTTGTACGGCTGATATACATTACTGGGCTACTGATATGTGCAGTTTGATCTTTAGATACATGCAGTGTATCTGGATTTTTTGGAGACTGCTGAAACATTGTTTTTGCACTGGTTAGGCAACCCACATTAAAATTGAATGGGTCCCATCACTGTAGTTCAGTCTCTGTGCCTGCTGCAAGAAAGCTTTAGACTGGTGGCCCTTGAGTGCAACGTGTTAGATCCACAAAGAATGCAGTGCTGTACTGACCCTGCTTAGGGAATGTACTGTTCTTTTGAGGAGGGCTAGTGGCTATTATATTAGCTATTTTAGTGATCTGGGCAGATACATGTCATTATAGAAAGCTTGCTGTCTGCTCAGGTCTGCATTTCAGGGTGTCTGAATTACCTCAAACACCCTAAAGTGTCACATCAATATAAACCCAATGCCACAGGGGTAAGCAGAATGCTGTCATAAAGAGTTCCTTGATGCAGTCAAGGGTACTGGGGGTATTCACCTACATAGGAGTAGAGGACCCTCCTCTTCCCCCCTACTGAGAGTGTGAGCTGAGACAGAAGGCTGGCAGAAGGAGGGTGGGACACTGCTGTGTTTTCTACTGCAGAGTTTGGAGAAAGCGAAGGACAAGTTTCCCTATATGCAGCTGCAGTGGAGGTTAGAAACTGTGCGTGTGTGTTGCACAGAATCAACGGCAGGGATTTCAGCAGGGAGGATAGAGCAGGGGATCTATAGCTCAGCAGGCTGCACAAAGTCCTGTGATTCACCTGAGACTGATAATGAGTTTACTGAACATAACCATATGTGTAAGCTGGCCTTACTTGGTGTTCTATGTGGAAAGTTGGGGCAAAACGTTGTTGTCAGTGGAGTCTGTAGAGGATTGGTGCTCATAGGGCCGTCGCCCATGATTGGTGAAACAGATGTGCTGTCACATCTCAACTACACCAACACGTGTGTCTCCTCGTGTCATTTGACATAGAGAAAAAGTGTGCTGAACTGACAAAAACCCCATTCTCCGCATTGCTGCTGCTACTTTCAGCTGTCAGGTATGTATCCAAGACTACCTCTGCTGCCCCTGCTTGCATTTCTTTAGTTGAAGCCTAAAATTTGTGAATGTACATGTCAATGTAAATGTCTAAAATAAGCTGTTTAAAATGTGGGTGTAAACATAAACAGTGAGAGAAGCAGATTTGGAGAAATCCCCATTCAGAACCAAACTTTTACTGCAAACTTTTTTTGACTGCACCACGTTGTCCAAAAAAAAAAATAAAAATAAATAACCAAAATCCAGGTTAGTGACTCTGAGATTAGCTACTGTATATAAATATTCCAACTGATTAAAGTTACACTGGAATTTTTTTATTAAATATCTAAGTTTTATATTTTGGAGCTAATTTAACTTTTTTCAATTCAAATTTTAAATTAAAAAAAAGCAAGAGTTTGAATTGAAAGTACATATGACTCGTAACAAAGACTTGAATCTCTTCATTCCTGTCTTTGTAACTAGCTGTCACCCCATAGCTGCTGAGCCACGTGTCTCTATAGCCCCTTTCTAGCGTTGGTTTGGCTTTGTCCAAAAAAAAAATAATAATAATAATAAGAATTAAATTGGTCTGGAACACACCTCCTCATATCCACAGGTTCAGCTGGTGGTGATCTCCGTCTCCTCCAACATCACAGCCTCTGCACTCGTTTTCAACATCATTGCCTTCAGACGTTGTGTCACATTCGCCAAACGAATGTAGAATGCAGCTCAGTTTCTGGATAAAATAGTTTCAGCGCCCACATCAGCTGAGGAAAAGCAGAACTATTTCCATCTCATACCAAAACATGTCACAAAACACTTGACTGCAGTATGTCTGTTTTTGATTGCTTTGCTCTCAGTGCAAATGCTTTTTGTTTGCGAGGGACTTTGGTTGGGATTCCAAAATGTTTGTAGATAAAAATCTTTTGGTTACAATTCACAATGTGTTGCTGGAGTTGCCAAAAAAAAAAAAAAAGAAACCATTGAATAAGCTTTTAACTATCGTATATTTATGCAAGATTCCCAATTTTTATACCATAAACCACAAGTAGAAATAGCTTTACAATGTATTCACAGATGCACACATATACAGTATAAACCTGTATATTTAATACCTAACTGAGGCTCTACTGTTACAGCAGCAGAGCTGCTACGAGACTGTACAGTTAATTAAAATCCTAAATGCAGATGAATGATTAAATGGCATGTACAGTATGAGCTCACAGAGGTTTCAGAGGGGGTCAAGGTTATTACTACAGAGGTCACATCCTAGTCATGGATGAAGATTTGCACTCATCACTTCTCATTTTAAAGTGAAGAGGACATGACTGCCAACTATTCATGATCATTTGTATCACACAGCCAGTCAAACAACCGTTCAGAGTATGCACAGTCTTCATCCACTGCACTAAAAGGATGCCATGCAGCTACAGTAAATGCTTTGCGTGCAGCTTTAGTGCAATCTAGCACAACAAAGGGCGGCAATAACTTGGACAGCAAGAGGATTTTCAGGGTTAGGGTTAGAATTAGGGTAGGATTTAGGTTTAGTTAGTAGTGATGATTAGACTTAATGACTTGAATTCTGTCAATGAGTGTCCTCACACTGACTGCCGTGCAAAATGTGTGTGTGTGTGCGTGTGTGGGTGTGGGTGTGTTGTTCCCATTAGTCTCATCACTTTCTTTATCCATTCCTCATTCCTTACTTACTATTATTCATGTCATTTTTCTCCCCTCCATTCTGGATTTCTACCATCTCCTAAGTTCTTTCTTCTCGTCTATCCCTCCCTCCCACTGTCCTCTTCTCTCTTTCCTCTCCTTCACTGTATGTTTCCCACAGAGTTCCTATATTGGCTTGATTTCAGTATAGCTGCAGACAGTACACACACACACAGACACACACACACACACACACGCGCGCAGGAGAGCAGTTAATGACACCAGTACAGCCATCCGTTCCTGGCACTGAAAGCCATATGATGTTCATAGAGAGAGAAAGTGAGAAAAGGAGTGTGGGCTTCTATCAGGGAAGAGTGTGTGAGTCACCTGCTGTCTGTTTGTGTGTTCATGTGTTTGTGTGTGTGTGTGTGTGAACATGAACGAGATGCATCTTCATAAGTATGCATGTTTCACATTGCATGCACCCACACTGCTCTAATGTGTGTCCTGTTTTTATGTTTTTAGGTGTTCATATTGTACTTGTGTTTTTGTCCTTGCGTGTCTGGGACATGGCCGGACCAGCAGACAGACAGGGGAGCTGATTGGCCAGCTCTCTCTAGACATCTGACGGGGAATTCTGTCAGAGTGCGTTCACTTGCAGCAGGTCACCTCATTTCCTGCAACACATGCAGACCTTACAACACTCTCTCTCTCACTCTCTCTCTCACACACACACACACACACACACACACAAAGCGAAAGCATAAATCATTGTCAGAGTTAGCATTATTCAGCAGCTAGTTGCTTCACAGTAAATGGCACAGCAAATGAAAGCTGTTGTTACTTACACTTCACTCCTTGCTTACCTTTATTATTGATTTCCAGCAAGACTCAGAAGCTTAGTGTTGACTTACAACAGATTTCACTTTTTATTTAAAGTTTGATATTGATTTAACATGCAAAGACTATCGTCTATGTGCAGTTCACTTCAGTTTACGCCATCCTGCTCCAGTGGAATAACATGAGTACATCTGTTTTCTAAAGCATATGACGGAAACAAATATGTAGGAGATGAAGGGACAACGAGGAAACAGCTGTCAGTTTTACAACTACTAACAAGTATGGCCGCAAAACACACTAGTTGATTTCATGCACTGAAACACTGCATTTCTCCAAAGCAAATCACTCTGTTACACAATAAAACAGCAGTATTCCTCTGCCTAGCCAGAAAAATAACATTACTTCCTTATGTACACAATATTTATATTTATATTTATATTTAAGAACTTGAGTCTTATTCTTGTGATTAGAGCTGTTGTTTTAATTCTACTAAAAACATATTCTGTGGAATCTAAGAATACACAATCTAACCACTTTATTTGGTGAAATCTGCAATGACCTGAAATGGTAATAAAACTTGATGAACACAACTGTTGTACATAAACTATATCGACGTTGAAGAAGGAAAGTCTGTCTGTGATGCAAACATAAAGACATTTTAGGATAGAAATGTATCATTTGTGTTCATCGTTTTGTGTCAGGTTTTGCTCGTATATGAGTTTATTCACAACCTGTCTGGTGACTAAATATTCCCACAAACCAAACTCTTTTGTTGGCAAGTGTACAAAATACATCAATAAACTGTCAAGCAAATGTCTATTTCTTGTCCGTATACTGTGAAAATCAGTGGTTACACAATGTGTGAGCGAATCGTGTTCACAAGTTGAGGAGTCAGAGGTTTCTATTGTGACCAGTCAGCAAGATCCAGCACTGCAATCCCAATAGTTTCTTGGCCATTGGAACTCCCTACCTCCCTTAAAGCCTTTAATTCAGACCCAGGCTACATGATAAAACTGGCTGATCTTCATGTTCTCATGCACTTTCAAAGGATGAGATTAGGGTACGGAGCTGTTTGTTTGTGTGTGTGTCTACATCTGAAAGTTAGTTCTTGTGTACACATGCTGTATATATTCTTATAATATTATGCCTCACCACAACATATTACAAGATTTTGATGATACCCCCTAGTGCCTACCACAGATTGAAATATTAATTTCTGTTAAAGTTTGCTATTGCAGTTTTGCTAATGTGATTACAACAGCATCGTTTTTGTGGTAGACTGGTCACAGGTGATGACCAAAATCTGATGATACGACAGCAGCTGTTACCACCTCCTGTCATAATGATGTAGTGTGTGTTGGTGTGCATTTTTCAGACCGGGTGCAGTGCGAGACAAACCAAGTCAAGTGCTTCACAGAACGTTTAGCATATCATCAGTCATTCTGCATGTTGACTGATTTTCCGTAACAGATTTGATAAGACCTGAGTGCTGTTCTGACTATTAGTCACCAAACTGCATATTCCACAAAATCCACACTGTATGAAGTTCTGACCGAACAGGTTCCACCGCACCATACAGACTAATCAGGAGATGTTTAGGTTAAGTTTGTTGTATTCCAGACCTGGTGGATGTGACAATACTGTACTTGTGGCTACTGTGGTAACAAGTTCTGTTCATTATCACAACAATCCTTAAGCATCTACTTAGTTAGAAATACAGCAGAAGAGTAACTGATGTGTCTGTTTAGTGCAGCCAGACACACACCAAGCCCTATGAAATTAGTGCTGTGATTGAATGCAGGACAAGATAAAGTAAGCTTTCTTGCTGAGGAGCCGTGTGCAGCCTGTCTCTTGTACAGTAACTCTTTTCTAACAGTTTACTGTGGCTGCTCTCGACTGTTTCTATTAATATTTTAAGAAAGAAGAAAGGGAAAAACTTATGATAATGTATCTGGAAGATATTGTGGTATTTCCTGAGGCTTCTTCACAATATAAGGCATTACATACTGTATTTCTGTGGTTGAAAACTTTTAATGTGAAGCAGCAGTAGGTAGTAGTAGTGTCTAATAGCAGTATGTTGTTGCAACTCTGATATGTTACAAACACAGGGCTGGTATCAGTGCTGTGTTATAAAAATGATGCATTAAATAGCTTTTACAGAAAGTGCTTCAGTACTGTGGAATAATGTAATGCTGTTAGCTCTCAATATAAAATAATAAATATATATGAAATAAATATGAGATTTTGATTATGGACAAACTCGCATTTTACAAAAAACAAATGTCAAAGCAAATCTCACAATAACAGCCCCTGACTGTTGACCTGTCCATGATTGTCTGGACCTGGATCGCATTGAGCCCTGTCTGACCCTTCAAAGAATAAGGAGTTATAGCTAAAAACAAAAAAGTTGAGAAGGCTAGCTTTAAATTACAGTTGTTGTAATACTGATTTATTAATATATAAGTTAAAGTCAGGATTCAGTTCAAGTAAGTTACTCAGTAACTGTCTAGAAGCATATTTTTTAAGAGTGAACACATTTTTGATGAGTTTGCAGATTCCTGAGGATTCATACAGGACTTTCTGTAGGTGAGAAAAGATTTCTGAACTGATTAGTATAGCACTACCATAAAGCTGAGGGACTTGTGTGCAACAGATTTTAAAACTAATAATCAAATTTTAAAGCAGCAGATTCCAGAAGTTCTCAAACCTAAACAACCACATACTGTATATGCTGCAATTCCCTCTTTCATAGGGTAAGCTATGGTGTTTGTTGAAAAGAGCGCCCCCATGACACCAGGCACCAGATGCAATTGTGACTCTTTTGTGACACAAGGGTTACTCTTAAGTACTAAATAAACATGGTTAGAGTTAGTAAAAATGTACCTGTAGTCATATTTTAACAGAACAGTCATGAATATTCTATATTTTTGAGTTCATTATGACTCAAGGTCATAGAATTTGAAAAAAGATCTGGTAAATGTCAACTAGTAAACTGACTTCCTATTAAAAACAGTAATAAGTGTAATGATGTGACTAGTGCACTCCTATATTATATATATTATTCATTTTGTGAGTTTTACATCATTGTCTCTGTGCAAAGCGAACTGTTCCCCCACAGGTCAGGTGCCTTTTTACATTTCTTATGACTTGTGTAAACAATATGTTTCTCAGTTTAGCAGTCTAGACAACAAAATGCACATGGGAGGTTGTAAAATTGCAGCAAATGTGTTTGTTTTCTTTTCTGGTGAAAGACTTTTGGACCCCCCCAATGTAAATAGTCCACCCCCACAAACCATCACTCACCCATTACACCCATGATATAGAGAATCATATAGTGTCAGCAATGTTCAAGCTCTTTAATTGTGTAGGTGTGCATTTTTGATTGACAGCAAGTGTGTAATAAAGTTTATTATTCCATATAGAATGTAGTATAGGGGTTGTATGTCAATGTGGAAAAAGACGTATGCATCTCACACACACACACACACTTTAGACCTGGTTTCTTGGCAACAGCAGTGGTCAGGTCACTGGCAGGGGTGCCAGACGGCTGCATGGACAGACAAGTCAGTCACACACACACAAACACGTGCGCGCTCACTTGGCTGTTACTCTGTACTGGGGTCTTCTTGCAGGGTATATGTACGTATAATCTATGCAGTATATAATTAGCAGTGTTAGCAGGGTTGCATTAGGATATGTATAGACTGAGTCATCATTTGCCTTCTTTCACTTCCCCTCAGCACTTGATGTTATGTAGCATAAGACAAGTTAGGTGGATGTGGAAGATTTAAAATTGAGCATGCTTGCCCTCATCTGCAGACTTCTGTGTGTGGTAAATCTATTGTTTACCATTGTATTCCTCAAATTGTCACAAAACATGACCATCCTGACCAGGCCAATTGGAAATTGGAGACAAACAGCAGTTTTGCTGTTAGAATGGATGGTAGGGACATTCCCTTAGCAATATATCGAGAAGATATGTCATTTTTAAGTATTTGAGTAAACTTGACCCCATCATCTTCTGAGTAAAGTCATATTAGATCATTACTATTTGACCTTCATGAGGCTACAACTTCAATTTGGCCATGATTTCTGAGTGTCACGCAAATGCAACTGCAAATCATATATACTGATGTAAATATGGGATAATTACTTTCCTTGTGTAATAAGTGGACCTATCACTTGCTTTAGTGTAAGAGTTTGCATCACCTATATTTAAATTCATACTACAAATTAAATGGGACACAAAATATACATATGTTTGTATCTTATTCATCAGGTTTTTCTACTGTGTTTTATTCTTCAATAAAATATTAAACCTGAACACTGACATTAATATGCTTGTTTCATTTCATGGTCTCACAATCTGCAAAGAGGTGGAAAAAGTGCCCAACCATCCAACCTTCTTTCTCGCATTCAGCTGCAGTCAGACACATTTTGTGAGGTCAGGATTATGACTTGGTTTGGTTTGCAGTCTTCACAGCTGCACAGCTACTGTAACCATCTCTCAGAACACTCTGAAGTGATATCTCCAACCATTTTATTCCCTCTCTAACTCTCTCAAACCACATCCTATCAAGCGCTCAGTGGTTTCCTTGGCCTGTCAACCAATGAAAGGGAGACTCCAGCAGTCCGGCGAGAGGCTTTAAGATTAGGACAATATGGCTCTGACGCAGGAAGAAACAGAAAACCTGTCAGGGATTAGAAACGATTTTGGAGAATTTTCACACCCCCGGTGGAGGAGAGAAAAAAAGTTTGAATGAGAAAGGAGGACAAATGAAGTAGGAATTCTTACACCACAGAAAGATGTGAAAATGAGTTGTTGTTTTTAGAGTATATGTTTGTAGGACAATAGGCCTACTCAAATGTGAGTGTGTCATTTGTGTGTGTTTACAAGACTGTTGTTGTAGAAATAGTGTGTTAACATGCACATGCTTGTAATTTACAGCATTAACTTTTTTGCCATCTGCTTGCAGAGAGAGCAAAGAGAGTATTGAAGTGTACACATGGACCCTCACAGACACACACACACACACACACACACACACACACACACACACACACACACATACATACAAAATCAGATAGAGATAGCTCCTAAATACACATGCACACACACTTCTTGAAGGGCAGCCAAACCACACAGAAAGGCTGTGTGGTGGCAACTAGATCAGGGTTATACTTGTGCCTGTATGTGTGTGTGTGTGTGTGTGTGTGTGTGTGGTTTTCAAAGGGTGCCAGCTAGCAAACCAGGGCAGAGCTATTTATACATCACTGATGCTGATGGAGTCTTATCTAGTACCAATGGCCTCAAGCCCCCTCACACACACCCCATTACCCCACACAGACTACACTGCTGTCACACATATCCTACACACACTGCATCACTGCCACCATGTGCCACAGCACACAGCTACCCCCTGTTAACATGCAATCCGTGAATCATGAGGGTTTCACATCCAAGTCCAGACCTCAGTATTGCTATTATTTTCCACATCAGCGGGTTTGGGCAACATCCAAATATGAGAATGGGAAAGATGTGAGCGTCTGGCGAGGGACACTCAAAGCGGATTGTAACAGTTAACTGTTTGCTAATTAAGCAAGCTGCACAGTTTGATAGCTCTGGTGCAGAGAGCACTGCAGCTGATGGCAGGTGTGGGTGATGTGTTATGCTGATTATTCTTGTTCTGTAACACTTCTGGGTGTCAGCAACACAGTCAGAGTAACCCCGATGATGGCAAAGTTCTATTTATGGCTCGGTAAATTTAAATGGGATACAAATGGCTGACAAGCGAAAAGGCAACATAGACTGTTGGGTAAGATGGCCTACTGGACCACCACCACCCTGAAGGACAGCTTCAGTGCTTCTTGGAATAGACTGTTCAAGAGTGGATGTGTGCTACAAACAGAGGAACACTGGACTGACAACGGCTGTGACTCATATATGTTCAAGACCATAGTTATTCCAATCTGATCTTGATAGCACCCATTTTCTTTCCCTGCAGCTTATGGGGTGCCACAGGGTGGCACCTCCATCTAGTTCCAGGTTTCCCTAGTCTGGACTAGGGTCGCAAATGTCAGATTCAACTAGGTTATTTGAATTGCTCTTTAGCCTTGGGAGACGGTTTTTGCTCCCAACGACACAGCTCGAAGGACGACTGGGAGCCCGTCAAAGTACTCAAGTAGTCAGCTTTGTATTTATATAAAGTATTCCAGCAAATGTATTTAGGTTTTTTCACCACAATTATCAGTGTTTGTGGTCATTGCTGCATCATAAAAAATAGCCATATGATCTAGAGAAGTCTACATGGCCATTACACTGCATCTACTGCACATTATGGGATGTCAGTTGTTAGTATTTGTGCTAATTGGTAGTGACAGTTCGTCTGGGAGGCCCTGGCGCAGTGTGGTCGGCCAGTCATGTCTGCTCCACGCACCCCCTCCCGGCTCTGTGCGCACACACACACACACACACACACACACACACACACACACACACACACACACATTTGACTGTTAGTAGGAGGAACAGAGGTGTTTTTGATGGATAGGCAAGTACAATGGTGCATGTTTGTGTGTGTGTGTGTTGAATTTGTTTGAATCTGAGGATTATTCTGGTTTGTATTAATGTTACTGCATTCTTGAATGTGTGTGTCTGTCAGTTCAGGTGTACATGGGATGGAGAATGCCAGCTGTTATGCTTAGACACCACAGCTTCGATTCTGATTTGGCTGTTTACAGGTAACAGAGCTAAACCACTCTCACCTTCAGTGCCCTACTTGGTGGTGGCGGTGGAGGCGGTGGTGGTGTGGGGATAGCTAGATAAATGTCCTCACTCCACTCCTCCCTCTGCTTGCTCTCTCTTACTCTACTCATTTTGAGAAGGTCAGAGAGTCAGAAGGAGGGAGGGAGGGAGCACTCTTCTCCTCTCTCACTTTGTCCCGAATAAGGTGTCCTGTTTAGAGCACTACATAGAGAGCACTACAGCATGGGCCTGAATGCAGCCTCTCCCTTTTCGAACCAAACAACATACTGCTCAAATACCAAGGGTGCTTAAAGGATGATTACAGTTATTTTCAACCTGGGCTTTATTTTTCCAGTTGTTGCTGTAATGACAATCGATGGTGTTCAAAATTCCATCACTCACTCTACTGTAGAACTTTTCATAACTTCAGATCAGCAGTGAAGCTGTTTCAATATGTGTTTGGTGTTATGAGAGTTCTGTATTCAGAGAATATGTTATGCTTTGGTATTGGGATTTCGTCAATGTGGATGTGTGTTTATGTGTTTTGTATGCTTCTTAACGGTTAGTGCTTTATATTGGTTTTGTGTTTTCATCTTTGGGCTGAAGTTGCCTTTTAATGCAAGATGAATTTCATTGTATACTGACAAAGTGTACTGTATTGTACTGTGTACTGTGTGTATTGTACTGTGAACTGTGTGTATTGGTCGGTGTACTGTGAACTGCATTGTATTTGAGTTGTAAAAATATATTTCATAGAAACTGGATGCTTTAACTTAACTTCCCAAAGCATTCATTTACTAAAGCGGTTTCATTTACTCACTGGCTCTTTTCCAGAGATCCCAGTCTAATGTTATTAAGTTAAGATGCTTCTTTATGATGGCTATGCTTATGAACTGTAACCTGTGAGAAGCAAAACATTGCCACTCCCATGTTGTTCATGACATACATTGAATTTGTGGTTTGAAACCACTGTTGAATGTGCATAGTCTTTAAGCTCTCAGGCAGCATTACATGATAAACCATCAATATACCATGATATACATATAATATGATATCACATATTGTTCTGTTGGTGTCTAAATTGTAATGACAATGATGATTAAAAAGATATTTTAACAGAAATTGAATTAGAAACATGATCTGATCTTAACCCAGCAATGAGTGTCAGGAGTCACAAAACTGAATATTAAACTGCAAGTTTAGATATTGTTGTGGAAAAGAAAACAGGATGTTGTAGATCAAATATTTTGTTTGACATATTATGTTGCCTGTGTGTTTTAAATTAATATGTTAAATATTTAAATTAATATGCAACTTGTCATTTGTGCCGATTGTAAACATATGATCATTGCATTTACAGAATGTGGTTTTCACATTTATTTGTCATCAAATTCTGTCTGGTCTTTATCTAAGTCAAGAGTATTAACAAATATAATGTGCCTAAAATAACAACACAAAAAATGAAACAATGAGTACAAGATTAAAATATTAAAACGAAAACTGAGTTTCACTAACTAAATGACTAAAATGTGACTGAAATAAAAAATAAACTATGTTCAGAAGATGATGATGACTAAAACTAAATATCCAATTCTAGGAATCACCTATTCCTAGAATAGGTGATTCCTCTTTTAGAGACATTGCACAAGATGGAGGATTCTTTAACCCAGAGATTTGGGCAGTAAAATCGCACATCAACACATCAGTCATGACTTCTGCCTAAATCTTTATGACAACAATCATTCACATGCTAAACTGCCCTTGAGCAAGACAAAAAGTTCCCGTCAGCGGAGAGAAGCATACTAGTTATCTTTACATCAATGAAGCAACAACAGCGTACTGTACAGCTGTCCGCTGATTAGAGGAGCTGCATTGAACCCAAAGCTCTCGATTTAGTGATTTAGAGTGTATGCATTAACAACCTTCAATTATCTGACACCCCGTTAGGATAAAAGCAGTGCCAAGGTGACTTGTAGCAACCATTATCAGATGGTCTTCGCTTTTTCTTCAGCAAAGCGTGAAAGTGAAACGACCCACTGAATTCTCCAAGTCCCTCAGTGCTTAAATGGAAAATATTACAATGCACGTCCGGTGAAGAGAGGAGGAAGAGAGCAGAATACTGGACGCTGATCATGTGATATATATATATATATATATATATATATATATATATATATATATATACAAATATATCAATCCTTATCTATACAGCAAAATGTAAACTGCTACATCTTAACCTGAATATAAGCATAAATCTTCTAAATTACAATGTATAATATACATAATATAAAACTTTACTGGCTCCATTGGAAGTCCCACTGGGGCCGCCCATCCTACTATTGAATGCTTCGTCGTCATTTGACTCTAATTCACCCCTTTTACTGTGTTTATATATATATATATATATATATATATATATATATATACATATGATAAAACAACAACAGTATATATATATTACAGTTGATGTTCTGTTACTTGTTAGCTTCTGAAGTATAAACTTTCTCAGAAAAGTGGCATTCCTCCACACAAACATCAAAAACAAGGCAAAAATTGGCAGAAGTGAAAGCCCCCCACCCCCCCCCACCCCATCATTTTACACTATGCTGCTACACGTCTGCTGATCAGTTCCTGTGGTTGCAGGTCAGCCTTCTCTTTGCTTCTTACCATGCCCCGTGTTCCAAGTGAGCTTCCATGGGGTTTGTTTATATCCTCATTTGTTTGCTTGTTTGTTTGTGCGTTCACTCTGCTCTGCAGCTGAGCTAACAAGGCGCCATTTTGCCCGGGCTGCTGGTGCGGTCCAATTAAAGCGTGTGATCAGCCAGAACGCTTTAATGATGGTTGTGATGCTGGAGTTGACCGGCTTTGCAGAGAGAGACAGAGAGGGAAAGAGAGAGATGGCATGCTGTGAGGTGGTGTCTGCAGCATACCAGTGTTGTGGCTCAGTAGCTCCACTGCAGACAGAAGACAGGGTAAAATTAGCCTTTCTTTCCTTTTGTGAGGAGGAAGAGAAGGGCCAGCTAGCTGTGGGAGCTGCCTAAAGACTATTGTTACAGTCCAAAGCTACGGTCGCACTTTTAAAGGGTGAGCTTCTTACTGTTGTTCTCAAAGTAATGAACAGTGAGTGCACAAAGCTTAACAAGTAACAGATGTTGGCAAGAAGTGAAGGCACGGAGATTATAGAAAAATGGAACACACCAGCCTACATCACACCGTTGTATAAGATGTTTCATTGGATGCCTATAACACACACACACACACACACACACACAGAAGAGAAACTCAATGTACAGAGATGGGATGTTTCAGTCCAAGAAACAAACATGATGAAATGATTGCTTTTGAAGACGTGTGTGAGTGCGTCAGACTGTGATAACATGTTGCTGGATGCTGTTGCCGTGTAGTCACACATAAACAATCTGCAGTCACATGCTAGTGGCTCTAGAAGGCCGTGCTCAGATGCAGCCACCGGGGACCATTAGCATCTGTATAAAAATTCAATATAGACAAACCAACTTTCTCAGTGACGCTGCCATCCCTGTCGTCATGTTGCTGCCATGCTGGGTGTTTAATAACGTGTATCATATGTGTTGTTGTTGTTTTATCATTTAAACATTTTGACTGCGCAGGACAGCCACGACATGCGTTTCAAAATGTGTTCAAATGTGCATCTAAAGCTAATATGAAGTGTAAACAGGTAAAGTTAAAGTCTTAATAGTCTGAAATTTCATCTTTGTGTTCCCACTAATGCAGTAATTCATCATCCATGACTACTTTGTTATCAGATTAGAAAAGGAGGTCTTACTGGCTGGACGGGAGAAATGATTACAAACACAACGCGTTTCGATGCACATATGGACACCTGACTCGTAAAGTGGGAACTTATTTATTAATGAAAGAGAGCAACTGTTACATGAGTGACACATATTTGGATAAAATTCCAACACCTGCTTAAGCATTTAAGCTCAGGTCCAAATCACCAGACAGACATCCTGTTCCTCACTCCCTGCTGTCACTCTCCATCATACCCACACTGATAAATACACACACACACACACACACACACACAGTAACCACAGTGGCACTGTGTATAGTATTTTTGTTTTGTCACACCATGAACGTTACACGGGAGTGTGTTTTATGGCTTCATGTACACATGCTTGGATACACAAACGTTGTCTACACCTAACTGTGTGTGGGTGTATGTGTACACTGGTCTCTATGCGACACATTCTGCAATTGTGTGTGTGTGTGTGTGTGTGTGTGTGTGTGTGTGTGCGTGTGTGTGTGTGTGTGTAAAGCATCCGACCCATGGCTCTCAGCAGAGGCCAGCGTCTGTTGTGGAGCCCTGTAATGGACGCCCAGCTGGAGTCAGGCACACACAAGGGCAGCCAAGGTCACAGACACTGCCTCTTAGGACCCCATCATTTGGCAAAAGCTCTGCAGCCTGCAGCCTGCCCGACTCTTTCTCTGTATGTCTGTGG
The DNA here is from genome assembly GCF_900324465.2 of Anabas testudineus. Lineage (NCBI taxonomy): Eukaryota > Metazoa > Chordata > Actinopteri > Anabantiformes > Anabantidae > Anabas > Anabas testudineus. The sequence goes on from NC_046621.1 coordinate 16,943,751, forward strand.
TTCTGTCTGCTTCATATGCACATTTGTGATTCTGTTTATAAATGACTACTGTTTTTTTGTGTATGATATTTTTCTCTGTCACACATACACAACTAAAATACTACTGTATAATTTCAGGGCATGTTTGAATGTCAGATGTATGTATGTCATGTTCATAAAATACTTGGCAAACAGTATGAAGGGGAATATTATTTCTCATGGACGCGAAATTTAAATCAAAGCAGCTTACAGTTTTAGGCCTGCACCAACCAAGTCACATTTTACATCTGTGTCTGTCCAAACTCTTATCAGTTCATCCATGAATGCAAGTGGACATTTATGCAGATTATCTTGAAGGTCTAGTTAAAATTTACAGTTGGGATAATCTAACATAAAAGCCTCCTCCTGTCTCCAGGTGGGACAGACCTGGGTGGAGGAGGTGGTAGACTGTGATGGTGAGTTTCTATTTAATTTGCTGCAGGATCAGTGTCTTGAAGTAATTCATAATGACACTGTTGATAATACTGTTGACACATAGCAAATTTGGCCACTGGAGTTCGGTCGTCTGTTGTGGTTATGCTGGATACACAAAACATACATAATTTAAGTAACTAATTAATTGATTAATTAAACAATAAATAATGAATGCCATTTGTTACCAATGTCAGGACTTAATTAAAGGCCAATCAAATAGCAACTCTTAATCACAGGACTGCGTGTTGTCTTTGAAGTTCTTTCAGTTTGCTTTGGAACAAAGTGGCACCAGCCAGCAGCCACCCAAGGCAAATACAATGAGAAATTTACAGTTTGAGGGTAAAAAGTCATGAATGCAACACAAAGTTCTGACAATAATTTCATCTTCCATTCAAACTTTGTACATTACCTATATATTCTTGCTGGAGGTTTGATGTGTAGAGGCAGCGCTCCTGTTACTGCTCTCTCCAGCATCATGAGAGAGAGAGATCCAGAGTTAGAGGAAGTGAGCGAGCGGCAAACTTGTGTCTCCTGTGTGGCCCACTGTTTTGATCTCCCATGCAGGCTGCAGGACTTGAAGTACGCTGCATCAAACAGAATGCTACAGATGGTCAAGGTTCCTCCTCAGGAATCAAAAACGCTACTTGGAACAGACAGGATGCGACTCAAAAACCATTTTTGGTTTCGGGCTTTGTGTTTCGCCTTCAAAAACACAAAGAGTTATTTACAACAACTTGCGACAAAAGCCACAAGAGAGAGAACAAATTCTCAGCCTGTTCGTGGCATCATTTCTAACTGTTTAGGATCAAGGCTATGTTACATTTTTGTTGCTTTTGAAAGTTTATGAACCCTGAATTTTCCTTATTTCTGCATTATCACAGAGACTCTGACAGTGAAGACCCAGATTTCTCTTCTTTAAAGAAAGCAGGACCTCCCAGACTCACACCTGGTTGTCATCCCACTGACTGACTTGAATTTACCTTTTCTTAACTTTCTTTTTCATACTTTATCAACACTCCAAAATGTAAGATTGGAACATTTTCCACCATCAGTTAAAAATAAGTGTAATGTTTTCATGTCTCATTACCTTTATTGGATTCCCTTTATCTCGTTTTCAGACTTGCATGAAAATATTATCATGTTTTCTGTGCAAAAAAGGAACCACTAGACACACAGCTGCATTCAAACACCCAATGCAAATTTGGTGTTTTGGAAAATGTACAAACTTTCAGCCGTTCAAAATGAAAACAGCAAATCAAATAATAACAACAACTTAAAACTGATTTATTTTTAAAAATATGACTTCTCAAACTTTGTGATTGAGAGTCTTTTATGTAAATCATTTGCTATATTAAAAATTGTCACTGAAATCTATGACATCTAAGTCAGAAAAGGTTTTGTTTTCTAATTTTTCTAGTTTTCATGAACTTCGATACTGAAAACTTACCAGTACTGTCCTTTAACAAGCTTCACTATCGGTACAGTAAGATTTGTATGCTGAATACACAGACCCTTTAAGGATGAATGGACAGGAACAATAGCTGTTATCAGCCAAAACCTCCTGTGTGATGATGTTCGAGTGCATCAGAATGTATCAACATATCAACAGGACTCTTGTTTTGTTCAAGCCTCTTGACTGATGTTCATCCAGCCAGTAACATGTCCGAATATGCCTGCGTACATGTGCACCCTTTTTTATTTGCATGTGTGTCTGTGTGTGTGTGTGAATGGAGGATATAGTGTTCGTTCCGTGTGGATCAAATTTTTGTTAGGTGTGTTTTTATCTTTAAGCAGCAAATGAGCAGCCCACACATCTGTTCTGAAAGTGCCTGAAATCCGTGTGAACATCTGTGGGCGACACGTGCAACTGTCTGTCTACCAGACTCTTATCATTTTAAATCTTTTCCATCAGTGTTTTTACAGCATGCGCGTGACTGCCTGGATGACAGCGTGAGAGAGAGAGTGCCCATGTGTGGCTGCAAGTGTGTGTGCATCTGGGTGTGCTTGTCAGGGTTTGAATGCTGCTGCCACCACCACCACCACCACCAGAGATTATATCCCTTCATAGTTGCAGTCTGAAAGAGAGAAAAATGTGACAGCATTAGCCCATAGATCAAGAATAGGCCTGGGTTGGGGAACCGCACGTTAAGTCATCTGGTGTGGATACAACACAAGGCCCCGCTCCATGTGTTCTAAGAAGCCTTGTTCCCAGTGGAGCTTCTATAATATGCCTCAATGCACAAATTAAACACGTTCAAACAATATAGATCTACATTTTATAAAAATATTAAAAATGAAAAAGATTATGTAAACTACATAAATGTATTAAAATGTTAATAAACACTTTAATTGTAATAGTTCAGTGTTAATTGTGCATTGAGCTTTGGAAGGATGAACTGACCTTATCACACGTCAGCCTCTTTTACACTGGCTCTTCAAGGTGGATTTACAGTGCCAATATGCTGCTTCGCTATGAGGTATAAAACTTAGTAAGGTAGTGTCAGAGTCGAGGTGAGTTTGTCCCTCCGCCTGTGTTAAAGAATCTAAATGTGAATCGTCGTTCGTTTTGATGTAAATGTGAATCTGAAATGTGCAAAACTAGCACTAGGCAGCAGTGGTCCCTGTGCTGGCACATGCATGGTGCCAGCAAGAAGGACACAAACATGACCTCTCTGGCTTTCAATACAGGAGTCCAGAAAGGTGACTCTAACTGACTGCTAACATCGTTCCATGTCTGCTGGATGTGTGGGCAAGTTTGCTTACAAGCTAATAAGAGGGTGATAACATTATAGTGTTGTGTTTGAAAGTGGTTCCCCTGCCTCGTGGTTGAAAAAAAAAAACTGTGTATAAGAGAGACATTTCTAGAACAAACACTACTGTTAGTGTGCAGCAGTAACAGCAAGTTAATGCTTTTACTCATTTGGAGGACACTTTTATCCAAAGCAAGTGAGGTACAACGTACAGGGAGAAAGGAAGGGTGAGTGTAAGGAGGTCTTGCATAAGTCTCCCACATGGAGGGCGGCGATCTTACCACTACACTGTCCAGCCGCTATAATATTAACACTCTGTAGATACTAGATAAAACATTTAGCTGTTTCAAATCCTGTTTCACTTGTGTTTAATTTCAGTGCAATCTTTTTTTTTTCTAGTTGAAGTTGAGAGACAAAACGTTCTCCACATGCTTTACGTCACTGGAAGGACGTAGGAGTATGTATATATACATTTATATATATATTATAGTGGTGCTTTAATACCTGTTTTCACACTACAGTATATGAGATCAAATGATGAACAATCACGTCCAATGCCCATTTTCAGTTCCAACACCCTGCATGCATTGAGCAGCCAGTACCCAATAGAAATCAAACCAACACTCATGGCACGTGTCTTGTTATCTGCAATGGTGACATAATTTCTTCTTACCTCCAGATCTAATTCTGTACATGTGATCCCATGGTAGACTGAAGCTACCATCTGGGTGTTTTTCCATCACTGTCAGCACTCTCTTTCTTCCAGCGCGGGGGCTTTGAGACATCCCTGTGTTCGTCTTTGGGCTTTTCCGCTGGAGTACAAATACGCAGGGAGCACACTCCATCGCCGGCGAGCATCAAAACAGCTCTGATCAAACAACTGTTGGCACACAGGTGACAGAAGTGTGTATGCGCGCACGTGCCTGTCCCTTTTTACCAGATTTGTTTCTTATCATGTTCATATCTCTATGCGAATAGGTGACTGCAGGCTTTGTATGTTTGCTAGTGGGTCCTGTGGGCACCTGTGTGTGTATGTGTGTGTGTGCCTGTACCTAACCTATTAGCTATGCATGCATGTCATGTCAGTGTCTCTGTGCTTGGATTCGACTGTGTGCAGACCTGTGTGAGTGCACACTGACACGAATGGTGTGAGAAAAGTCAACATCATCTTTCAAGTCTGTTTGACGCTTCTCGGTGCTCCCTCTGCCTCTGATCAACGCACTCTTCCTGTATATCTAGCGGGGCCACTGGCCGTGTGAGTAAATGCCAGGCTCACATTGCCTATGCCCTTTACCAAACCCTGTTGGGGCTCCAGCGTAGAGGCCTGTGACACGTGGTGGATTCTTCAACATGTCATTGTTGTGCCCTGAGACCACATTAAAAAAACAAAATCTTATTCACACTGCTCAAAAAAATTAAAGGAACACTATTTAATCAGAGTTTAGCATTAAGTCAGTTAATCTTCCAGCATATTGATGTGGTCAGTTAAGTAGCAGAGGGGGTTGTTAATCTGTTTCAGCTGGTTTGGTGTTAGTGAAATAACAACAGGTGAACTAGAACTAGCAACAATAAGACGACCCCCAAAACAGGAATGGTTAAACAAGTGGAGGACACTGACATTCTTTCCCTGCTCATCTTTTCTAACTGTTTTTACACTAGTTCTGCATTTGGCTAGGGTCAGTGTCACTACTGGTAGCATGAGGTGATACCTGGATGCTACAGGCTGTTACTCCGGGAGAGCTGGACAGGGACGGAGAAGGATGCACAGAGCTCTACAGGCTAAACAACGGCACCCTGAGTCCAGTAGGCATCTGGATGAAATCCATGGACCCATTGTCACGCCCTTCATGGGTGCAGTAGGTCCTGGGTTCCTCCTGGTGCACAACAACGTCCGGCCTCAGGTGGCGAAAGTATGCAGGCAGTTCCTGAAGGATGAAGGAATACTAGTGACTGGCCCCCACACTCTCCTGGCTTAAATCCAATAGAACACCTCTGGGACACTGCCAGGTTGCTCATCAGACTGTCCAGAAGCTCAGTGAAGCCCTGTTGCAGATTTGGAAGATGTCCCAGGACACCATCCTTCGTCTCATAAAGCACATGGGGGCCATCCAATCTACTGAGTACCATTTTGAGTTGCTGCAATTTTTGTACTCAAATACAACCTCCACCTCCTCCCCCTGTATGTAAGGAGAAGTGACAGGACTCCCAGATTTCCTGAAGTCCATCACCAGCTCCTTTGTTTTACTGATGTTGAGTTGAAGATGGTTCAGTCCACACCAGTCCACAGAAACTGTCCACCACTCCACGGTACTCTGTAACATCTGCACCCTGGATACTACCTACAACTGCAGAGTCATCAGAGAACTTCTGAAGATGCGTACCTTTTGAATTCTAGTACATTGTAGTTTACAAGAGTTCAGGTCACACTTGTCATATCAAGTGGACATTAAATTATATATATTTTTCCCCCCTAAAATAAAAACTACAGACAGTCGGATCTACCCATGGCATTTAAGGTAATGACTACTGTTTACAAAAGTTCTTCCAGTGTTCCCATGGGCAGTGAGTGCTGTTTTAAAACTCTTAAATAATTGTGTCTGTCTGAACAAGACTACATAAAAGATACTAATGAATTATTAGAAAACATACTGGAAAGTACTTCATTATTGACTGAGTAAAGACCACTGAGTTATTCAAAACTATTCATTAACAATTCATTAATTATGAGATCTGATAATCACTTGTGCTCACATGTCTGTGGAACATATTGTAGAGTTTTCACTATGTATAAAAACCCTTTAATTTTGACTTGCTGTTGAATGAAGACTGACCCATTTGTTTGTCACATGTGTTTTTTCATCTCCCTCTCTCTGTGTTGTGGCCGCCTCACAGAGCACATACAGTCTGACATTAAAAAATTATCAGAATTATAATTTCCCTCTCACACAGGGCTGTGAATGTGAGCACACACCTGTTTAACATTCCTGTCAAGACTTTTCTCTTTGTACTGCAGTACTGGCCTTGATCAGGTTTCTATTCATGTGACTGCTGCTGAATTCTATCCTGCTATTCTGCCAGGGATTCCAAAGGTGTGGACTCTCCACTGGCCCCATTCACTTTCAACATAAAGCTATTGTGATGGCTCTGTATGCTGTTTTACTATAATCTACTGTAGTCTGGTGTTATGAAATTGATAAAGTCCTTGAAGGCCTGTCTGGAGCATATCAAAGCACAGATGGCACTGAATACTCTTAATTTACAGTAGATTAAATTAAAACTGAGATTGTGGTTTTTGTACCTGTTGACTTGGTTCTTTGTTAATTAGCACCTTACTGTAAATTGCTCACAAACTCAGACATGTTTTCTTTTTTTAATCACTTCTAATGTTAGGTCTATCAACTGGAAATGAGAAGTTGAATGGAATGAACTTCTGAGAATTCACGCATACCATTGAATTCAATTTGTAAAACAACAACAAAAACAAAACTAGACTTCCCCGTATGCATTCTTGGGAATTTCTCCAAAGACTCCTTTTTGAGTGTACTTAAAACATCCAATTTAGCGATTGTTCTTTCTTTTATGAAAACTACACAAACCATAATCAATGTTAGTGTTAATAAAGATACTGGGAGCAGATTGTGATGCCTTTGTACCAATTTAGGTACACAATGGCATCAGTGTTCTTCATGTCAAATGAAGAGGTACATAACAAACGTGACCAGTCAAATCAACTTAATATCATAGGTTTATTGAATTGTTCTCTCAAGTTTATTTAACTTAGCTGAGATAGTCTGACATTTTTTAAAACTCATATAACGAAGTTGAACTATTTTATTGAACCTAACATTGAGTCTAAGTTGAGCTAACTCACAGTTTAAAGGCAGCAGGGGAACTGAATGTTTCTCCTGAACCAGCTTGAAATGATTTACAGTGCACTTTTCCTCTAAGGCGGTTTAGGGTTTCAGTGGGTTGACTCATCAAAAGGAGAGAGAAACAAAATATTAAGGTAATATTGCCACTGTGGATCTTATTTTATTGGACAGAATAACTCCTGTTAGTGTCAGTGTTATATTACAATTTCATATACCATATGTTGAAATTATTATTCCTTATGCCTTAATATGTAGGCAGTGTGCTAATGTTGTAGCTCACAGAAGATATTTCTTATTTCTTTTCACTGGCATTGTGTGAATGCATTAATGTTTTACCTGTGTGATCATTGGTTGATCACTAACATACAGCTTTCTGCATTAATTTGTCATAAAACATGATCTGATCTTCATCTAAGTTAAGAATATTAACACATATAATGTGCCTAAAATAATAACACATACAAATATGATCTGATAAAAGATCCCCCCCCTGGCAGTAATCACTTCTTATAGCTGTGGATCCAACCTGCACATTGTTTAGCTCTGTCATACTCTTTGGACGTCTCATGTGTGTGACTCTCTTTAAGTCGTCCCATAGCATCTCTGTTGGGTTGAGGTCTGGGCTCGGACTCCAAAAGGCGGATTTTGTTTCTCTGAAGCCATTCTGTTGTGTGTTTTGGGTCATTGTCCTGTTGCATCACCAACTTCTACAGAGTTTCAGCTGACGTTCAGGCATTCTTACATTATTCTGAAAACATTTTTTTGATACACTTGGGAATTCATCTTCCCCTCAATCACTGCATGCTGGCCAGGCCCTGATGCAGCAAAGCAGGCCCAAATCATGAGGTTTCCTCCACTATACTTTACAACTGGGATGATGTTTTCGTGATGATATGCAGTGACCTTTTTAATCCAGATGTAGTGCTGTGTATTCTTTCCAAATAGTTCAATCTTATTTTCATCAGTCTACCAAACATTTTGCCAATACTGCTGTGGGGAAGTCAATGTGCTATTTCGCAAACTTCAGCTGTTTAGCAATGTCTTTTTTAGTAAGCAGCTGCTTCCTTTGTGGTGTCCTGCCATAGACACCCATCTTGTTTAATGTTTGACCTACTGTCGACTCATGAACAAAGATGTTAGCCAGTTCCAATGATGCCTTCAAATCTGTGGCTGTAACTCAGAGTTGCTTCTTTACCTCATTAATGAGGTAATGAGTGTTTGTTGTGCTCTTGGGGTCATTTTGACTGACCACCCACTTCTTGGTAGAGTAGCCACAGTTCTAAAGTGTCTCCATTAGTTAGATTTGTCTAACTGGTGAATTTTTAAAATCTTTGACATCACTTTGTAACCCTTTCCAGCTTTATGTAAATCAACAATTCTTGATCGTAGATCCTCTTAAAAGCTCCCTTTGGCGAGACATGGCTCACATAAGCACATTCTTCTATCTAAATTCTTGTACAGAGCAAACTCAAAAATGTTTTTTGCCAGTCAAAGTAGCTCTAGTTCACACCTACAAACTAATTTTCTTAACAGGACTCCAGGTATGCTGAAACCTGACTCCAATTGAATTTTTTGAGATCATTATTCCATTTATTCCAGTTCACATACTTTTTCCTGTAGCACTATGAGGTTTTTATGGTTGTTCTCAATAAAGACATGAAAGACCAGAATTTTTTTATTTTACTTATTATTTTAGGCACATCATATTTGTTAATACTCTTAGATTAGATTAGATTAGATTAGATTAGATTAGATTAGATTAGATTAGATTAGATTAGATTAGATTAGATTAGATGAAGATCAGATAATGTTTTATGACCAAATTAATGTGGAAAACCACGAAATTCCACTGTATGTGTCTTAACTCATGTGACATGCATACTCATACATACACTGGCCAAAGTGTATGAAAATAACATCCACTTGTAATAAACCACATTTATCTTCTAAGAGACCAAATTGTTTTTCTCAGCTTAGTCTCAGCTGATTTTGTCAGTGACATTTTAATTCTGAATAACCCGATTTCTAAAGTAATGACCAAAGGGATGCCTGCCAAACATTGCCTATTTTCTGACCTATTGCATGTTGGAAAACCTCACTAAAGCAGAGCTAACCTGCTTCCCTTAGCTCCCTTAAGGCTGCTAAAGGAAGTACTTGCTTATCCAAGAGGATTGACTGTATACTTGCCTACAGCTGCAATTAAAAAAGAGCATTTGCTGCCTGATATTTTAAGAAGGATTGGGTTATGAGGAAGAGTGACATTTTTAAGTCAGCTAAGATTTTTCTAAAGGAGTTTCCTTGGCGTCCAAAGAAGATGCTCACCAAATGTATTACTATAACTGCAAAGAGACTATGAACTATGAGACTATGAACTACTGTGGCAAAAGTGAAAGCATCATTAGATTTAGAGCTGCAAATCAAAACATTATGGGTCAAAAGGTCAGCCAGCAGTATAAGATTGGGTATGTAAAAAGGAGAAAGTCACAAATATTCACAAAAGAAAAGGAATCACAAAAGTAGCACGGAAAAATTACTAGGACACTAGAAGGTGCCAGAGGAAAAAGAAAAACACAGCGATGGAAAACATACATGGGGAGGGGCCAATAGACATTGAAAGAGAAAAAGATGAGCAAGATGAAAGATGGAAGAGAGGGAAAACTACTAATTCGGTGGCTAGGCAGGCAGGCGTGGAAGAAGGGATTTGAACTGAGCTCTGGTCCAGATCCCTGCCTGTTAGACTGACACAGCAACAACCCTGCCACCGGCCTAATCCTCCAAATCACCCCTCTACCACGGGAGCAGAGACAAGCACGGATTGGAGGGGAGGATTGTTCGGAGAATCAAACGGATGGGTAAGGAAGGAAAAGGGAGGAAAGGAAATAAGGGAGGGTGGAAAGTAGGAAGGACAAATGGATGGGTTTCGTATAAAGGTGGCTGAGAGCAGAGAGAAGTAGAAAAAAATTAACTACAGACAGATGAGAGGTGAGAATTGTGTATACAATCAAGTGGACAGATGATGAAGAACAAGCTATAGAGAAGCAAACAGAAGAAATAAAGAGAGGAAAGGGAAAACAACAGAGGGCCGAAATGTCTGAGAAGGATGGAGAGAAGACAGAGTTAGAGGGAGAGTAGAGACAGATGAAAGGGGGAGACTGAGCGAGAAACACCAGGAGAGAATGAATGGAGAAGAGGGGCGGAGGGGAGGGGGGCTGCTTTGAGCTGGTGTTTCAGCTCCATCCAATAGCGGGTCTCACAGGCATTAATGAGTGTGGCTGGTCTGTGTACAGCGATGGAGCGAGCGTGTGTATAGATGCTGATGGTGGGAGGGTGGTTGTGCACACACTCAGGGTGTTTGCTTGGCACTACCAAATCATCCCCACACCCAACAACACTACCGCCACCTCTTTTTCTGCCTTGCTGTTTCCCCTTTCATCCTTCTCTCCTTCCCTGCCTCCCTCCCTCGCTCATTACTATGATTAAATACCCCCCCTCCCTCTTTTGCTCGTTATCTGCCAGGGTCAGCGAACATGCAGAGCATTTCTAAACCCTATCTTTCTACCCACAAAACATGCATCGCCTCTGGGCACAGCGAGACTGGCCTCACTCCCAACATCCACAGAGCTGGAGGTTATGGCCTTAAGTAACCCCCACCTCCCAAAAAAATTCCTCCCTCTGTCCTTTCCCCAGCTCCAGAAGAAAAAAAACAAGCGCTCGCTGTTGTTTTCCTCACCGACCGCGGTCCCTCTCTTCCCCTGCTTGCTCGCTTCGAACTCTCCTCCCTCCCCTCCTCCCAGAGGCTCTCCTCCTGCAACCTGGTCCGCAATTGATTGTTAAAGGGTGTGAAAGGGCAATCAATAAGGCTTTCCTGGTGTGCATGTAAACTATTGAGCCTATGTGGAGAAGCTGGAGCATCTAAATTGGCCAAGGGGCTCAAGGTGGTGTATGGTGGACGTTTATTTACAATGGCACAATGGAAAGAGAGGAAAAGAAGGAGAAGAGAGGAGTGATGTTTTATAGAATAGTATTCAGTACGAGTTCACACACACAAATTCAAACACACACACACACACACACACACACCGACGCGCTGCTCCTCCCACCCCCGATGAGGGCCCTCTTTAAAAATTCATTCAGTCAATAATGACCCTTCGCCCTCCCAGTCTCTCCCAGGAACTAGTATAGCTGCCTCCTCCCACACAGCCTCTCTCTTTCTCTTTCTCCTTGTCTGATCCCTCCCTCTTCCTGTGCCCCCCCACACACAGACAGACTCTCTCTCTTTCTCTATTAAACTCTCACAAGCCCATGCGCACACACATAATAATCGTCCTCCCACCCCTCAAAGCCAGTGAACACACTGACTGTGCTGTAGCATCACCATTAGTTATGCTTGCATGTCAGGCTACAACTCTGTTCACACTACCTGCATGCCGCAGTTACATATCTCATGATTAACTGTAGTGGTATTTTCCTGTTGAACAGATTTTGAAGTAGTTTTCTTACAGAAGTGAGGAGTCACCTTGCGACTTCTCCAGTGGCTCAACAAATTAGCAATGGTATCTGGTGGCTAGCAGAGATAAGCGTCATGGCACACAGATGATGGGACTTTGATCCAGTCAGCCGCGTTCTCGGCTCTGAGATGCTTCCTGTTTATCTGATCTCTCATACCACCGGATCACACATCTTGGCCCAGAAAATATATATATATGTATTAAAATATGTATTTTAGGAATATTGGAGTTGCCCCAAGACTTGGTTGAGAAACAACAAATTGGATATAGCCAAAATCTGGGCAGAGAGCCAGGCTTCTCCTTCATAGCCGTATGTCATTGAGTTGTTCTGTGTCCATGCCACGTTTGAACTTATGCAGACTGGAACTACTTGTCTTGCTTCTCATTCAAATTGGGAAATGGCCTTTTAATTTGCTTAGTATGGAATACTCTCATACTCTTGAAAAAGCATTGTACATTTTTACTTCAAGGCATTGACCTTGAAAATAAGAACTAACCATCTTTATAAGTAAAATTCATACAAAGAAGTCTTTGTAATTAAAAATGAACACATTTGTTTTTCCCAATTCATCATACAGTTGATAGGAGCATCTCCTCAGATGGATGGTGTTTTGGTCCTCTCGTCAACATGGTTATGATGATAAACACATGGTTATGATGATATGATCATTGTTTGGTTATGTTGATGGACCAAACTGCACAGTGTAGTGAAAAGATTCTGGTTAAAATAAATACTTAATGCCATGGTTAACAACGATTCACGCTGGCATTGTGCCAGGGTTTTAAGATGAGATAAGATAACACTACTGATGCCCTGAGGGCGAAATTCATGTGTCACATGAGCAAAATTGACATTGGAAGTTAAAAACAGCAACAGAAGAAATTGAGAATATAGTATGAAATTACAGAATAGATCGATTGGGTAATAGTAATGATAATATACAATTAGAGAGGTGAGATACAGTAGAAAACCAAGTGAGTGGGTTCATGGGAGGAACATAACAGCTCTGAATTGACAGGTGCTTTTAAGCTGAGAAAGTCTTAGAAGTCCTATGGCAGGACAGTCTTTTTGTCCTCTCCAGCTTTGAATCTGTCCAGTTACAGTGACCAGCCGTGTCCCATTCTGGTCCATGTCATCAGCACGGATGACTCCTCCACTCTATTGGAGAGACATCATGCTTCTCATTTGCTTCTGGTGGATTTCAAGTCTTTTTAGTGTATTCAGTTTTTCCTACCAGTCTTAAAATCTAAAAGCTGTGTTTGTAATTAATGTAATTCAAATTACTAAGTTCTTTTAGAAGTAGTATCATAACTGAATTATGTCATTACATAACATAATTAGATTAGTAACCTTACTGGAGTCCACAGCTCACAGTACAGCTCTGAAATTCTATATAATATTTGAAAGTTACTTATGAGCCCACATGTAGTTGATTCATATTTGGTTCTACATTATCTTTTAATTTATTTGACACTCTAACACTTTTTACTCTTTACTAATAAACACCCAAATCTATTTATTACTTCAAAGGTTTAGACCACTTTCTGTAATCTTGAGCTCTTATCCTATTTGCCTTAACACAATGCCTTCACAGGTAGTGCATCAACACAGAGCCAAAAAGCATACAGAAACGCTGACCTAACACCCTGCATTCACCTTTGACTCCACCTGTGTGTGTTCCCATTACCGCCCATTACCACCATTCACAGCACTAAGGAGAGGTCCCTTGTGGCAGCCTGTTCCCCATGCGCTCAGCATGGCACCACTCTTCCTTCCCATCCGTCGCTCCCTCCCTCCTTTCATCCATCATGAGTAGGCTGCTAAATGGAGCAGAGCACCTTGCCCCTGACCCCTTTCAATGAGCCATGGGGTGTACCAGGGGTGCAACGCTCCCATGGTCCCGAGAGGAGCGATTTGGAGCGACCCGTTCGCATCAGTAATGTCCCACAGCATTCAGGGTGCATTAAGCCTCTGGACATCTCTTCCATCTAGGACTTTCTCTCTCTTTCTTTTTAAATTCATCCATTCATTATCTTGCTCTATTTTGGTGCACATGATATGTCGGGCATGAGCAGAAAAAACCTAAGCAATGCCAGTGTCACCAGTGAAAACACTGTCGGTATCTCTGGTTTTAATGTTAACAATATAAAAAACACAGGTGATGTAGGAGGCAAACTGCAAGATCTCGTTTTTTTTTACTCTGACATTACTGTCATTTATGTAAGAGAAATACAATTCTGTGCTTAGGTAAAACATAGTGTCACCTTCTCTGTATATAATCATGCCATGACATGTTGATTGGAAAAAAAAAGTGTAATGTAATAATATTCATTACATGATGTGATTCACACTGTGTTTTTAGTAAAACCTAACCATGTCTATTCAGTGCCTAACCCAGCCAAATAACTATGCTTGCACAGTAATCCGGCATTTTTGACTTTTTGAAGCCTGGCCCCAAAGGAGTGTAATTTAAAACACAACCCTGCTGCAGTGGGAGTGCTCACTCTTCCAACAAATTCTCCTGTACATGTATATCTGTATATGTATACGTTTTATGGACAAATGACCCATAAGGTTGTTCAGGTTGGAAGGCTTGTTAGTATAAACCCATTGATTTTTGCCATGTCAGTGACAGGAGTCTGTGTATAATCCTCTGCAGGAAGCATGTTTAAACCTTGAGGCTTAATTCTCTGGTGACCACAAGTGATTAATTTTCATGTCAATACAGTCAAAATACATATTGGAACCAGGAACCAATCAACATTGTCATCCACAAAGCCACAGTGCTAGCATGGCTTAGACCTGAAATTACCTACTGGAATTTTTAGAGTGCTGAATTTCACCACATCAGTTTACTGTTATTGGGTTGTCTCTATGTCAAGTTTTGTCTTGATATAGATATAAATACTTAGCTATACCTATTTTCACCAGCATATATATAGATCAGTCATGTTGACAATAACACTTAAATACATTATTTGTCAGTCTCCACTGTCAGCAGCCTGTAGAAGACCTCAGCCTGTCGCTCCTTTACCCCTGAACTATATACTGTACCTACAGTATCTGTCAACCCTCCCTTAAATACTTCACTGATGCTGTTTACCACCTGTCCGTCCTATCAACATCTCCTCCTTCACCATTTCCCTAGCCACCCATCCATCCATTTGCCTTCCTCAATCAATCAGTGCATTTATTCCTCCCTTTATGCCTTTGGCCCTTTCGCCCTGCCCCATCCATTATTTCATCCCTCCCTTGTTATTTCCCTCAGTCTATTCAACCCCTTCATCCATCTATGCTAGCCTACTTACATTCCTTATCCATCCATTCTCCCTTCGTCACTTTCTTTCCAGCTGCCCAACAGATCATTTCTGTCCAGCAGTGATGTGACAGTCAAATTTTCCGTCCCCCAATACAAAGCCACTCAGCCAGTCAGGGGAGAGGAAGGCACAGAGTGAACCTCGTCCAAATGTGTTAGAACTAATTCTTCCATTGATTAAAGGAACTGGGAAACATTTTTGCAAATATGTTTTTTAGTAAGAGAGTTAGAGGAGAAGACCACTGGAAAGTCTAAGTTTGTTAGGTTAATGTGGCTTCACATGCAAACTGAAAGCAAGTGAAAACAGCCAGCATGGCTCCATCAGGTCCCGCACCGCGTAACTCAACTGAAACTGAAATACAACAACTAGCTCTGCTCACACCACAACACTGGCAAAGAAATAGTGAGTTCTGTCTGCTGTAATGTGTGAGCTAACCACAAATAAAACAGTCTTTCTCAAGTAATGACAGAATGTTTAAACTCAACGACAAGTTTAAAGCCAAATAGCAAAAGTATGTCTTGCTTATTGGTGCTTCAAAGGATTTTATGATTTTTCCCTATTAAAAATCATATAATATCAAACCTATTAAAAATCTGCTGCATATTTATAATAGTAGAAAAAAAAAGACAGAGATGTATTTAAAAGGGAATCTAATCTCTGTGTTTATTCAACATTATCTGTTCTTTTTTATTATAAGTGTCTAACAAACACAATCTCCAGCTGTTTGTTAAGACAAGTTAACCAAAAAGGTGGTGCTGGGGGGACCTTCCCTTACCCCCTTTTAGATCCACCCCTGTTGCTCAGGTTTCAGATTTAATGTGAATGTTTAGGTTTTCATAGAAAACTATTCCTTTAATACTCTCTTATATTGAATATACCTGGGCATTACTTGATGTGATTCCTACTAGTATTTTTTATCGTACCCTCATGCCACTGCCTGATGTGCTGTTGACATACTGAAAGATATCTGTAATTTTGACCTACACTCATCTTGAGATTAATTCATTTGTGACAGCGCAAAGCAAACTGACAAATGTTAACCATCTCTCACACACAGTGTACATACCAGATAGAAATGCCTCATGGAACTAGAGTAAAAATAATTCCCTCTGAAGAACAATCAGACACCCAAACACAATTATTTGACAAGCACACAATCAAGCCATTTTAGCTGCAGCACCTGGATCGTTCTCTGAGTCCCTTGATGCATGGAGCAGTAAGAGCACTAAACAAAGAGTCGGCGTCATCAGCCTGCAATTGAATCCTCCATTGTAATCCCCTAGTTTTTAATCAAGGAATATAATTACTGCCTATAATGCAGCATTAGTACTCATACCCTAAATTATGATTGCACTGAGAAAATGTGATTGTTTCCTTTTCCTGGATCTAACCCTTTCTCTGCCGGGTCCATTGTAGCTACTTATAGCTCTCAGCGACGCCACAACATCAACCATCGAGTCAGGCCATTCTCTATCTCATTCCACAGGTTTCCAAGACAGTTCTTAACAAATGTACCTCTGCAGAACCTCACAGAGTGAGAACGGTGCTGGATGAATGTAGCAATCAGTGCTTGGTGGGTACGAAAGAGTCATAGAGGTTGATTGCACTGTGGGAGTCGCAGAGCAGCGCTCCTCAGACTCTCTCCACGCTAGGAATAACAAGCTCCATCGGCCACAGTGTGAAACAACAGACTGCTAATTGGAATCAGCACGCCTCTCCCTGAGCTTATTCTAATATCTGCCGGCTGCCTGGTTTGTGCTATAGGTAAGGCATGGGGGCGTAGTGCTGCAGCTGCTGTCCATGTGTGACGCAGATCTCTTCAGCAGTGCATTTATTAATGATGCGTTATGCTGGAACACCCCTCATGAAAATAACAAGGAGACCCAATCTAACCAATTGTACGTGATGAATCTGACCTCAGTGTGCCTCAGCACCGCCATCTCTGCACCACACGCCTCTGCATTATGCACTGCAACTGTTTACACTGCAGTTCATTTACATGTTGTTCCAGAACTACCAATGAGTGCACGGAAAGCTCATTTAACTTTATCAGAAACTTTTCATTAACTGGTAATAAAGCTGACAAACGCTCAGGAGTCCAAGTTCACCAACTCTGTTACCATGGCAGAACTAACCTCCTAGTTCATCCCACTAATCCCTGTCTTTCCTGTTTTCTGTGCATTGTGCACCGTATGAGTGAATTAACCCTTTTGTATCCTAGGGAATGGAAGCATTTGTCTGGCATATAAACTTTATTAAAAACCGCAATGGACATTCAAAGAAGGCCAATCTCTCTCTAATCATGAGACAGGTGTTGGTGGTATTTATGTATGTAATTTAATGTGAAATGATTACTGGACTGAGGTGATGAATGATTATTTTGCCAAGTCGTTTAGTAGTACACAGCTTGAAACTGCAAAGTAATCTTTTTACTAATTAACTGACCAATATATTCTTACAACTAATTATTCATTACAATAACTATTATAATAAATTCAATAAAATAGAAAAGCAAACATATATACATAACAAAACTGACACACAGTGAGGTGAACTTAGGGTTCTTGAAGGTCTCAGGCCCCTGTAGGCAGCTACCTATCCAGTCGTCTAATTCTGCAAATCCCCAGATTACATCAGAAAAATACTAATTTAAACACTTAGAGACAGTGTTTGTGGGGTTAATTATTTTTCTATATGTTTGTTTTTGGCCCTGGATTTCTCTGGAGAACAGAACTCAGATGGGGAAATATAGCTTAGCATATTTGTTGGAGGCTATCTTCAACTGCAGCTTTATTTCACTAATGAATATTTTGTTTTTGGACGAGTATGGAGGGGATTAAACAGTATCAGGCTTAATCAGAGGCAATATTTGAAGGTAAGAAAAAGAGCTCAATTTGATCGACCAAAATCAACCATGCATTTGTTGTTAATGAAAATATAGAATATGACCAGATTTATTCATTAAAAGTGAATAAAGACTGAGTGGGACACACTCCATTATAATCCAGCAACCAGTTCCATACTTACTTGTAACATAGTTACTCGTTCTCATTAAATGTAATTCTATTCTTTTCTACGTTGGCAGTAGAAGCTGGCACTGGATGTTGTATTAAGAACTGTCCAACATGATTATAATTCCTTGGGACACTCAGCTGACCCTACTGCAGTGAAATGTCTTGTTGATTTTGGAATAAGAATTAGCCAAGTGGGCAAAGAAATGAAATCACGCTGGTTGAGCTGGATCCTCGGCATATGTCTGCGTGCCTTCTAGTGCTGCACTCTGCACTCTGGTATGGCTTCTCGAATGAAGATGCACATTATAAATTCTTCTTCTCCAGTATGTGCTCCAATTCCAGGGTTAACATACAGCACTAGTTAACATTTCATAGATATGCTACTCACTGCCTACACTAAGTTTGATTTGCATGATGAACACAGCAACTCTGAGGATGCAGAGTTTCACACAAAGCTCATGCACAGAGTCCATCACAAACTTATACTAGGGCACTATTCACATACTACCACATAAAATCTTGTGGAAGGCATGTACGTCATATACTCACCGACACACAAACACACACAGTGTATTGACCTCATATGAATACCTCATGCAGGAAGTTATGTAATGTTACAGGTAGGAATGCATCCACAGGTCTTCACATATAAACACACACACACACAAGTCTTCATTATGCATGCACAACCAACTCCACTACAGCTACAAGATTGTTTTTCAATCACAAAACCATAACACTATCTTCTGTAGGTGGGGAGACATAAATAATGCAACGCTGATTTGAGAAACTAAGGAATCGTGTGACCGTGTTGTTTGTAATATAGTATATCATATCGCCAAAGAATTTTAATGATCGGCCAGCAGTGAGGGATATGTGAGATAGTGCATGTCTTGCTCAGATCACTGCCTCGCTGCTTCAAACACTGGATGAGGATGATAAATTACCCGATTTGACAATGGTGGGTGTAACTACTATCATCCATATCTCAATAGCTCAACAAAGGTTATCATGTGCTGTTGTGGTGAGAGTAATTGTACGGGTGGGGGAAGAGCGGGGATGCTGCAAGCGGGCGCGCATTTCCGTGATTTCCGTACTCACGAGCGTGCGTGTGCTGTTTGTCTTTGCACGTGCTCAAGTATGTGTGAAATGTTGTGTGTTTGCATGTATGTATGTGTGTGTGTGTGTGTGTGAATCACACTCCAGATGTAGAGGATCTAAGCAGAGGTGCCAGCGTACGTGTGTGTGTGTGGGTGTGTGTGTGTGTGTGCATAAAAGGGGGGGCTGTAGACCCCTAACAAGCCATTACAATCCTATTGATTCCTCATTAAAGCTCCTGGCTATAAATACAGCCTGATGTTTGCTGTTGTGGGAGAAGAGACAGTACGTGTGTCATCCACCTGAGCAGCAAAGACGTGAACTGTGCACGTGTTGAGGCACACACCTACACAGCTAAAAATATAAAAACACACATACCTGGCTCAGGAGTGTGCATACGAACTTGTAGGCGTACGCCACAAACATGATGCATGTTTGCAACTGTCAGCGCACACTCAAGTCCACCCTTTGTATGACGTGTGGCGCAGTGCATGTATCCTTCCTTGTTTCTTTTTTCCCTCCCCCACCCTCACCCCTTTTTAATTAAAGCATGCAGTAAGTGTGAAATTAACTCTCTCCTACACCAGGCCTGACAGCTCCGAGTGGGAGGAGGGAGAATCAAACGCCTTTGTCTCTGCACATAATTAGAGAGATGGAGAGAAAGAGAGGCAAAGAGGGAGAGAGGAAGAAAAGAAGACCAGCCGGTCCACCACAATGAGAAACCAGCAGCGAGACGGAAAAGATAAAACACAGACAGGCTGGAGAGAGAAGAGAAGAGCAGAAGAGGAGAAGAGGAGGGATCGCAAGATGATGAAGTGGAAGGAGGAAGATAAAGTAAGATGGAGAGTTGGATCAAGGGAAGAAGAGATTTAGGGAGATGAGAAAGAAGGCTATAAAGGGAAGAGATGAGGACAGTATAGGAAGGAAGGAAGGAAGGAAGGAAGGAAGGAAGGAAGGAAGGAAGGAAGGAAGGAAGGAAGAGACTGAAAGGGGAATGTGAAAGGGTTGCTCTAGTCATTACCACCTGTAAAAAAAAAGAGCTTATCCTCTCATGCCACAGGATAATTTGACGTTCCGCCGCCACACCGCCTCGTTCTGCAGTGAGAGTGAGAAAACCACAGAGCAAGAGAAGAACAGACAGGGAGATGGGAGAGGTAGCAAGAGTAGCAGCGGGCTTGATAGATGGTACAATTTGGAAAAGGAGAGAGGGAGGGAGTCTTATGAGTTTAAGAATTGATGAAGACAAAATAGGCCTGGGTAGCAGGGGTAATAACTTGTGGGGCTCCGTGTTGCTCCTTATGGGCTGTGTCCTGACTCGGCCCGCTTCTGATGGACGGTTTCCCCACCTTCCTCGGCCCGACTGCCCCTCCCCTCTGCAGCTGAAATGAGAAAGAGGAGGAGCGCGGTGCTACTTTAAAGGGGAGAAATGGCTGGGCAAGGGGTGTGGTGGAAAGGTAATCAGCTGCAGCATCACGAGTGCCCAGCGTGACCAATTTGTCTTCATGATTTGAGTTTTACCTTGAATGCTGAGATTTCTGAACTCCATCTGGATCGGCAGCATCTACATGTAAAAAAAGCATGTGCTGAAGAGGACACAAGTTCACTGTCATATAAATAAATAAAGTATGGTCAATTACAAAATACATAAACACCTACCAGTATATAAAATATTTTCCTGGACAGACAAAAAAGGGGATTAGATGTATGCAGCTGTCAAAGCGAAAAATGTATTTGATTAAGTTGAACTCTGACTTGATTGTTTTTTTTGTTTCTTTTTAACAGTTTCCTGTTTCATGGAAGGCAGTCTTTAATAATCCTTTCAAAAATCACACCTGAAATTACACCTTTTTGAGTCTCAGGACCGCCCACGACCATCTCAGCCTAAAACCCCCTGCCTTCTATTGTTTTTCCTCAATACAGCAGACTCACTATGCAAACAGCAAAACGTCAGCAGCAGAGCTCAAAGCATAGACAGTGCTCCCTTGTTGGATGTATGAGTTAACACAGAAGTCTCTCTCCTTCTTCCCATTCTCTCAGGGTCTGAACCAACTGGATGCATTTCTTTTTGGACGAAGCTGTCCTCACACATGCGGGCAAACCAGTATGTGTGTTTGTGTGCAAAGTGGATTCACTTCGAGACTGAAGCTCAGAGATGGACTGATTGTCATTGTCTGTGGAAGTCAGGGACAATTTTTTTACACTGAAAAAGGGTGTAGATGATTATTTCAGTACTCACTGTACAAATCAATAAACCCAGAACCGGATGAACTTTTTCATAATTATTACTTTTAGGCTTTGAACCAGTCTGAACCAATTATTTTTCAAATTTAATATCGGATTGGGTTAATGGAACATTAATTATTTTAAAACAGCTACTTTAATGTAGCTGCTGAGTATGTGTACTTGACATAACATGCATAAAGTCACCTGTTCTCTTCCACTTTTACCGACTACAACATTTTTACATAAATATCACTACATATACAGAGCCTCGAGAAGTTTATATAGACATTTTGATCTTTGTTTTGCTGTAAAAAAATTAAAAAAAACACACACATCAGTTTTTAACAACTAACTTAGTGCTGCCACTTTGGGGTTTACAGAAAGAAGATGATACTGGAAAGATTTTGGGCAACTGGGACCACTAATTAGTTGTCAACACTTTCCAAAAACTCAGCCGTGACTTCTCTGTTTGTACAACCTTGTTTATACAACCTGCTGCACATCAGTCCTGCCCTTAACGGCAAGAAAAAGCAGCTCGAGGATTTGCTGTCAAGCAGCCTCGATATGTTACAATATGTAAAGTTTATCATCAACAAATCATTTATTAAAAAGAACAGTCTGGTCAGTTGAGAACAGTTGTGTTGCACAAATATATATAATATAGAATAATATGTAATTTTTTATATTTTTAAATTCAATTTACAATTTGACTCTATAGCTTGTTTTATTATCACGCACTCATTTTTTTTATTATCTGCATGAGCAGCAGGTTGCAGCACGTTGATACACAACTCTTGAACTTCCTAATGTCACGTCAACAAACGCTTCACATTAGACTTCCTCCAGCTAACTGGCCCACAGCGAACAGCATAAGGCAGAAGCTAATCTAAGCTAATGTGAGCAGTCCTACGCTTCCCGCTCTCGCCTTCATAAAAACAAAAAACGCACAGAAACGATATGGGTTTGGTTTTTGCGTCTCCATGCTTCCCTCTGCTGGACGACACATGCAAGACTTCCCTTTCTTGCCGGTGTTGTGCTTAATTTTCAAGTCAATATAATATTCAGGTTCCAGAGACAAACAATTCAATGGGTTCATATTTGTAATTTTACATATGATTTACATTTATTCATGACACATTATATATAAAAATCGGATCGAAATAACACTGTGCATTTTGTATTTTACTCTACTTTCAAATATGACTTGTTTTAATTTGTAGACATTTAAAACCTTCCATAGAATACTAGGTGTAAGATCATGGTGGAAAATTATTCTTTAAATCCACTGAAGATGATGATGTAATTATTGCACAAACAGTAAGTAAGCAGCAGTGGATTCAATGTAGAATATTTAATTGCAGTGTTTAATGAAGGACATTGCATCATTCAAAACTGGCTGCGTAATGTGATTAGAACCATGCATACATAAGAAAATACAGCCTGGATACATATAATATTGACCACACTGTCACACAGATGCACTGGACCTAATCCACACTATGTGTGATTCTGTCTTAGATGTACTGACCTTGACTGAAAGACACAATTCTAAGTCACCATCAGCACCAGGAGGTGGATGAGGTACAGAGCTGGTGTGACAACAGCATGTTTGGTATTCATGACATCTGTACATGCATTTCTATACACGCACTCTCTTCCACTGTAGTGGTTTAGTGGATGTAAAGCTCAGATGCCAGTCAGAGTCACCTTCTGACAAAATTTCAATTTTAAGTCTGTACCAGAAAACCCTACAAAGGAGATTTGCACAAATATAAGCCTCTTGTGTGTCTAAAGCTATGTCTATAACTAAAGCATTTCAGCCATGTGTTAGTCATATGTGTCTCCCGCATCTCCCCCAACAGATATGCTCCTATTCAAATCAATCCCCATGTGGGCTCACATTTCACTCGCTCTACAAGCCTGTAATCATAACCCAAAGTGTATTTTTACACTTCAAGTCTATTCACCCCGAACGCCAGGAATACAAGGAAATGACACAAAACACATCCAGATTTACAGTTCGCCACAGTGTGTAATGCAAAACAAGGCAACATATGGAGCAAGGAAAATCCAGCTTCTGGTTCTAACCCCAACCCCGGAGTCTGTTATTCAACTTATTTAGCTCTCTAACAGCTCTCTGTATGTCATCTATGACTCTGTGATTACCTCCCATGGACCAGTCAACCACTGCCAACAGACTGGCTGCTTCTGTGTCCAACACTATGTGCATACTGTCTTTTTAATGCAATATGTGTGTTCACCTTTGCTGCTGTATTGTTTGTATTCCAGTTAAAATGGATCACTGAGGGTAATGTACAGTCCCCATTGTTTGTTGAGCCCACTGGACTCCCCATGTGGCAGTCCAGTTGCAACAGCAGTCAGTAAAGAATATCTAAAAGGTACAGGAAAGGTCGTGAAGTAACATGATTATTATAATCTACAGTAGACTGAGGAGAGATACACCTTGCATTTAGTCCACATATATATACACACACACACACACACACAGACACACACAAGTATTTGGCCAATCACTCTCCAGGTAGATTGCAAGTTTAGAGCATGAAGGATAAAAGTGGGCAGAATGGGTGTCATACGGTGGCAGCGAGAAACCGAGACACAGAGAAGATATCAGCAGTAATCCCAAGTGGATATCTGGCCCCTGAGGGCATCATGCCCCACGGCTAAAAATGGAGACAGAAAGACCCTCACTCTGCTGTATAATAGATCCACTCCAACAACAAGCGGTTACCTACAGCATGGAACACACAGTTTAAGATTATTCAGTGCTATGAAGACTAAACACGTAATAACCACCAGCATCCACAGATTTCTTTTTTTTTTTTTTGACTGAGTCAATACAGCAGCAATTTACCTGGAGAAGTGAGAGAAACTACACGGAGGGCGAGGAGTTAGGACATCTATTCATTTCTTTCTCCTGCACAAACCCAGCGAGCAGCCGACGCTGAGGCCAAAATGTTTATTTTAGTGAAGTGAGAGATTTAGATGGCTGACAGCTTACATTAATCTCCCATTCATCCCGACTGAGTGTCTATGAGCGCCGTAGCTACAGCCGAAGTAGCACTTTTCACACAGCTCTCGCAAAGCATTGGTTACGACGGCTTCTATAGAAAAACAACATAGCCGCTCATATACAATGGGCCTCGTCAATCAAGCCAAGACGGGACAACTTATTGTCACTGAAATCATTTTGAATGTATGTAATCACATGCGTTTTAGCAGCTACTTGGACAGTTTCTCTGAAACATATTGTTTATTCCGTAATGCATTTTTTGGCCCTGTTATTTCAGCAGCTGTCAGTGTTTTACACTAATGGGACCACTGACAAACACGAGTCATAAAGTGCTTTATGATGCAAATTCAGAGACAACAGCTTCTAAATGATATTCAGCAGGGAGGAAAAACAGAAATATTGAGTCAATGGCCGCACAGTGAATTTGGTCCATCTTGTCGATCAGCACCGAATCAGCCACTTAAACTGTCCAAAGTGTGAAAGCAGGACTGTCAAAGTGCTGAGAGGAAAATCAACTGGTGACTTGGCTACAGTCTGTCATTGATCCTGGTCCGTCTGTCCAACCCTCCACCTCTCTCCCTGTCATGTTTACAACATCCCAGCTGTCGGCGTCAACATCCCCCCCAGCCTTGCCTGTAGCATCCTGTCTGAGCTATCTATCAAAATACCCACCTGGCCCCGCCCACGTTTGCCTTCCATTAGCTGCACACAAACCCCCAGCAGCTCCACGGGACCAGACAGCCCGCCCCAGCCCCTGGCTCCGTCTATCGATTGGTTCTAACGGTAATGGGCGTCTGTCTCCCTATTGTCTAATTGGCTAAGTGATGGGATTGATCCTCAGATTGTTCACTAAGTTCATTTGCTGCGGCCACCGACGAGCCCAGAAGTGGACTGCATCGCATGTTTGGAGCTGCTGGGAGCTGTGCAAGACATTCAGCGTAATGGTTCTGTAATTGATCAACTGCGCGCAATGGCGGGTGGGGCTGGATGCATTAGTGCTGGAGGATGTTAAGAGAATGTTGATTAAGGCTCATTATGGCCATCATTATGTGATAATCGATCGAGGTGCACCTATTCTATATGGCCTGGTGCGTTCTCATTTGGAGCAAACCTTTTGTCTGACATCTTGTCTCTAGAATTGCTGAGCTCCAGTTAGTTTTCCTTCTATCTGTCAGGTTGTAATGAAAGATGCTGTTGATGAGGACTGGGTAAGGATCCCAGACGAGCCGTCTTATGCTGAGAGGGTTGAAGAAAGTGGCCTTGTATTAGCAGAAAAACCTCCTAAATGACTAAAGATCAATGTAAGCCATTCAAAAACCTTGCATCCACACACTACTAGACATTTCAGAATCAATTTATAGTGTAAACAGGTATTTTCTCTAGAACAAGAAGAACTTCAGAGCTCTTTCTTAACTTCTTCACAATCTATTTACACAAATATTTAAACAATGCAGTGGTGTACACATGCTATTTTATTTTATCTCAAGCCAAAATAGCGAGCGTGGGCCGCCGACAGGCTGCCAGCAGCCCGCAGCCTCCGAGTCCTGTCCCAGTAGTAATAACACATACTTAATTTCATATCTGAGACTCACCTTGCTACTCCCACACCTCTCTTATTGTTCCCTTCCACCACAGAGTGGACAGGGAGGGAGAGCGAGGCAGGCAGATAGTGAGCGAGAGGGTTACAAACACACAAATATGCACATGAAACGCACCGCTTCCACCATCCTCAGCACAGCACAGCACAGCGTCATTGATTACCACAGGATTAACACCTCCAAGCACTTACACACACACACACACTTAGAGAATCAACACCCATCATCATGCACATACTCTTGCCGGCAGCCTGCGCAGCCCTCCACTGCCACCACTATGTGTTATCTTCCTCCCATATGTGTACCTCAGGGTCCTCCCCAGTCCCTATAATAGACTGTCTCGCTCAGTACCACAGGCTCTCTGTGCTGTGCTGGTGGGATTGGAGGGTGTGGGGTGCACCTTCTTCCATTCCTGTCACTCTCACGTAAAACAATTAAATCCCAAATCCTACCCCACCCTGCACTACCTACTGCAGTGGCCCGCAGTGAGTGCAACAGACAACAGCATTAGATTTATGTGTGTGTGTGTGTGCGCGTGTGTGTTTATGTGTTTGTTAATATGCAAAAGACCATATTCAATCTACACCAGCTCTATGTGTGTGTGTGTGTGTGTGTGTGTGTGTGTTTGCTTGCATTCTCCACCATTGGCTTTCTCCTCCATCAGCCTCATCATGAGTCATGACTCATCGGCATGATGCGAGACTCGCTCTGAATAGGCTTCATTCATATTCAGGTGAACGATGCACGTCTACAGTATGATTCCTCTCTGTTGAGAGTGCACAGATGGCAGCCTCGTCGAAAAAGGGCTGAGCGCGCCTGACCGCATTAACCCACTGGTCTCCTTTGTAGACGACTGGCTGGGAGGCCAGAAACAGACAGGCAACGTCGGTCCCATCGGAATTGTTAAGCCTGGAGGGTGAAGAGGAGAGGAATGAGCTATCTGTTGGTAAATGGACAAAGAGGTAAGACAATCGGATAGGGTAGGGCTTAGAATCTATGACATTGCAGTATTAATGATATAGTCGAGTGATGATGTGTTTACACACCACAACATCTACGTCTCTTGCATTCCTACAGACAAAATAAGTAAAGGAAGGCAGAGCATGCACCTTGGAAGAGTCTGGGGAAGAGTTCATTCCAAAAAATAACAGAGTTTCCTCCATGGTTTGGAAACAGTGCACCAACAAATCAGACATGAAACGTAAATATGAGGATGAAATCATTGCAGATGCTGTGACATTGGTAACAAACTCCTTCTATCCCCATTGGCCAGTGATTCTCTCCATGGTAAAAGAAGCATGGGAACAAAATGACGCAGGTGGTGATATTTTGTTGAGCTAAAGTCATGATACCAATTCACAGCTCTGTTTACCAGGTGTTGAATGAGAATGGTTCCTTTTTGAAATTGTTTCTATCATTATCATAAAATAATATGGTATAATTTAAAGTCAAAATTTCCACCTCTACTATGAGGTAGAGGGTGAATACCTGAGCCGAACCCGACAGTCCAACAACTCGATCTATCAGTGCCTGAGTGCTTGGGTTGGGTTTCGACAGAAATGTACTCATGTTCGGGCTTAGTTAGGGTTTAAAACACTTCAGTCAAGCTCAAAAAAGACAAAAGAACCACAGCACCGGGCTTCGGTCAGGTTTAGATACTGTATATGTGACCCAGTTCATACTAGAGGAGGAGAGAACAGAGACTATGAGGACACTAAAAGAGGTGATAGTGATACAGTTAAAATGCTGTCTAAGATGAAAAGAGTTCCATGTTTTAACGTGCTCCATATGATCCCATAATCTGCACAGCAATGACACCATGCCCAGAATATCATATTCAGTATATGCTGTAGGCAGTGTTATTTGTATGGCACACAATGACTCTCTGGAATAGAAGCCTTGTCTCACTTGTAATGAGTTGCAAGTCAATGCTGAGGTCATGAGATTGGGACAATTAGACAATTGAATTAAAAGCCCTGCAGTGGTTGTAGTTAAGGCTGCAGTGAGTCCCTTGGTGCTGCAGAGTAGCAGAAAAAGCCACAGTATGGATTTAAAGGAAGGTATAGCTAGAGTGCATATGATTAATCAAGACAAGGACAAATGATGAGTGTTAATGGCGACCTGCAGTGTTGCCTGGTGTGTGTGCGTGTTAGAAGTCTTCATGACCATGAATGTGTGTGCTGCTCAGCGACGACTCCAATTACAGACAGCAACAGGAGTAGCAGCAGTATATATAGGTCATTACTGTGATACAGACCGTGGCTAGTTCCTGTGTATTTAATGGACACCAGGGTGTTTGGACCATTAGGCTGCTTCTCTGCAGCCATCTGGTCATCTAAAGAAACTCCTGTAACATCCGAACATAGCACATCATTATTGGCCTGGACGGAACGTGTGCATGTGTGTGTCTGAGAGAGAGAGAGTGTGGAAGTGTGGGAAACAGAGGTTAGAGCCTGGTTGATGATAATCTGCAAATGGACGCCACCTATTGCAGCAGGAGAACAAGTCATTTTAGCAGCCTAATGGAACTCTACAGCATGGGAATACAGTGTATAGAAGGAGATATCATCTCGTGCAATAGGAAGAGCTGTGGGCTGTGGCGAATTCTGATATTTCTATTTATTCCCTCATAGTGGAAGATGAAACTTATTTCCAGCCCAGATGAGATTGCCACTACCTCAGACACAGCCTGCTAGGAAAGCTTATCGTGGTCTTCACCAGCTCTAAAAGCAAGGGATAGTCCAGGTTGCCAGGTATGGAACACACTTGCTGACATCAAGATACAGTAAATTTCAATGCTGCTTCCAGCTCAGCATGCGCTACAAATGTATGAATGCCGACAGATAATTTATATCCAAGTCCGGCTTTTAATAAGCAAAGTCATAAATGACTATGAGATTCTCTAAATCACTGGCCATTAGCCACATTGAGTGTGTTGTTAACAAAAGGTTGCCAGGTAAGGTTTATGTGTGTTTATTAGCCCTATGAATTTTTAAGATGGGCTCCTTTAGTGCTGTAGATCAATAGCTTCTCTATATACGAGTTTTGCACTAAATCATTTCACATTTGGAGCCAGGTTACAACTTTTTGACAGTGTTGATGATTGAACTATAGCTGCCAGAATAAAAAATCTACCCTTACAGCCAATCTTTATTGTCAGGAGGGGAATAAACACCGCTTCAGAACACGTACAGTAAAGATCTCTCGCTTACTTGGAGCCACACAGGTGGAGAATCTGGCAAACCAAAAAGAAAGGTAATCACATAGGGGCAAAGCTGAACAGTAATTTTTGTTAATGCAGTGAGGAACAGGTCAGAGCAGCGACAATAGTCAACAACAGCAGAAATAACAACAACGGCATCAACACCAATAATAACAGCAACAAGGCCCACAACAGCAACAACGACAGCAACGGTAGCAACTGTTGTAGGGACGCTTTGAAGACTGAAACAGGCTTTTGGGTGCCGTGCATACAAAATATTCATCCACATATAAAGAGGGAATTTCCCGCACTCTCCTTTGACTCATGTCATATATTACCTACAAGGCTGTAGGGTCTCTGGGGCTGGTCAGGGAACTGTATGTGCAATAAGCTTTCAGAAACACAACCATCGCTGCCCGTTGCCTAATTGCCACGGTGCTGCTATGACGATGCAATTTGCATAGTAGACATTTGCATAGAAGAGATGGCGAATGGCTGAATGAGATTTTTTTCAAATGGGCCTCCTTTGAGGCTGCATCTATCACCGGATAAATGAAAGATGTGTATTGACTCCATTCTCTATTACAGATCCACAAAAATACATCTGACCTCCATTTTGGGTCCATTTGCATCTTGTTGACACACCGCATGTACTGTAGAAACAATGCTTCCTGCTTTCTGCCCACAGAGAACTGTTGTAGTGGAAACCTCGGCAGCCCTTTGCACTTCCAATTTCCAGTATTAACCAGATTGGAATAATCATTTTATTAAGCTGTCAGGTCCCAAAGTCCCCTCACTAGTTTGAGAGGTTGTGCTATTTCCAGAACTGCAAACCAAAAAAATCTGATTTAGATTTTTCCTATTTAAAATAGTCCAATATTAACACATGGATTAAGATCTCTATCTGTGGTTTGGAAGCAGAAATTGACAAATACAGTTATGGGGGATACAGTTATGCTCTTTCATGCTAGCACTACTATGAATTCCTGGGATATGTAGGCTATACAGCAGTGAACACAAGCAAGCACAATTAATATGCATGTAGAGAAAAGGGAAAATATAATAACTCAATAAATAATTAAAAAGAACTATACAGAGTAAAGCATTAGGTGGAACTGGGGGAAATATGGAAATAGGATGATAGGTAAAGGGTATTATTTATAAAGATATGCTGTTATGAGTAAGTTATAAGTATATGTAAGGTAATAAAAAATACATAACCTGGTAGTGGTTTACAGCTTTTCCATAAATGTTACCAGGTCCTACTGGATTTTCAGGAGGAGCCTTTCAATATACACTATGGACATTAAATAATAACTTCCTGTGTGCAATAAGTTACAAAAGGAAACAGGTGATTTGTACTTTGAGTTGCACCTGTTGTTAAAATGTTTCCTGGACTGCGCACTTAATGATGATTGTAAGCACAAGGTGCATCTCAATTGCAACCATTTTGGAGGAGGTTGTTAAAAAGGTGAAAGTTATACTTTCAAATTAGCTGTTAAGTAGCAAAACTGAACACTAGATAAATCCTTGTCACTCAAAAGGAATTCTATGGTTAAAACACATTATACTTACTCAAAGCCATATAGACTATAAAATATTTACAGTCAACTTTCAAATGTTCTGCTCAAACAAGAAAAAAACATTTAAACAGACATCTTTAAATTAGTTGAGAGGAAACATTTGTGTCATTTATCCATATACATCAGCCTTGTTGTAAAGTTCCTGAGTCCAGAAGTTGTGTGGGCTGGTGAGGGTGGCTAAACTTGTCCAGGCCATCCGTCATTGCCAGCGGGGCTACCCACCTCTGCTGGCACAGCTGTTTGGGCAGTGACACCGCCATGCCAGACGTGGCCCCTACATCTGCTGCTGTGCTAGTGTTGACAGGGTCATCTGTGGATTTGTGGAACACAACAGTCAGCATGGCACTGTCCCCAGTCGATGGTCTGAGAGACACAAAACACAGGGCCAGAGGGCTGAAGTGATAATTCGGGTGAAAATAAGTTTGAGATGAAGTTGATTTCACGTCAGTCTCCTTCTCTACTTACTTTACCTGGAAGAAATTATTTCCATACCAGATGTTCTTAAAAGGACTGTTCACTCTGTTAATTGAATTCCTCTAATGTGGAGAGGGCGGGTGCTGGACAGCTTACCTGTTTGCAGATTATGCTAGAAACACAGAGGAAATTAATAATTATTATGTACAGTGGCATAAAAATGTACCTGAACTATTTGAATTTTGTGTCTTCTGCTTAAATTGGTCACAAAAGGTTATCTGATCTTTACCAAAGACAGAAATATCAACAAAGACTATAAGTTCATAAAACAGTCATGAGCTTTTATGTGTTTGTGATTGTGGGAAAAGTAAGTGAAACAGTGCAACTTTGTACTTTGTAACTGGTTGAACTACCTTTGGCTGCAATAACCTCAAGCAAGCACCTCTTGTAGTTGTGGATTACACCTGCACAACATCCACAGGAACACTGGACCAGTCTTCCTCACATAACTGCTTCCTGACAGCGACTTGGACTGATGCCCTTCGACTTCGACCTATACAAACGAGGTGCTGGTTCTGAGCTGGTGCTTTAGTGCACAGTTAGTTAATAAGCTACAGCTTTCAGCTATCTACCTAACTAAACATATTGTATCATTTATTAGATTTGCAGTTATACAAGTGTAATAAATGAGACATGAGTTGAATCGTCCACACTTCTAAAATGTTTAACAAAAGAGACTCAAACTTTTGTCAGATTGAAATCCTCCATTTCCATCCGTCTATTCTCAACTGTCACACTGCAAATGTTCATTTAACACAACTGGAAGAAGCCTTAGCTGATATCAGCTGTGAAATCCAGAAACTAGAGGTAAACAATAAATCAAGGAGGATACTCTAGTCATCATGATAAAGCGGTCAAATAGACACACTATGAAGACTAAAAGGAGGAAGAGGAAGGATAAAGTCATTTCAGAGTTCAAACCCACAAACAAGCCCAAAGAGTCAATGGGAGGGAATGATGCTGCTCCTCTCCTCAGCTGCTCCACCCCAGCAAGCTTCTCCTCTCACCTCCCCTGCTGAGAAGTCAGCTTTCATGTTCTTTTCAAAGTCTCAGGTAGTATTACCCAGGGCAACCTTGACAGAGCCCGGGGCAAAGGCAGCGCTCAGCTCTGTACCTGCACAGGCGCACACACGAGAGCGCGTGGCAGGTACGTTCACAGCAATACACGCACATGATTATTCAAGCACACACTGGCAACCTAGCACCAATGTTCCCTCTTCCTACCCACCCACGCACTACTTGCACACACGCGTGCACATGCACCCTTTGATTGTCTCCACGCCGTGGCTGTCATTAAGACTCATTAAGAGGGATGGTTTTATTGAAGGCGGTCGGGTTGAGGCATCTGCTGAATAATTCATACTCGCCTTCCACTGCACTCTCTCCCTCTCTTTCTCTCTCTCTCTCACTCATACACACATGTATACCACACATCCTTGAAATGCAGGAAGCTGAAGCAGATGAGAGAGAGAGAGAGAGAGAGAGAGAGAGAGAGAGAGAGAGAGAGAGAGAGAGAGAGAGATGCAGCCTATATAGGTCACTTCCTCCTCCACCCGCATCGCTCAGAAAGTGGAACTGGGAGGCGGGAGGGAGACAGAGAGCGAGGCTTATTATAGCGAGCAGGCAGATACACACACACACACACACACACACATAAACAGAAATACAGAGGCCCAAGCAGATAAAGGAGCAAACACCTCAGAGAGTAGATTGTAACAGCTATGAATGAAGCTCAAAGTGGCTTCTGCCAGAAGGTAATACTAATTCATTGTTGAGAAAACCAAGGATACAGTGTTTTGTATGTATGGGGGGAGATATAAAGGCCAGTATCGACATATGTGTGCTGAACATATGAAAACAAACAGGAAATAGACATTTACATATATTTTGCCCATTGACCCTAGAGTCAATGGTAGTTTGTGACCCATCTCCTGCTCATGTGTCAAACTTTATTGACATATTACTTTATGTTGTCACGTCATAAAAAAATCAGGTTATTTAAAAAACATTACATTCATCTTTATAACATGATGTTGTAGTTTAGTGTTTGGAAACATATGTATTGAAACAAGAAATGTCCGTTAGTGCCCTCATACACTGTACTGTAGTCTCAAGTAATCACACACAATAGGTAATAAATAACAGTACAATCTACACATGTACTGTAGTGTCTAGACCTGGATGATCTACTTGTGGCTGTACATTGTACAGAAAAAGCCCTCCTCGCCATTGCGGAGTCCCTGTGGACTGCTAAAGCCATAACCCAGGCCTCACCATTCTGATCCTGCCTGATCTGTCTGCAGCCTTTGACACTGTAAACCACCAGACCCTCTTGTCTGCGCATTCTGAGATGAGCATCTCTGCTACAGCTCTCAGCTGGCTCCGGTCCAACTTAAGTGGGTTAGCCTTCAAGGTGTCTTGGCAGGGGCAAGTATCCCTTGCTCCACTGGAGTGCTCCAGGGCTCTGTTCCCAGCCCTCTTCTGTTTTCTGTCTATACCACATTCCTGGGTTCTATCATCTGCTTACACAGTTTTTCCTATCATCGCTATGCAGATGATACACAGCTTTTTTCTGTCTTCTTTGGATGACTCTGTTGACTCATCATCTCTGTCTGTCTGTCGCATTTTGTCAATGCTGTTAATTATTTCTAAAAATTAGGATTAGTCAGCTAATCTTTTAGGACCCCTCTGTCACTTCCTGTTAAATAATTATTAAATAAAACCATATAGTGCTGTAACAGTGAATCCCGAAATCTAGAAATTAGTGAGCATTAGCACTTCCAGTTGCCTTGATCCAGTGCTTAATTTCTGCTGTCATTGTAACACAGTCTTTACAATTAGCATATTACGGTCACACTATCTGCTGCTTAGACAGATATTGTGTACTGTTTACATTCACTTACAAATGTTATAGACCTATTATCTACAAGCTTTAGATCTGATCATAAGAATCCTGTGGTGGATGTGTACAAATGAACACCCTCACCTGGGGTAGTAAGTATCCAAAACCTTACATTTTATTGCCAGTGTTATCTCATTATATGTTCGTTTTTCAAAGAAATTCAAGAATTTGTATCAGTCTGAAAATGGCTACAAAGATATTCTGAGGCTTAAGGACTCCAGCAAACCACAATAAGAGTCTTTATGCACAAACTGAGAGAACTTGGAACAGGTGAACTTTCCTAGGAGTGGCCGGCACAACGTCGACTCATCCAAGAGGTCATAAAAGAACCAAGAGTAACTCAAAAAACTGCAGGTCTCACTTGCCTCAGTTAAGATCAATATTCATGATTTGACGGTAAGAAAAATGGGATCCATGGGAGAGTTCAGTTAAAACCACTGACCAAATAGAACACAAAAGTTCATCTCACATTTGTTAAAAAACATCTTGATCATCCCCAAAACCTTTGGGTAAATATTCTGCGGACTGAAGCCTAACTTTTGGAAGGTGTATATGTCGTTACATCTGGAGTGACATTATGCAATGTATGCAAAATATAAATACAGCATTTTGAAAGGGGGCAAAGCACTGTACATTGTACCTTTGGACAGAGAGATTTATCACATACAGTACCTATCTAAAAACAGTTTATGCCTTGCCTTGTGTAGTCTCATCTACACCTGCAAACAGAAACAATGGATACAACATGCACACGGCTACACTACATGGATAAGTTGAGGAAAGTTGCAAATATCATCTGATGTAGTCCAGCCAGGCGAGAGCTAATAGTAGCCATCTTCACTCCAGTGAAAACTGAAGCAGTTTACTACCGGATTTGAAGGAATTACAACCCTGTTTCCAAAAACGTTGGGATGCTGAGTAAAACATAAATATCTTTGGACCCTTATTTGGCACTGCATTAAACACTGACATAGTTCTGTAATAGAAGTCCCTGCGTGGGCTCTGAAAACCACTGGCAGTAACTATGGGGAACATGTTTCAAAGAAAAAGAAAAAACATACATAAACGAGATCCAGAAACGCTGCCACCAGTGGTCTGACAAGTCAAATTTTGAAATTTCTATTGGAGATCATCACTGCATTCATATGATTTCCTGTGGGTGTATTGAGTGCCACTGATATCACACAGCACACATTTGAGTCGAGCACTGTGAAGAAAGCACTGGAAGACCAGCATCTGAATAGTGAGACCTTCAGTGGCTTTCAGAGAAAAGAAATGGGCACTGTTATTGCTGTTTGCTTGACAGGCAAACACAGCATAAAGTGTGTGTGTGTGTGTGTGTGTGTGTGTGTGTTAGTGTGAGAGAGAGAGACTTCTTGGGCTCAAAGGGCCACAATCACAGCAAAGGTTCACTGCTTCTCCTTGTCACCTGGGTTCCTCTGTCCTCACCTGATGTCTTGTCAGTGACCCAAATGTCAAGTGCATCTGGGCCTGAGTGTGTGTGTGTTCGTATGTGTGGTCAACTGGGCAGAGAAGAAGACAGATCTGGGTCAGGCAGTTCCCATGAGTGTGTTCAAGCACTCCATGGCAGATGACATGTCTGATGTGAGCGAGCGAGCTAGGGGGAGAGAGAGAGAGAGAGAGTGCAGCCAGACAGTAGAACAGCCACGGGTCAGGGGATGACAAAGCCACTGCATAACACACACACACTCCTGTAGCCTTGCACACACGTTACATGGCTATACATGTAGTAGAAATGTCTAACATGGAAAAAACAACATACATTCAGATCAGATTATCAGATTATGCATGTGTTTATGTATTTATCACTGCTCATCTCCCACCACAGAAGAAGAGGAGGGTCAGTGCCACTGTCTGATCTTAAAGTAGGTATTGCAACATAATGCTCAGGATAAAACTGCATGCACATTAGCAGTGAGAAATTAGTATTAACCAGAAACAGATCAAGGAGAACATTTTACAAGTAACATTAAAATAACACTCACCGTACCAACTTAAAGATGTCATATTGTGGGCTTTCATCTTTTCAGATGTATCTTCACTGTTGAGATGATGGGTGTCCATATAAAACAATGACAAACATACAATAGGTAATAGTATGTGGAAAAAATCAGGCAAAGTCTCACGTCTCTGTCGGAGACTTTTTCTGGACACTCCTAAAACGTTTTATATGTACAACCATGAACAAACCAGAAAATGAGGAGGAACATAAATTCAGAACTGTGACCCACTTTTCATTATTTCGGTTCTGCATATCACTAGTATGGAGTTTATTTGAAACAATCAACATGTGCCTAAAGTGTTGACTGTCAGGTTTAATTTTTGTTTCAATACTGCATCAATGTAGGCAACCCTTTTTTCATAGTCCTCCAACTGTAGGGGCTCAATATTGGACAAGCTAGCATAATCAGAAATTAAACTGTCACATCCCTTGCACTCAATGACTGCTTAAAATCAATCATGTGACCTTAATTCAGCTTGCTGAAGGCAAAGCAGCCCAAAAGCAAACAGGAACTGAATGTAGCTGCTTTGAAGGCCTAACCGAGCATCACCATGTAGGAAACGTAGCATCTAGTGATGTCTAAGGTTTCCCAACTTGACTGCAAAAGATTTGGCACACTTAGAGGGCTATGAATAATAATGGTAATTACTCCACCTAACCTTAAATTAAAGCTGACAGTCCACACTTTAATGGATCGTTTCATTTCAAATCCATTGACATAGCAATCACATCCAAAATGGTATCACTACTGAAATATACTAATAATATATATACTTTTGGACCTGTATTTAGGATCAAAAGCCCTAAATCCTCAGTTCCCAATATCCAAGACTGATTTCTAATCATATGAATGATCAAGTTGGGTAATGCCCACTTGTATGGTTGCCGCTCTTGAGGCAAGTGGAACTGAATGTACAAGTATGTACAGCACATGCCACTGGTTGGATCAGAGTCCAGAGATCCATAACAACCTCTACTTTTAAAATAGTGGTCAGAGTTCTGAGTGAGGTAAAAGTTGCTTTGTTTTTGTCCGTTTTTTTATTATTATTAAATTCATAAGGTTTGATTACAGTCCAAAAACTCAGGTGTATCCATCCTTTAGAGGCAAAAGAACCATAGGGGGAAAAAACCATAGGACAATCAGTCCTTCATGCAACTGCCAATCAGCCGCGTCCCTCAACAACTGTAGCAAAACAGGAACAATTTGAAAGAGCCAGGGGGAAAAAAAAACCTTAAAATACAATGCTTTTCATATGAGATTGAGCTGGATAGAATGTGCAATGAATAGTCCTCTCACTGAGGGCCCCTTTCACCACCTAATAATGAATGACAAGCCAGGTTCTAGAAATAATACTCTGCAATCAACTCAAACCACCAAAGTTTTGAAAATCCATCATTAATTCACCATGGGCTGCACGTTCGTGGAGCTCAAAGCCGCACGGCTGTGGCTAAATTGGTTTTAATGGATTTCACGGGGCGCCGTTCGTGGGCCTTTTGATTGACAAAGAGGTTTGAGAGTTGCCACAGCCCCCTGCTCCCGCTCTGTCCCTGGGCTATGCACCATTGATCAAACACATACAAACTGTCACTCTGTATTGCTGGGACGCTGGTGACGAACTCACCAGCCACTTCAATCATTAGTCAATCAGCCTCACATCCGAAAACTGAAGTCACAAACTGGAGTGGGAAGATGATGCCACTTGGGTTTTTATTTGGTTCAGGTAGAAAAAAGCCTAATGTTGAACTAATGAGATGACTGAATAATAAGTGACACAAAAGACAGTAGTTTAATCAGATCTACAGAGAGTTATCAATACTATCAGCCTTATACCACTGTTGTGACATCTTATGGTATCTACTGTACAATCTGCTCAGTCCAAATCCTATTGTCCAGTCAGTGCACATACACAAACACCTACCACAATCAAGTGTGCGACCTAAGACCTGTGATGTCCTTCAGCGGCTCTCAATCTCCATGGAGACGCAGCAAGGGCACGGGAGTGGATGTCCAACAGTGGACATGAGAAATGAGCGCAATTACAGCTTTTGAGAGGTAATTATGTGCACGTTGTGGTGGCAAGGACCCATAAATAATGCTGGATCCACCCTGCGTGCTTGTTCGGTAATTGAAGAACAATAAGGTGGAAGAAAGGAGCTTGGGGCATGCCGCATCACGACAGCACCTCTTCCCATTGTGGTCCCTTTCACCCCAGAAGAAAGGAAGGTCGGTCAGCCAGACAAAGCTGAATGAACTCAAACACCAAGGCAACAACTTCACAAATGAGCCTCTCTAATAGCATAGTGGTGAGTATAAAGGAGGTGGTGGGGAGTCTGTTTGACTTTTAATGTGGCTTTTGTAGACATTTGATAATACTGCTTCTTTAAGCATACCCCAAATTCAGACCCCCTCCTGTAATTTCAGCGATGACTTAATCGTTCGTGCGTCCCTTTCCAAAGAAGTTTATGTTCTCCGGAAGCGATTAGATGGTAAACGAGTAACACACAGCACACAGGAACTTTTCCCAGACTAGAGGGTTGATATCAGTGTTAAGTAGCTACTCTTGCCTGCTCCAAGCTAACATCAGAAGTTATGGAGCCGCGTTTCATCGGGGGTTCCACCACAATGAAGCTAAGAGCCTGAGAAATTCACTAACAAGGAGTGAGTGCAAGTGGGTTAACATTAACAGATTGTTCGCCAGGCTGACTCTCCTGTACAATAAATCCATTCTGCACATTTCAAATGGTTTGTTTTTTATAATCCTCCACAGGATTTTTGCACTGCAAATCTTGTAGAAAGGGTAGAATAGTTAGACCAGTCCTCTGGCACACGTTGGCAACGTCCTGCTTTAACAAAGTGATTGAGTCCTGATTACCTTCCAGCTCACGAGTCATTCGCTGTAAAGTGACCAGCATGTTTTGAACATGTGCACTGAAAGATACATGCAAAAAAAAAAGCTGGACCTGCATGATCATCCCCCTCGAGGACCACACGCACGCCTGGCCAGGCTTCCCTTTTTCCTCCTCGCACACACACACGTACTCCTCAAAATACCTCCTTGCTCATGTCACTGTCTCCTCTCCCATGGGTGCCTTCTACAGACCTCTAACGTCCCCCTTTCTCCTGCCATCAGTCACTCTTTCTTTCCTTTGTCTTTCTCCTCTTCTTCAGAGAGAAACGTGTTTGTGCATAATTTTTATTTCAAGGGGTCATATAAATTCTCTTCCATGCAAATGAGTCAAACTCTCTGAGGTAATAATCACCTGAAACCAGCACTCACACACTCATGCACACACACACACACACACAAACACACAGACAAACACCCCAGGTGGCTCCATATTGCATCTCCGACATGAATAAATAATTAAATGAAATCTAATTTTTTTATTTCATTTCCGCAGCAGCTGAATCCAATTCCGCCTCCACCCTTTGAGAACGACACCCGGGTGACCCTCAGGTACAATTACTGCTTTTCAAGACGTTCCACAAACACTTTATATTATCAAAGTGCACTGCATTTCTTCTGTAAGACATATGTCTCATGTTTGGTGATAGAGAAATAAAGAAATATTTTAAACAACCGGCAGCATCAGTGGCATTTACAGAGAGATACAATATTGATGGTCGTACCTACTGATCTCTGAACCCATGAAATTTATACGTCTCTGTAGAGTTTTCCTCATAAAGTTGATTTTAGTCTAGAACATGAGATACGAAGGCCTCCATAGTGCATCCACATAGTGAAAAACTACTGCCCAGTAATACGTTTCTGTTTTGCTTTGTATTTCCCAGCCTCTTGGGAAGGCACTTGCAAGAGTGCACTAACTCGTGTGAAGCTGCAGGCAGCTACAGCAACACTGTCATCTCTTATTCCAGGTCAACAGTTTCGTGACCTGAGGAAGCCTGGCCCGCTGGCCACATATGGCTCCTCCAGTCATGTGACCTGCCACCCTGGATTTCTTATGACGCAGCAACGTTTGGTTGCTGTAGATGTTTGAGTACTTCAAGAAAGGAGCAAATTATTTGTATTTGTGACCACAAACCCCTCATGAGCACCTCAAGGGTATCTTGTGTAGCAAATGTCCAACCATGAGCCAAACTTTTGTGACCACTTACAGATCACAAGTCACCATTCAGAGGAGGCAGAAAGCCTTCATTTGACAGGTTGTGTGATGGAACAAGTGTGATCCTGCAATTTGTAACTGACAGGACTTAGATCTGGTAGATTTATTACATGTTGGTACGTGAAACTACAGGGACCATCCAACAGCATATTCAGGAAAGGTGGTCATAATGTTTCCTACCAACTGGATAATTTTATAGTGTAAACTCATCCACAAATGCCTATATAACCCAGCTCCTCTGGTGTTTAGTGGCTTGATGGCTCCTTTCTGGCTTAATCGGTGTAGGTGCATCGGTGGGAAATTGTTAGGTGCCTGTTTGTGAATGTGAATTTGGACTTGTTTTTTGAGACAAATATTGCCAGTTTGTTAATTTGTTAATTAACAATAAATGAATTGTTAATTTGTTTATACTGTAAACTGAAGACATTTGGGTTTCAAAAAAGAGTAGTCATTGTCAGTATAACAAGTGCTTTCTTTCCCATGTTTCCAACGCATCAAAGTGAAATTCTTCTCGTATCTATCCAAAAGTCTGCATCTGCAATTAGTACATCATACATAGTGTTATTAGTCTCAGTCAAGCCTTCCAAGAACACCCAACATGTGCCTTCATTGATTCTAATGCAAATATTCGGCTGGATTAAATGGTTAGTCAAAAAGCTGCATTTATATCAGCTACTGGATATTTTCTGTGAGATGGGCAAATACCTGCTGTATCTGCTGTTTATTATCAACTGTCTATGATATTTATACATATATTTGCATATCGTATAGGTCATAAACGTATACTCAGAAGACCCTGGCACATGTGCCGTGACATCTCTTCACACCCTGGTGCCCAGAAACAGTGCAAACATGACAATGACTGGTGCATGTTTGCATCTGTGACAAGCATCACAAGTTTCCAGATGGGGCGAGATTCGGCGATTACCTTTTCAGTGCTCACCATCCCTCTGTATCTCCAGCCTGATCGCTCCTCTCAATAATTGACTGCAGGGTAACAAGGGCCCTATGCGTGTGTGCCTCTTTGTGTGTGTGTGTGTGTGTGAGCAGTTTCTTTGATTAGATAGCCGAATATACTCTGTATTCATCCACAGCACTGCTTGCCCTGACTGGCATAGCTAATGAAGTGCCTGTGCCCCTCCCTTGGCTCCGGTGCGCGAATGTGTGTGTGTGTTAGCGTGTGAATTTGTGATCCATAGAGTCAGGCTGCAATTAAAAGGCCTGTCAATGGTGTCTGCCATAACAAAGGCTCGGACTGTCACTATCGACCAGCCTCAACACACGCTGTATGGAGCGAGAGGGGGAGGGAGGTAGTGGGCATACGGACAAGAAGAGACAGAAGATGATTGAGGTACACAGGAGAAGAAAAAAACGACAAGAAGAAAACAGGATGCGAGGATGAAAGCAGAAAAACCCTCAGAAAGTAGGTAGCTATTTTGTTATTCCATCTGGTCAATGTAGTCTATAATGCCTATAAAGGCTACATGAAAACAAAATCATAAAGGGTTTAAAAAAAAAACACGCACTGCACTTGGCATTCTGAATACAGTAGATTGAAAACAGCATTTTTAGGCACACTATCAGTCTTGTCTTTTCCAGCTCTGGTCTTTAACACTGTATTGTAGAGTAAAATCACCCTAACAGTCAAATAATCAACAAATCAATCAATAACCATTTTGTTCAGTTGTGATTTATTAAAAGCTTTTTATTGATCATAGATACCAGACATTCACTGATTCATGACCCTCTAATGAAGGACTGTCTGGGTTTTGACCATTGGTTGAACTCAACTAGAAACTGGAAGAAAATACTTTGGAAAACTGCACTGAACATTTAAAAAAAAAAGAACCTCTGGATATATTATAGACTTTAATCTGCTCAAATTCCCATTTTTCTCAGCCTGCAAATATTGTCAATTTTGGATGCCTAGAGCAATAATGTGCTGTATTAAAGCTTGATTCATACTTCTGCTTTGAAATTATGCCTTCGCAGCAGGCAACTCGTGTGGCCTACGTCACTGTGAGCATTTTCCATGTGTGCCGTCGTGTCTGTGTGCATTGCGAGGGTCTTTGTTTTTTTACTAAAAAAACAGTGTACTAAAAACAACTGCAACTTGTTTTTCCTGAAATTACTGCAACACGTGACGTCCAAAACTGTAAGCAGTCATGATTCTTTTCATGACACCATCATTCCCATGACATCAAGCATTGTTGTTCCCACGGCGCCAAAGGGTACCTTTAGTTTCGGTATGAGACGGCAAAACATGTACAAACTGTTTGATGGCCTGGGATGAAATTGTGCAACCTGTCCAGAACCAACTTGCAAATAAAGTTATCAAACAGCTTGTGAGGACAAAGAAACATCAATTATCATCATTAAAGAGAAGCAGCACCTACCGTAACAGCTAAAGATATTCACATTAGAGGAAAAAAAATAGAGTTAAAAGAAGAGTTAAAGCTGCATTTCCATTTACCAGCATGTTCTATCTATCCTAAGCAATGAAAAAATAATCAACAGATGCACTGGTGAACAGTTTGTTACAATTGCTGTGACAGAGAAAACTTGATACCAACACTGCAGCTACAAAAGAACACATTACTCCTGACACTGGTATTTGAAAGAACAAGAAAGCCCATAACATGCACATGGTGAAGTTCTTTCTTAAATTTGTTCTTAAGTAGGGTTCTAAAAAATACAATGTCAAGTGGAGCACCAAACTACTAATGGAAGAAAAACTAGTTCTGAAGAAGAAGCACCTCTGCCGGAAAGTGAAAAGCAAACTATGTATTACGCTGTGTCTAGACAATGGCACACAATGGATGACGTAAAAAAAAAATTAAAAAAAAAAAAAAGAGAAGTAGAAAAATTTAAAAAGGC
Organism: Anabas testudineus; assembly: GCF_900324465.2. Classification (NCBI taxonomy): domain Eukaryota; kingdom Metazoa; phylum Chordata; class Actinopteri; order Anabantiformes; family Anabantidae; genus Anabas; species Anabas testudineus. The sequence goes on from NC_046621.1 coordinate 16,986,805, forward strand.
AAAATAATTCATCCAAATGAACATGCAGAGATATGTAGCTTCTCTCCTGGGTTACTGACTTGCCAGGAGTGACACTGGACAGCTGACAGTGTCTGTTGTTACATTCTCAGCTAACATTTAAGAAATACACAATAATTAGCCAAGATAGTTTTTTGTTCTTTATTTGGGATATTTAGCACAGATTCCTGTTTACAGATATTAGTGGAACATGTGTTCTAGTGTATTTACATCACAAACTGACAAGCACAAACGTCTTTGTCATTGCTGCCTTCATACAGAATTTGCATTGCAGATAGCAAAGAACGTGCAGTGTTGTCGTGCCTTCTTCTAGACTCTTACTCCACAAACACACACACACACACACGCACACACGCACACACGCACACATACACAAACACTCATACACACACACGCACAAAGGTCACCTCCCCTCCCTCTCAGAGCAGGATGCGGTATTTGAGAGCGCGGGGAACTCTGTTGATGACGAGGCGTCCATCATAGCTGAGTGAAGCAAAAAGCCAAGGGTCAGCTGATGACCACTCTGCTGCGTAAACACTGTCCTCGTGTTCCTCGTAGGTGGACACCACACTGTCCTTTAGTGGTTCCTTACTCCTGAATTACATAAACAACACAGAGAGGTGAGTTGTGGGAGTATATAATAATAATAATGATAATAATAATATTAATCATTTGATGATGGTAATCATCATAATCATCATAAAGTGACATCCATCAATGGGCCATGGCATTAATGCTGGCAATGAACACCAGAACATACAGTATATGTGTGTACATACATGTATTATGGCTCATCTATGTAGTTTTATAAATCCATCAAACTCTTTTGCTGTTCCAGACGTTGTATGTGTCTGTTCTCTTCTAGGTCTCCCCATATCTGTGTGGACTTTCTCCAGGCACTGCAGCTTCTCCCACAGTCCAAAGACATGCAGTTAGGTTCACTGGTGACTCTAAATTGAACCACTGAGTAAATGTTTGTCTGTCTCTGTATGTCAGCCCAGTTATAGACTGGTGACTTGTCCAGGGTGTCCCCTGCCTCTCCACCAATGACAGCTGGGATTTCCTCAAGCACCCCCATGACCCCTAACAGGTTGGATGTTTGAGTTATGTTACAGGTCACCTTTTGATGCCCTATAAACAAGTTTACCCGTAGTTATTAACATTTCATCCCAAATACATACTTCACACTCACTGCCAGATAGCCAACAGAGAGGTACCAGTTATTCGGGACAGACAATGACACTCTCACTGAAGCTAGATAACCTCAAGTAAACCAGACTAGTTAAAGTTGCTCACTACAGGCTTCAGTACCGGCTGAGGACTAAAGATTACTGACAGTGTTTATTCACTGTGTCTGCATACAAAACAGAAGTGTGATGATAAATAAAATGTTAGAATTATGATCTAACGTAATTGCTAATGAAAATGGACTGTTGTAAAGAGTCCTTAGGGAAAACAGTATTGTACTTGTATTTGGATTTGTTTTACACAATTACTATTTCACAAAAACAATAGCTGCTGCAGTGTCTGAGATGGAGCTTAAAATAACACTGTTAAGCTCTGTTCGTACAGATTGCCTACCTATGTCTGAGCACTTATACTACTAAATACTGGACTCTCCCTTAGTTAGCCAAAGGGACTGAGAGGTTGTTAGGTGTTATCACTGGATAGCTTAACAACTCTTAACAAACTCCATGCTCCAAATCAGGACCTCTCTTAACCAGCTTAAGCAAAAACAGACCACCAGATCACCTTTGTAAAGAAGGATGTACAAGACGTAGTGCCAGCACACCAAAAGATGAAACATATTTTGGTATGTTCCCCATAAGTTGTAGAATCTTGGCCAGTAAGTACTGATGTTACGATAAAGGCTTGTGTTGTGTTAAAATAACATCTTACTAAGACACTTTTGCTTGTCTTTTTTTTATAACCCTTTGAAAAACACAACTCTAAGCCTGCTTTGCTTGGGCTCCCCAAAACTAATCATGGTTAAATCTGATGGAATTGTTGAATTTTAAAAGCAACAATATTAAGCCAAAAAGTATCCCAAACAGTGGAGCACTTCCGAACGTGGTTGTCCAGGTAATGTTGAGTGGACACATACTGAACATATAAGAGGGGTCAATGACTATAGTGGAAGGGTTAAAACTAAAGCTGAGTGCTGGTTATTAGAAAGAAGAGTTGATAATTGTAGATGAGAGTCAGTCATTGAGCGTAAGAGCTGGTAGTTATGGATGAGAGGGGGAATGGGACCATAATGGATGGAGGACGGTGGCAGATTTGGAAAGCACTGAATGGTAACCATTACAGCTGATATCCCTGCAATTTTTCAAATCAACTCTTAATGCTACACAGAAACGCTCCACTTTTAGAGTGTCAAAGCATGTGAATTGACAAGGTGCAGTCAGCTTTAATCTTTGTAGGACTTCTATTAATGTTAACAGTTCAACATATGCAGCATGGTTTTGTACATCACTTATTAGGCTCCTATTAGCACTGCAAAAATGCTAATAGAGAGACCAATAAGACCATAAGAAATGTCATCAGGACATTAACTGTCTTGAGGTAAAACGATCAATCAACAATTCTGTGTATTGTATTTTTCCACCCAACACGTTCTTCATTGTTGGTTTTAATCAACATCATGGTATAGCAGCCACTAGCAGCCACTAGCAGGACATATGGTATTATCCAGACTCAAGGGAAACTGCAAAAGTTTTTTCTATCTGAAGTCTGTCTGATCATCTCTAAACATTTAAGACCAAAGATTTCTTTAGTGTTTTGGTTATTAACAAAACAAAAGAGACACAAATCAACACTGAACTGCCTCTAATAACTTTAAACTCTCTGAAATAAGAAAGCGATTTAGCTAACTTGTATGTGCCAGAGAACTGCAATGTTGCGTGAAATCTATTGAAGTCACATCGGTGGGCCACGCTGTTACACTAGGTGTAACATGCTGCATCATGCGTGTTCAGTTGGCTTATTTCTTGGCTTATTCACCATTCATCAACAAACAAAACCCCATTGTGTTTACTTTTACGCCCTTATGTGCAGAGATTTGTGAAATTGATTATTATTCTGTCAACAATGCATCACACAATTGGGCAGTTTGATTACCACAGAAGAAGAGCCTAAAGCGCCAACTGACAAGGATTATGACAGAGATTCTTTAGGTTTTCAATTGCTCAAAAATATTCATTGTGTTGAGAGTGTTGAGTTTGGACTCCACCAGTCTTTCACTGACGTACCTATTTTTCGATTTAGCCTGTAAAGCATTTCATTTTTTAATTTTTAAGTCCTACTTGTCATCCTGGTGGTTGTCTTCCCCCTCACTGAGCTCCTCGTCGTCCACCAAGTGTCCGAATGGCTCAGAGGAGATGGACACCATATTGGAGAGGATGAGGCGGCTGTCACTGCTGGCTGTCAACACCAGCTGGTCGTGGCTGTGGTTGTATCGAACACTCCACACCCTGAGATAAAAACACGCAATGCCAGACATGCATTCATAATTAAACAGTGCAGCAATGTGAGGAAGTTATATTAACTACAGTGAGTGTATAAAAAAAACCCCAACAACACACGCATACGTATATGACACACATACGACTCTTGTACAAATCACACACACAAACAGAGGCGCGCGTGTGCACAGAAACCGCCTGCGTCTATCTGTCTTTCACACACTCATGCCCACTCAAATCATGCAGAAAATGCAGCGCTCGCACAGTGGGATTCACAGCAAAATATGTCTCTCTGGGTGTGTGTGTTCAGATGTCAATAATGGGGATTTGGTACCTTGCAGCATTCATTTGAGCTTAGTTCTCATGAGTTGATGATCATTATCATAAACTCCCTCTTCCCGGTGTGATTTGTCACTCAGTTTCACTTTTTCTCCAGAAAAATTCTCTCTCTTCCTCTGTCCATTTTGCCCTTTTTTTATTTCCCTGTCTGTCAACACTGGCTCCCTCTCTTGCTCTTTTGCATCCTCTTTCACCTCTTATTTCCTCTCTTTGTGTTTGTCGGTGTGTCTCTCCCTCTCCCTGTGCGAGCCGGGGGCACAGCTCAGAGTGTGGTCCCAGTTCCCTCACAGGGAGGGATTGAGGGATAACTGAGGCTGTTGACAGAAAATCAGCCTCAGCCACGCCATTCCCTGCGCTCTCCTAATCCGCTTCCCTGCTAAAAAATAGTCCCTAATACCCCCAGCAGCCCTGAGGCCATATCCTGGCTGCGCTCTGAAAAATGAGCACATACAACACACACACACACACACACACACACACACACACACACACACACACACGCACACTCTAAGGGAAGCACCCACACATATATGCATCACACAAAAGATAAGGACAGATATAAACGTACATATGCATTGTAGGAATGCTTGAATACACACAAATGCATGCAGTCACACATACAGATAAAGCGAGAGTCCTCACAAAATCACAGATTAGACCGTGGCACACACATACACAACCACACACACCTATCTACTATCTGAAGAGATCCCATCTGCAGCTATCTATAGTTATGGATATGTTTGCCCAGTCTATCTTACTCTTGGAGATAACAGTCACTCTAGTGTGTGTTCATATGCTTGTGTATATACCCTTGTGTGTGTGTGTGTGTGTGTGTGTGTGTGTTTCTGCCTTTATCAGGTGAGGATTGTGTGCTGCAGCAGTAGCCCAGTTAGGCTTGCAGACACACTAATCATCTATTCAACTCACACAGGAGAGAGAGTGTGTCTCCCATGCACATGTACGTGCACACGAGTGCGCACACTCATACACAAACACACACAGACACACACACACACACCTTTCTGCAGTACAGTATGTTCAGCTCCTAGCACTGCCTGAAGCTTCACAGAAGACAACCCAGAGCAGGACTGGGCTGCGTTCGATGCACAGTGACTCAGTCCTTACTGACAGAATAAGAAGCTGCCTTTTTAATTAGTAATCAGTGTAGTACTACCTTTTATTGCACCAGCAGCAGTCAGGACATTTCATTAGTTAGGACATAAAGCCATTAACAAAACTAGAAACCAATCAACAATGGAGCAAAGGAGTTATCATAATGTTTATCATTAGTGTTTTCCTGAACAAGCTGGAATTATCCTCTAATGCTACATAAGAGAATTCTGGTTCATAATGCAATAGAAATATGTTGTATATGAAACATGCACATCTATTAAAAGCTGAAAATGACTTTCTCACAAATCAAATTCAGGAAAGAGACAAAATACATCTCACCTGGTTTTGGTAATGTTTCTCCTGTTTGAGTTTTTAGTTTAAATTTATAGATTTTTCAACAATGAAGGTTGTACCATTTTGAAGACCACTTTTTCTCAGGTCAGAAAAAGGTCCTGCTTCAAATGCAACTAATAACCTGACTTCTTCTACTATTGTTAATGGCCTTTCACCCTTTCCCCACCACCTTTATATATAATCAACACGTAGCTAAGTATAAGGAAAGTTATGTTAAGCACTGCTACTACAGCTAACTAGTTATTATTGGTGACCTGTCTCTGTATATAACTGTATAAAAAGAGTGGTGACTGACCAGCGTATGTCAAATTTACATATTAAATAGGCTGCATTACCTGGCATTAGGTGCTCAAAGTGCTAATCTTGATTACATCAAATATATTACTTTTTAACTGTTGTTTTTAATTTGGTGATCTCTGTTTGGTTCACACCGTGCACTGGATAAGCAGCTGATAGCCTGCTAATGCTGTTCAGGACAAGTTACTTTCTGAGCATAAAGCTCACACCTAAAGGCATGGGGTCCTTCATATTTCTGGGATACTGTCTCAAATGTAGGGGTTTTAGGGAGCATTAATATGTAGGATACTCCATTGGGACAGAGGTGGAATGTCTCCAATAGGCTGGCTGTGGGTAGGAAGATCATGGTCTCTTGATCTCAGTTTTAAAACCATTACACTACTAATTAATAACATTGAGCTGCTGCTAGTACTGCTATTCCTGTCTCACCACATATTTTCGCCATAGTATTACAAATACCTGCCATGTGAGGGTATTAGTTGCTTAGAAGTTGAGTATCTGTGCACTGCTGGCAGGTAGGGTAGTAGTATATCACAGGTAATACAGTGTATTGGACACTTGGACAAGAAAAATTAGAACTATCTTCATGACTATTCATATAATATTTCACAGAGAAATCTATGTACAAAAAAAAAACATCCTGACCAAAGAGTAAGTGCCTCTGAAGCAGCACTTTTATCAGAATGAGAGCAGATTCAGTGTAACACTCAGAGATGCTTCAGCAGGCCAGATGCTTGTGGACACAGGCTCTTGAACTCTTGAGCCTCTGGTTCAAGGACAGTACCTATTTCCATTTCCCACCCCTTCTCTGACCCTCTCTGGCACCCCCTCACAAATTCACCCACCAGTGCGAATGCTCCTCCAGTGTCTTGACAGGTTCCTGGACATTGCGGACATCCCAGAACTTGACCTTGCAGTCGTCTCCACAGCTGGCCAGGTAGTACTGACGGTTGGGGTTGAAGTCCAGGTCACGTACCAGCAAGCCATGGGCGTTCTCGATACAGTAGATCTGACTGGAAAAGAGAAAGAGCGAGGGGGAAAAATGGAGGCAGAGAGAGAGAGAGAGAGAGAGAGAGAGAGAGGTGATTAAGAAGACAAGAGGTGTGGAGTGGAAGAAAAATGAGAGGAGAGGTAGAGAGAAAATAATTAGGATGGAGGGATAAGAATGAGAGGGAGCAGTGGGAAGAGAAATGATAAGAGGAGTAGGGAAGAGAGGGAGAGATAGAGAGAGAGTAGGGGATATGACACAACAACAATAGGAGAAAGAGAGAGAGAATGATTTACAGGGTCCACACAAGTGAGAACATTCCCAGGCTAAATCAAAGCCTCCTCTGTGTCTGTGTTGTCAGTGAAGGCCAGGCTCAATAAAGGAGCCGACACCGGCAGTGGTAAATTATAAAGGCAAGCCTCATAAGCACACAGCCTTGAGTTCCTGCTAGAGCGAAGTTAACACAATGACATGACAGAGGAAGAGAGACGCTGTGAGCACTGTGTCTCTTTCCATCTCTCCAGCCACCTTTACCTTCTCCTCAACTCACCAATGTTCTCTCCTTAAATACATACCAAAACAAAAATTATACATGTATATATATATATATATATATATATATATATATATATATATATATATATATATATATATGTCGTGACTATTTACCATTTGCCTTCTCTTTTGAACTTCACATTTTCTTACATAGTGCCACAGTTTCAAGAGCTAGATTCAGGTATGTTAATGGCTGACAACTTCACAACGACTTTACATCTTACTTAATTTAAACTTCACATCTTTCCCTTTGTTTCTTCATCACAACACAATCAGGCTAGTGTGCATCATAAGAGTTTGGGCCTGGACAACAATACAGCTGCACCTTCAGGCACGCGAGCGCTGTTTGTTTCTCCTCCTGAGAAATGGAAAGAAGAACTCCCGTTTCTGACGGCAACTGTTCAAAGACAGGGCTTTTAGAATAATCTGGTGGGTGGATTGACCTTAATCAAGTGCTTTGAGCGCCTAAATCCAACCATAAAAAACTTCAATAACACTGTAGTCAAAAATGATAAATTTAGACAGAAAAGAAAAGTGGATGTTGCAGATCATAAAAAATAAATATTTATGTTTATGGAAAAAGCAATCTGCTATTTCATTTGTATAGAAATCTAATTTTTAGGAAACTGGTTTGCCGTGCCATAACAACAATTAAACATTTTATGTACTCAAAAATTGGATGGGTAACTAAACAAGTGTTTTCTAAAACATTTGATGACTTTACAAAGCAATAATTTGTCAAATGTTTTTAATCCCAAGTGGTCAAAAATCAATGAATGCAGCTACAAGTTAATGTAATGCTGGCTGTTTTGTGTGTTGCTCTGCCATTTTTGTATGTAAAAGCATAGATATTTGGTTTAATATATATATATATATATAATAGAAGAAAGCAGTGAATCAGCTGGGGGTCAGAGAATGGCAACCCATTTGAATAAAGTGGTAATTAATTAGATGGAGAGATCTACCTCCTCCATAAATGCAACATGGGTGTGTAGAAAATCACTACTAGTTTTTTTCAACACCATTTCCTCTCCAGGCTTGCCTAGCAAGGCTTAGTTTGGCACGGCTTTGTTCAGCAGAGTGGAAAGCCTCAGTGTTATGGCCCAGCTTGATGCCAACAGCAGCTAGCCAGCAAGCTAGTCACCCTGCTGATCACGTTAGGCAATTAACATGCTAATTAAAAATCTCATTAAAATAAGGGAGGTATAAGAAAATGACCTGGGGCAGACCGCTGGGCTTCAATTAGGTCAAGACAACTCGGGGACTATGTGTGACTCTCTAAGTGAGTGTGTGTGTTTCTGTGTGTTTAAACATGTTCATACTGGACCGTCCACAAAGACACTAAGAAAAAAAAAAAAACAGAGTGAGGATGTTCTTTTAAGGGCGTTAATCCTGTCTTAATACATTTTTGTATTTATTTTATTACTACTTTATTGATCCAAATGGCCAAATCCAGGACATATTGATGAGTGTGTAGCTGCAACATTTTCAGGTGTTGGGGTAACCTCAGTTTACCTGTCTTGTTCAAGGACACTTCAACATCAAAACACCAACCCACAGATTAGAGGATGACCTGCTTTACCAGAGCCACAGCTTCTCCTACAAGTTCCATGCACTTAAAAATGCACAACAAGAGCACAAGAGCTATACTTGGCTGATATAAAACTATAAAATAATATGAGAACAGTGTCCTAGATAAAGTTTTTTTTTTTGCCATTTGACAAGTTCTCTAATATCCCTATGGCAGTTATGCTCTAAAGTTATTGTAGAATTGATGTCAGATCATTCTGCATATGAAAATGTATTGCTGAGAGGTTTCCTAAGTGGCTGGATGATATGGCAGCAAGATAGTAAATGTCAGATATTCAATGTTTATACTATATATTATATATTATAACAAATACAATGATAGGCGATTGCCTGGATACAGGTTAATACTAATCATAATGTCTGAACTTATTGTTTTTTAAATAAGCAATATGCAAAACATTTCTTTAAAATTCACATTATTTGATGGAACTATATTACATATTACAACAAATGTCACTGGGGCATCTTACATTATATTACCTGTAGATAATTAATGATAAGTTCCTAATTAAATCGAGTCATGTCTGTGTTTGGCCAAAGTTAATTTATGAGTGCCACTGTTTACTACCACTCTATGTGTAGTGACCAGCATGTTGCTGTAATTCAACAAGACCAACAAGGTGATGACTTGTACTTCAAGAAAATGTTGATACATATAATATTATGCATAATAAATATAAAACAATTTAGAATGCAATTGAACTTCTTAATCCAGTCTTTTAGTTTTCTTAAACTTCATTGAAAATTTGAAGGCTGAATACAAATACATTTAATAAGGATTTGAAAGGATTCAGATGCTGGATTCACATTCTGTAAAATGATATCAAACCTCAATCAAGCTCCAGCTTTTGCCTCTCCTGTACTGTACTCTGTAATGCAGTACATCACAAGCGGTGTCCTTGTACTACTTTATGGGATAGTCAAATCAAATTTATATAATACATGAGAAGCAGAAGCTTAGGGTAACGCTAACCCTGGTGATTACTATATTTTTGTATCGCTGTTTGTATTAGGCTACTGTAGGCAATGAGAGGCTTTACTTAATTATTAACTGTTTTATATAAATGAATTATCACGTTTTGTCAGTTTTGTATCATATCTGAACTCAGGAATTTCTGTTTGGTTAGTTTGACTACAGAACAATTTTAAGTATGACATTTATTGCAGAATAAAATAAGATACTATGCAATATATGTATTCATTCATTTATGGGTTATAAATGTAATTAAGGTTGGGGTGATACTGATAAGGATAAATACCTACAGTGAATCGAAAATGTCTGAAAAATGCACTGATCAATCAGCAGAGTTCTAATCTGAGTTGACTTGCAACTTTTGGTGAACTTCAGTTTCACTCAAAATAGCAATTTGTGAGTAATTTTGAGCAGCGCACATGATTTATTTACAGTACTCCCTCCCTCTACCGAGTGTGACTCTGAGGTAAAAGGCGTGACCCCGGGCTGTAGGGTGGCTGGTGTACAACCCGGCCCGCTGTGGAATGGGGCGCGCCTGTCGCGTGAAAAAGAAATGGAGCAGGAAATTGGGTTAGCTTCGCTCTTTCCCTTTCTGGTGTATCTGAGCAGTCCCCTCTACACACACACACACACACACACTCCCTTGGCCCAGGCTAATAGTGGAGAGACCTGGGACTTTTTATATGTATGTGAGTGTGTGTTTGTGTTTGTATGAGTTCTGAGGATTAGAGCCGTGGCCGGGCTAAGCCACCAAACATACTCAATCTAAAGTCATCCAGCCAGATAGGCTGACAGCATGAGGGTGTATGATGGGAGGCTGATGAGGAGACAGGGGACCTATTAAACACTCTGTTAGGTGCACATAGATAAAAACCTAAAACTGGGAATACACATTCCCTCAAATACTGTTCTGTGTGTAAATTCAGAAGAAGATATAGGTGTGTAAGAGGGAAGCCACAAGAGGTACCAGACAAGCATATGCACAAACACATACACACCCTCCTGGCTTAGTCTGGGGGTGATAAATCTCTCTGCTGAGGAGATCGACTGGAACACAGACGCTCACAATCATACACAAACTTATTCTCTCTCTCTCTCTCTCTCTCTCACACACACACACACACACGCACACGCACAAACACGCACACACACACACACAAGCACACACGCACGCACAAACACACAAGCACACACACACGTCTCTGTTTCTATGACAACTGCTGTGGGGAGGGAGGTGGAGAAAAGAAAAATCGAAAGAGGAGAGCAATCATTTCATCGCTGATCAAAATTAAAGCCTGGCTTTGAGATGGAGCTGGCAGAGAAAGAAAGATGGGAGGGAGAGTAGCAGGCAGGTGGAGGGAGGGGGGGGGGGAGAGGGGAGAGAGAGAGCCTGCCCATGCATAAAAGTAAGGGATCATTACATCAAGCAACATGAATGATTGGGGAGACGTTCAGCATGAAGAGAGGAGAAATAGCATAACAACTAAGTGAAAACTAGTAAAAAAATAATTATGCACCCTCTCTATTTCATTTTATAATTAAATGCCTAAATTCAGTATATGTGAATGGTCATGCTACTATATCACATCTTGTTTTGGCATATCCAAAACAAAACACTGTAAAGAAAGCAATAATATGTTAGAGTGTGTGGTTAACTGGCTTAGTGCTGAAAGTAGGCTAGTGTAGCTGTCATTCATGCCATTCATTAATTTAATACCTTACTTTGTCGGGTTGTAGGTGAAAGAAATCATAGCACATACACTGTTTGGAATCAGGGCCGAGAGATTAGACAAGAAGCGAAAGTTAATAGGACGTTGTCACACGAGCCACAAATGCTTTTTGTTTTAATTTTTCAGGCATTTCTGTTTTGTCTCTCTCCTTTTTCACCCCATTGGTCAGGCCGCGATGTTGCTAACGCTATGTTGGTTTTGGGAAAGTTTGCGATTTCCCAGCTACTGCAGCTAATGTTACACAAGATGGTGCTACCATTTTACAGTGTTATCAATTAAAAAGACGGACACATCAAAAACTCAAAAAAATCTGTAGTTTTCTAGCTTTTTTAGCTTGGGAAAAAAAACTAACTGGAATGAAGATTATTACAAATATCAAGTGGTAAATTTGCCACCATTACCACTGTAAATTGCATGTGTGCTGTGTGAGAATAGAGAGCTTGACGGGGAGTAAGAAGGGCGGTGAGCTGGTATAAATGTAAAGGTGTTCTTGTTCATTTTTATTCTTTAATTTCAGTGTCTGCGTAAGGTCATGAATGCGCCATTATGAGAGTTCCAGCATAATGTCTGGTTCACATCTATCGAAGGGGAGGAGGGTCTTGGAACACATGAAAAGGTTACAGTTGATCAATTTGACAGTAGCAGAGTTCAAAAGGTCACTCTCGAATCAACAGTGGCATATGGAATACCAGTATTTCAAAAACAGTTGACATATTTTGCATAATGGTTCACATTTGAATGTGAAATACAATACTCCTAATAGGCAACACTTTTTGCATAATGGTGTTATATTTGAATATGTGAATAAAATATGATGGAATAGGCTTCTGAATAATAGTTTACCTTGGGTACCTTATCATTATGACACCGAGGCACTACCAAATCTGTTGAACAGGTGGAATGAAAAGGCTGTTGTTGGTCAGGTGGCATAAAGTGTGAGCAGGAGCCAACATTGTCTGTCTGAAAGAGGAGTTCTGATGCTATTCTATTTCTTGTCTTAGTACCAACAGACAGCTGGCTTTTAACCTCGACTGTGAAGGAGCAAATAGCACCACTATCAATCATTTTCCTTTCTTTTACGCTCTCTTTCTTTCCATATCTGTTCATTGTGCTCCCCCTCTCTCTCACTCTCTCTCCCCTTCTGTGTCAGATGCTCTCTCACTCACTCATACACACACACATGCACAAACGCACACCACAGGGGAGGTGTAGCGAGAGTCCATGCTTCACTGCAGCACTGCACTGCTTTTCAGTATGCACCCCGCAGTGCATGGTATTGCCGCAGGCCTGACAGCTATTACACAGCTCAGTGTGTGTGTGTGTGTGTGTGTGTGTGTTTGTTTGTGTGTGTGTGTGTGTGCATGTGGCATGCAAGTGTCTAGCCCCTCAAAACTGAATCTCCCCTGAATTCCCCTTTGGACTGACAGTCCAAGAGGAGATGTCGTGTAAGTATATTCCCAATGGCATCACACACATACACATGCACATGCAGTACACCTACACACACGTTTGGGCACACACACAGACACACCAACAGACACACACACACACACACACACACCTACGGGGAGAGGGTGAGCTGTATGCCTAGTAGCTAGTATTACATGCCTGTTAGCTAGCCAAATATTATTCAAAGGCTCAAAGCAGACCAGTGTGCCAGGAATGACACACAGTTGGTTCGACACAAACTAACAAGACACAATTTTTTTCAGCATTTCTCAACAAAAACATTTACTGTCAGAGCTGTTACTATAATACAAATTTACACTCACATACAGACTATAAGTGCGTCTTCAGCTCTGTGATCACTATATGTGAGCTGCATGGTTCTCTGGTAAAAAGTCACTTTCTTATAGAGTTTTTCAAAGAATTTGTTGCATCCAAAATGCCCCATGGATTTAAGACACTAATTTGGCTGGATAGTGTAGTGGTTAGATCGTGCAGTGGTAGTAGCACCACCCTCCATGCGGGAGACTGGGGTTTGAATCCCTACCTCCAGTGGGGGTCCTTAGGTAAGACCTCCTTCCGCCTACCCTGCCTCTATGCACCTTACACTTTTTGCAGAAGAGCCCTGCATGCCTCCAGTTGAAAGAATGTCAACTCAGAGGGAATAAACTCAACTTTTTCAACACTGTCCAATCAGATGCTCGACAGGCCTGTTAATTGACAGCACATTGTCATATTGTCCCCAACTCATCCCAAAATAAGCCTTGAAGATCCAGGCGAAAGCTCCTGCTTCCCACACAGATCTCCATCTCTCTGTGTCCATCACATTTAAGAACAGCTTATCACATTCAGTCTGCGCCAGAGCAATTGTCCCCTGCTTGTTCATTTTTTATGAAGATGAACTTATATATAAATGTGTAAAGATGTTTAGTAGTCTTCAGTTCAGCAGTTAGGGTAAGGACAGCGATTCAGTGGTTGCATATTAATAAAAAGACCAAGAAAGCTTTTTTTTTTTTTTTTTTAAATCATGCAGGTTCCAACAACTACAAAAAAAGGAAAGAAAGAAAAGAAAAGAAGTGCAATGTGCCTCACTTTTTGCAACCTGCAAAGAGTGCTCTGCCTGGTCTGGTCTGGGCCTACCTTGTGCCAGTGGACAGATGGACATGACTTGCTTACTTATGTAAAGGGACTCAAAAGTCAGACATGCAATCTTTTCCATTATTCTAACAGCATCTGTATGTGTCGACTTTATGTCTGAATGAGCACATACTGACTATTAGAAAATGCACAGTTGGACTGCTCAGTGTGTCTGTTATCGAGAGCACCAAGAGAAATGTCAGTCTCCAGCAGCAGCAGACACCAACACACTGAAAAGATCAGGAGTATGACCAGCTCCAGTAGTAGTCAGTAGAATCATATCTTAAAAACCTCATAGTTCCATATTTTCCCTGCAGAACTCTCCGTTATCAGACTGCAGGTTTACTTGTGGTTCCTAGAGTTTCCAAAATGTAGAATGGGAGGCAGAGCCTTTAGCTACCAAACTCACTACGAGTTCAACTTTGGGAGGCAGACACTCTCTCCACATTTAAGACCAGACTTAAATGTAGTTTTTATAAAGCTAGTTAGAGATGGCTCAGGTGATTGTGGACCATCTCTTAGTTATGCTGCTATAGGTTAGTCTGCAGGAGACCTCACTGAGCTCTCTCCTGTACTCTTTTCTCCTCCTCTTCTGATTTGTCACTGATTGAACTTAATTATAAACTATAAAACTGTAAAACATACTCTATGCTCTCAAAGAATTTAATGCTGCACTCAATTTGAAATACAAAACTCTGCGGGCTGTGAACCTCAAATCATTTGCACTAAAACGTCAAAGAGCAGCTCAAAGCATCAGTCTGTTATTATTGTTTTCAGTTAAACACACAACATTGATGTTAAAAAGCCATTGTACCATCAATGTTTGTAGATAAAGTGGCCAGATACTAAAATATCACAAAATCACATGTAACCACCAATAAAAGACTTGGGGCGCGCACAATGGTCAGTTAACTGACAACCCCAGTAGGTGACCAGTGAAAAGGTAGTGGTAAAGTACAAGAGCTCCATCAGCTAACCTGAGCGAGCCACCAAAAGATCCTGAGCCAGTGTGTGTTGTATTGTTTATGAATTCAACTAATCATTTCTAAGTCCAAATGAAACAGCAAACCCAACAAGCAATTATTCTTCCCAACGTATTGATCTCCTCTATATTAAGTCTGCTGTATAGAGAGCAGTAAAACTGGAACAAACCAGCACAAGCATTTTCTGATTAACCTATGGCATAAGTAAAAGGTGACCTTTCAAAAGCATATTAATGAAAAAGACCTTGCCTAAAAATCACAACAGCAGGGATTAGTCTCTGAATAATGCAAAAGCAAAGGTACACTGAAAACGACAGGCCGAGAAGAAGTGAAAATGTGTCAGGATTTTCCATTAAACACCACTTTCTGTCCCCAATATCCAAGATGAGTATTCTATAATTTACATAAAGCTGCATATTACATCAGTACAAACTAGAACAGGATCCATATATGTTTTATAAACAGTGTTATCTTTGTATTATTTTATTCTAAAGCACTGTGTGTCTGAGAGACGGGGTGCTGTAGATACCATGCTCCTCTCCAGGGTGTTAGATAACTAACTAGAAGCGGCTGCTACTGCTGGGCTGTTCTTCCTGTCCTTATTTCAGAGCAGGACAGTTTGGGTTGGCAGAGTGGGTGACGAGCCCCAGGACTGCTGCTTGGGGAGGAGAGGAGAGGAGGGGGTTTGGTGTGTGTGTGTGTGTGTGTGTGTGTGTGTTTGAGGGGACAGCTCAGAGGTCGACTGAGGAGGCAGTGGAGCATGCCGAGAGGCTGCCATCACACAGCTGCCACACCAACTGGACCCACACACACACACGCACACAAAAGCATAAGAAGGCTGCATCTATCTACAGGCATTTGCACACAACAGCACACACACACAAACACACACACACAAGCAGAAAGGTACACATAGCAAAGAGCAAACAGGCGAGCATGCAGTCAAACTCAAACACACGCGCAAACATGACTCACTGCTCATTCACACTTGCAAGCTTTCCACTCGTAACCATTTCGCACTTGTGCATAGACTCACACAAAAGCACATACACTCACACAGTGTGCCCTTGGTTCCTGTCTGCATTTTGGATTGAATGAGTAAAAGATGCCACAGAGATTAATTGAGCAAATGACTACAGCAGCAGAACAGCAGAAGAAAATAACAACAAATAGAAAAACAGAAACCATTGTACATAAAAATGTGATGCAGTACTTTTACTAGGAATGGAGTATTTTATTTAGCGCAGTCAAGATTTAAAGCACCTGTGGATGTAGATATTTGAGCTCAATTACACTAAAGCTAAATTAAAATGAATCCACTGATGGACCAGTTACAGTGTGCACGTAAAAACTCACAGCACTTCATTTTTCAATTCTAGAGGAGATCCAAGTTTCCAAATATGTCAAATGGTGGAACTTTGTAGATATATTTTGAAAATGATGCCCAAGACATCTAGAAACATCATGTAGCTTCACTGAAAAGCTGCAACAATTTTTGTTCAATCGTACTTCTTCAAATTACTTAAAGCAAAGAGAAACAAAAGGAGGAAACTCAGTCACTGTATATTAGATAATTTTGATATTTTTGTATCGTGTAACAGCATGGTGCTCCCTCTACTGGCTGCAGGTGTCCCTTCAGATAATAACGATGTGTTTCCACTACACTGTCATATTAGAGATGAAACTGTGGTCTCTGCTAACAAGCCCTGTGCTGCTTCCACCTCCTTCCCTTTATGCCAACGGCCAAATCAGCACTGTTGCATTTTTCAAAATAGCACAGCAGGAGGAGAATGGCCAAAACAGAGCATGCAGGAACTCTTTAATTTGTTATGGGGCTGACAGGAGTGATATCAATGATTCAACTTATCTTATCTCAGGCTGTGATACACATCTTGTAAATATATTCCCCCGATCTCCGTCTCCCTCTCCTTCACCCGCCACCCCTCTCAGTCTCTTCGCCACTTTGCTGTTATCATGCCGATCAATCGCAAGGTGAATATTATTCCTCTAGCACAGCCCACACACACACACACACACACACACACACTTACTGAACACACTCATCACGTATCTCAGGACCATAGAGAACAAATGCAGTGCACACACACGCACACACACACACACACACACACACACACACACACACACACACACACACACACACACACACACACACACACACAGACAAAGAGGATCTAAGGTGGATTGCTGATAGCCTGCAGTTACAAGGTTAATGTGTGATTGTACATATGCTACATGCCAAGCAAGAACAGTTAGGGAGGCAGATACTTCAATACATTCATGAACAATCACATGACTGAAAACAAAATGTGTCAGCCCAGTGTTATCACTGCCTTCCCTGCATTTCAGATAGGAACCAATGTCATACAAGTGCTCCAAGACAGATTCACTTAACTTGCTTGTTTTATACTGTTAAAACCTGTTTGTGATATGTTAGCATTATAATCAATTAGCATATATAATCAACACCCTGAAATCTTGAAATTTAAGGTGGTCAGGCAAGGTTAGTTTTTTGTGCATCCTGTAGTGGGTCACCAGTGGCAGATTTGAGTTTGTGTGGATTGTAACTGCATTCTGCCTTGTTTTTCACCTAGATTTTGGAACAGACAAATCTCACTGAAATAAAGTACTTCAATAGTGAAATAATAATTAAAAACCAAATGATTCTCAGGCAAATTCAGAAGACAAGACTTTTTGAGATTTTCAGTATTAATTACAAGATAAAGATTTTTTTCTTTTGTAAATGCAATGCACTTATACACTTAACCAGTACCTAAAAATGTGTTCAGTACCACAACGCATTGAATTTTAATACCCAGCCCTATAAATATGAAAGGCTAAATATGAAATAACCAACTCAATATGACAGAGGGGAGGGGGAAAGTTGTGGCAAAACTCATTTGTAAGATTTTCATTTAGCATGAACAGTAAAACTGGATTCATATACAGAGCTAAAATACTGTATCTTGTAATGATGTATACGGTCACAATGAAATAAAGTTAAGTTCTGACAGTTGACCATACATGACTCTAGTATGACTTACTTCTGTCAGATCTAAATGTTGGATAACTTTTGACAGGTTTCAAGTCAGGTGCATGTAGAAACTTGTTTTAAATGTTTATAACATGCCTTAATAATGAGTGGCAAAGCATAATGTCACAGACAACATGCATTAGGTTGCTGTTTTTGAACTTTCAGTCCTCCATGCCCTGCTTTTAAATTCTTCTTCCTATCAGTGACTTAATGGCAGGCACGGTATTATTGTGCAGATGTGGTTTTATCTGTTGAGGAATCTTTACTTCTTCAAATAACCAGAAAAATGATCAATACAGTGAAAGATGAGAAGAGAAACCTTTAAAAAAACAAAACAAAAAAACACTCTGCCTCTGTCTTAAATGTGGCCATTACAGGTATCAATATCAAGATTTGCACAAAAGCCACACATTTGAAAAACTATATTCAGTATGTGCAGAATGTACTGGAATACTGAATTTTCCCATCAGCCCCAGCAAGCAGAGCTCACCTCATAGTGCGAAGGTCCCAGCCTCGTATGGCTGTGTCATTTGCCGTGGCAAGCTGGCTGCAGTTGTGGTGGGGGCTCCACTTGCCCGAAGTGAACTTGAGCTGACCTTTGCCCTCCAGAGAGGCAGTGCTGGACGCCTGCAGAGCACAGTAAAATCGTTATTAACATTTGTAAGCAGGGATGTGAATTTAATCCGAATATCTGCGATGGATTCAGCCGGTACCATGCATTCAATCAGAATAATAAGACATTATTAGAAGTCATTTTCTCTGCAGGCCAAATTCCAGATTGCAATCATTCAGTATGACTATGTAGTAATGTTTTGGTCACACCAACTACAGTATTACACCATGCTGAAACATGATTGCTATACATTGTTACTTGCTAATAATGTCTAGTTCAAAAAGTAATTTTGATTGTCTCTTATCTTTCAGATGCATTTCTTATTTAAAGCTGCACTCATCAATATGTTTTATGTTACCAGTAGATCAAATGATCAAACCTACAGATAACTATTCAGTTCCTGTTCAGTTCCTCTCTTGGTTGTTTTTGCTCTTATCAAGCTATTTTTCAGCAGCAGGCCATTGAGCCTTGTCCTGTGCCAAACAGCAACAGCGACTAGCTAATCAACAGTAGCCAATAATTGTATTAATTAGAATGAACTACCTTTACACCTGTGCCAGTCTCAACTCACAGTTCTTGCCATTTTCCTGCTGCCACTTTCCTTTAAGGTAGTGAGCTGGCTACAGTATGTAGGAAGATGACATCCTGTTCATTGAAAGAGGTTTCGATGGGCAGACAGACGGGCCTAGTGTATGAATCACTGAAGAAATCTAAGGTGTAGGAAGCAATTCCGAGGTTTTGAAGCTAAGCTAGCTGAACACAGAGTCAGATATTTTTCTCAGCCGTTAGAAGAGAGCAAACTGGAGCTAAGGAGAGTAGATATTATCATATAATATATCAAGTGAACAAAACGGGCTCTGAATGGGCAATTGTGTAATCAACTTAGACATTCAGATTATCAACTGCTATACCTTTAAATGACCTATAGCTGTAAATTACCTGTATTATCATTGTACCTTGAAGGTATGCTGTGATGAGAGTGCATGATAAAGTAACATCAGGCCATAAAAATTAAACTGAAGAAAAAATGCAAGTGCAATGCAATACAATCCGCCTTATGGATCAGCATTCGAAGACGAGCCCTCAGAGTGTTTAAGCCTAAGAAGTGCTACAAGCTGAATCAAACCACCCCATTCAGGCTGCCTGAAACTCTTTTAAATGTATTGTAATATCTTCAGAATTTGAACAGAAAAACAACTGACAAAATGTCACAGGATACAAAGATTAGAGCAGTTTAGCTGAAAGGCAGTCAGGTTAAACTGCAACATTTAAGGCTTTTCAAACAGGACGACATGCTTGTCACTGGATATTTATCAAATCTGCTATGTATTTTTCAGAGTATAACAATAAAGGTGAAATTAATCAAAGTCATAACACTTCAGGGACTTTGAATTATAAATCACTTCATCAGGCTATTTTAAATATGGAAGCCGGTTCATTTATCAGACCGGTTGTGGAAATATTTCTATTAAACTATGATGCTAACAATTGTAAGAAGTAGAAATACACTGCTCCTCTTCTCTCTGCAGGTTTTTATCCTCATCTTTCTCCTTCTCCCATTTCTCTCTCTCCCTCCTCTGCCTGTTGGAGCGGGGATCATCGATCGCCCCGTCACTGCACAGCTCCCTGGTACACTCTCATTATTTCAGCTAGAGCGGACAGAGGGGGAGAGAGAGAGAGAGAGAGAGAGAGAGAGAGAGAGAGAAAGACAGAGAGGCCAGCAGAGCAAGAGAGAGGGAGGCACGAAGGTCGAGAGAGAAAAAAAACAGTAAAAAATAAAAGGAGGGAGAACGAAGGAGGCAAAAGAAGAGAAAGAAGAGAGCTGAAGATACGTGGCAGAAGAAAGGGGACAGATACAATCAGACAAGAACAGAAGCAAGACTTCCTCTGTGGCTTTGATGTAAAATTCCACAACTTTTCCATGAATGTTTATGATTATATCTAAGTGCCTCCATAAACTAGATCATTCTTTGTTCTTGATTTATTAAAGTGGCCATTTACAAGATTTTTAACGGTCAAAGATTATTACTGTTGGGTTAGAGCATACACTCAAGAGAAAATGTTGACACTTACGACATGATGATGAAGTCTTGAGAGCACTGACCCTTTGAATTTGTTTTCTGCTATGAGCAGACTTTTGAAGCTAATTCAACTGAAATGTTTTATTATCAAAACTTATAGACAAGGGTTAAAAAACCATGAAAGGGTCACATACTTTTTCTTGCCACTGTACATACATATTTGTAACATATACTATACTATTATTGTTATATACTAGTATTTTTTATTGATTCCTTGTTTGAATGGTCTTTTCCTTGCTTGTCATCATGTTGCTGAAACTAGTGAATTTATCACTTGGGGATCATTAAAAGCTTATCTTATCTTATCTTATCTTGATCTTACATTATCTTACCTTATCTTGTACAGTGTACAACAATAGCAGATGCAGTCAAACCCAAATGTGTAATTTTAGAGATGCACTAATTAATATTAATGAACATTCACCATAAATACTGTCTTCGTCATTATAATTGTATTTCTGCTACCAGTTACAATCAAATCAGCACAGCTGTCATCCCAAATCACATTTGATTAGTTACATTATGCGTACACCAAGTAATTTAAACCAAGAGGAAAGAAAAGCATTTGGAAATAAAAATATTAAATATTATATACCAAGAGATAAAAATATTTATTTACATAAAAAAATATTTTTATACATTCAGCTAAATGTTTTAAATATTTTTGTCATGTCAGATGAAGTTGATTTCCATTTTAACTGAGCTTCTGTGGAAAAGACTAATTCAATATATTGCAAAGCATATTCAAACAAGAAGGTAATAAGCTGTCTAACACAGTCTAGTCTTATCCTGCAAAGAGACTTATTTGGAAAAATTGAAGATGGCCTGTGAACTATCACAAATAGTGAGAATTCATTAAGTCTCCTTTCTTTCAATACACAGAACAGAAGCTCAGTGAGGTCCATGATCAGTGGGAAGCCTAGAGTAGGAGTCTCTATATCTGCGGCTATGCCAGTGGTATAACAGCAAAGCCTGAGCTTCGTGCCTCCCAGGTTCCCAGCTTTATTAGAGCACTAACCAAATTAGGGGCCCTAACAAGGCAGTACACACAACACTAGGGGACGCATTCATTTAGGACACAAGCGGCACTAATGCAAAGCTATCTGTCAAATCGCCATGCATTTAAACTTTCTCCAGACTCTGGAAGAGAGACTGTGTATGTGCGTGTGTGTTAGCAGATGTGCAGGACAGGGTGTGTGGGTGCGCTGTGAGCCAGCAGAGATGTTCCACTAGCGATTCTAATTGATGAGCCATGCACTTGCAGTCTCACACACACACACTCACACACACACACACACACACACACACACACACACACACACACACACACACACAGAAATCTTCAGTCAAACAATGCACACTGGTACACATGATCCTCTCTTTTACATGCATACACACACTCATGCAAACACCCACACTAAACACTCACACAAACACACAAACAAACTAGGCCAGGTCCTCGAGAGAGAGAGAGAGAGAGAGAGAGAGAGAGAGAGAGAGAGATAGAGAGAGAGAGACATACACACATCCACGCTGCAGCTGGACACGGCTTGAGATGAACACATCACCCTCCGACAGATAGAGGGAACGGAAGAGAGGAGAGTGGGATGAAAGCAGGGAGGCGGGAGGGAAGAAGATTAGCATTCTCATCAGCACTGGAGGAATTTGTCTTGGCTGCCAAGCACTTTCTCCTCTTTTTCCATTCTTTTTCTCCTCATCAAGCCCACTTTCTTTCCTTATCCATATCTCTCCTTTATCTCTCTCCTAATCTCCATCTTTCCAATCAGCAGGGCCCTTCATCCCTCCCGGTCTTTCTGTCCTCCGTCCATCTTCCCGTTCTCATTATATTCTCTTCATGACTACCTCTCTCCTTCTCCCTCGATAGAGGATTTAATAACTGTGTTGTCCAGTGTCTGTACCAAAGGATAGGATCAACAACCCACACACCACACAGGTCCTGCTCCACGTCACTCTGGGGTCACTGCACAGGGGACAAACGCACACACACCTACAGACTCACACATGCAATGAACTGATCATAAGAGCACATACACAAGGAATGTACAGTATAAATTCATTATTGTTTGTGTATGTGCCCCTCACATTCATGCTGTCATGCTGTTGAATCAAAATACACACCTTTATTTCTGGTTAAAACTTTTCACCGGATGGAGACAATTTGTGCAGTTAGCTATGTTTCTAGCAGCACTGCCAAGTTTAGCATGTCAGTAGATTTGAGTAGATTTTAGAAGCAGCAAAGTTATAGGCATATAAGCGCAAGTCAAAGATATGGCATGTGGCACAAATCCAGGTGACACCACATCCACACAAATCTTTCAGCTTGAGGGACAACGAAACACCTATCCTATAAAGGCTCTATGCCACACAATCACAGAAAAGGTGCACTCTGCCCACATGCAGGAGTAGGCAACTTACTTCTGGCAAACAGTCCACCAATTAAATTAATACCAACCAAGCCAGGCAAATGTTAGCTTTGCTGATGATAATTTGATAATTAAATGTCAATCAACCACAGATTGTTTGTGATGAATTAATAGCCACATTTTCAAGCTTTGAAGAGTTGAAAACTGTGCCATGCTTGAAATGAGGGGAACAAATGCTGGAGTAAGACAAGCTCCTGCCTGCACTTCTTGTACATTCGAGTCACAGTCCTAACTTCCAGGAATTCCTGTACAACAGTAAATACTGACTATTTCAAACTCTGTGGGGTCGGTTTGGTCTTTTTCTTTTGAATAACAGTGTCATTTCATGTTGCCATCTCTCTTTTTGTGGAGAAACAACTGTAATCCCAGAGAAACAGACTGAAGTTATAATTATAAAGACGTCTGTGAGGATTCGGAAATTACCTTGAATATGAGTGAGTGTTTTTTTCTGATAGAAATGAAAATCATCCAGTATCATGACAAACCTTCAAACTGCGATATTTTTCAGTGCATATTTTTCCTAAATACAGCAATATATACACTACAAACAGCTCCATCTGTTGAATAACTGAATGGCTGCATTTTATTTAAAGATGAGACATCATTAAATAACCTAAAAGATAACTTTTCCTTTTGATTTAAACCTTAATTGCTGTGAATATGAATAAATATTTATCAATAATCAATTGTGCAAATTGCCAGTCAAGACAACGACAGGGTCAGGGGCTAAAGAAGAGTGAGACTGGTACGTGCATGCATTTATCCAAACTGTGACTAGAGACTTTTCAAAAGGTCAGATTACCGAGTTCAAATGAACACACATGCATACACACACACTTGTATCTATTAGGTGTGACCTGGCTGCCCTTTATGTGAATCCCTCAACGAACGCATGAATTACTAATGACCTATCTATATTCTTCATCGCTCATGGCTTCTAATGGAACAACACAGACACACACAGACTCACACACACACACCACTCTATTACAGCATACCAGCACACCAGCACACCATTATCTCGAGTCTTTAAATACATAATGGACATTTTAATTGCAAAGCCGGCGGGTTGGAGACAGGGAATTTGCAGTGAAGAGGCTCTTCACCTTTTACTATTAGAGCATCAGAAAGGACACAACTACAAACACACTGACCAAATGTACTTACACACAAATGAGTCACCTGGTCATACATTTATTTTTAGTCTATTAAAAGCCATTATAGTGCATTTCTGCAGCCCAAGTATAAGACAGACCAGAACAATTAATGTAAAGAAAAGTTTGTCTGTCTGATAACTTTGTTGCCAGTATCAATGTTGTCCGTTTCCTGTTTCGACATATCAGTAACCTTGTGCACAAAGTCAAGTCCATAGAGAAATGATTCCCCAGCTTTATTTGGTGGAATCTGACATGCTTCCCCAAATCTCTGACCCCAGAAGCTACCTGGTTAACGGAGTAACCCTGCTTGGTGCAGTACCCCTATGTGGATACTGGAAGGCAGTTGTCTGACTGATGGACATTGTAAACTAAACAAAGCTGACATTTCTGCACTTTCCCATGAATAATGGGGTATGTGTTATGAAAGTAACACAGTATTACTCTCGCCTTACAATGAAAACAGAGGAAATATCAGATTTTTGGGATTCTGTATCACATTTGCCAACTTGATTAATATGAGAGAGACTCCTAGAACTGAGAGAGTTGGGATGTGACCAAGACCATGGATGTTTGTTTCACAGTCTTGGTTGGGTTTAGTACTGTTACACCTCTAGTGTATTTACTGTATATCCATTCTAATGTGATTTGGGGGGATGGTCATGTAAAGCCAGCAACACATTTTTGCTCTTAGCTTAAATAAACGAGAAATGTCTGTTCACTCAACTCATCTGCTGCTATGTTCAAACTATTATTAGTATTACCATACAGGAACCAATTTCAGTCCATGGTTCCTTTGATAAAGAATGTACAATAAAAAAAAGTCATGGGTCCACAGGGAAAGGTGTTGTAGTGGTAATGAGTACCAGCAGTAAATTAACGCCCTTGGTTTAAGAATGACATATTCAAGAATTACATCCAAATATAATGTTCCAGGAGCACATACACTTTTATGTGGTGTTTTTAATGTGAAGTCCAGTGTATAACACCAGCAGAACTACTTCAGTGAATAGATACACTGAATGATTTTTCTCTTACTCATTAAACAAGACCATTTAGTATCACAGTGGGAGAGGCCACGTACTGTGTATTTGTGTTTATGTGTGCATAGGTGTGTGACTGTGTGAGATAAAATGAAAAGTGGACACTGCTGTTGTTGCAGAGAGAGTACGTGGCGTGTCTGATAACACCAAAAACGATATGGTGGTTATCAAATAATGAGTTAGCTTTTGTTTGATATGGTGTGTGTGTCTGTGTACTGTGGTTTACAGTTGGGTTGTGTATGTGTGTGTGTATCTTACCGTGGCTTGTGTAGAGCTCTCCTGCAGGTCCCAGAGTAGTGCATGGTTATCAGCCAATGAAATCACACGCTTTCCATCCCCCATGGGCTCCCACAGCACACTGTAAACACACACACACACACACACACACACACACACAAAACCATAAAGTTGCAATCAATTAGAAAAATGATGTTGGTCAAACATACAATGATCCACAGAGCTGTAAACAAGTGGAGACAGAGTTTGTTGGGTTAGATTTCATATTTAGAACATTTACATGCATTTTTTTAAAGCATTCTTGCTGCATGGATGTCATGTGATCAGCTTTTTGGAGGTCATTGTTTAAAGGATCCATATACTTTTTTTAATAGCACTGTGAGGTTTTATAGTTGTTCGCAGTAAAGACATAATGTTTTGTGTTATTATTTTTGGCACATTATATTATATTATATATTATATGTTATTACTCTTGACTAGAACAGATCAAATTGTATAACAAATTAATGTAGAAAATTCCATCACATACTTTTTCTTGTCAGTGTACTTGTCAAAATGTTTAATTGTTCGTATGACTAAAATATACACTCACCAGTCACTCTATAATATATGACAATATGTTTACCTGGTAACACAACATCTAAAGCAAATATCTAACCAGCTAAACGCATACCGCCAACTCAAGTTCAAACTGAGCATCAAGTCACTTTGAATGTGTCGTGGCTATTGGTGCCAGATGAGTGCAGCTCTACAAACAACTATGTTTGCCCAGAAAGAGAGAAAGAGAGAAAAATGCCTTGGTTTTGCCAGAGGTCAGAAGAGAATGGCCCGACTTGTTCAAGTTGATGGCAAGGCAAGAGTTATTCAAATAACCACTTGTATGGGCTACAGAAGACCACACTGGGTGCCACTCTTGTCAGTTAAAAACAGGAAATTGAAGCTACAATTTGCATGGCCTCAATAGAAGACTGGTCTGATGAGTCTGGATTTCTGCTGTGACATCCAGATGGTAGTGTCAGAATTTGTTGTAAGCAACATAAAAGCGTGGATCCATCCTGCCTTTTCTGAGTGGTTTGTGGAGCTGTAGAGGATTTTCTTCTTTTTTCCCTTACTACCAAACTGAGCATTGTTTGAATGGTACAGCCCACCTGAGTATTGTTAGTAACAATGTCTATACCTTGGTAACCACAGTGTACCCATTTTCCTATTGCTACTTCCAACTGGATAACACACCATATCACAAAGCTAGAATCTCAAACTAGTTTCCTGAACACGATGACTTTATTAAACTCAAATGCACCTTTGGGATGTACTGGAACAGGAGTTGGAGGACAGGAGGACTTGTTGAATCTACGTCATGAAGAATTAATGCAGCCCTAAAGACAAAACTGGGTTCACTCTACAGTACCAGCATAATAAAGTCTTTAAAAACAGTAGTGTCACATTGCCTATTGGGCAGGTTTCATTTACACTAATTATGCTGCAGGATCATTAATGGGCCAGGAAAGTGACAATATACTATTTATTTATAGCTCACTATTTATTGGCAAATCCAGCAGCCCAATTCTGTCAATCTAGTGTTCATACACAGCAGTGGGATCCAGGGTTGCCTCACTGGTGCTAAAAAAGTGGTAGCTTTTACTGCATATTTAGCTTTGATTCCTCCCTGCATACTACTTTCTGCAGAGTATTGATTCCTCGCTGCATGGTTCTTGGAGATGTGATTCTCCACTTTGCTCTACTTAAAAGTATGTATTCTGTGTGCAAGCCGCAGGGACCTAACCAGACCTGACACGCCAGAGCCCAAACTTTTGCTTTATAATTCCCTTGGTGTTGATTGGATCACTTGTATGCTTTTGTTGTTTGTTCTTTTGAGTTGGGATAGGTTTAGCAGCTAAATGTAGGCAGAGGAACAACTACATGGTATGAGAAGGAGGACACAACCCAAGTGAGAAAGCAATGCTTTTAACTCTGAGCCTGAGAGCGAAATTACTAAATCGACTATAAAACAATATGTCAGTGAAGCCAGAGACCCAACAATAAGCCAAACATATACTTGGTTTGTAAATATGCTTGTTAAGGTTTTTATCTATTGTGGCTTTAATAGTATAGGAAAAAAAACATCCTTTAATATAATCTGGGGTAAAGACTGTAAAGTGTCAGATAGGTGCATAAATGGACTGGCTGAAGGTTTGGATGTCAGAGCCGGTTACAACTCTAAAGCTGCTGTCAGTAGAAGTTTACAGAATGATGCAATTTATTTAAACAGTTCTTCAATGAGACAACTCCATTGTCTTGGACTAATTTGTCAATTTGAAGCAGCAGTAACAATGCCAGTGCTCGAGAGAGTGTGTGTTACAGAAGGAGTGTTAGCGAGAGATAAAGGAAATGACAGACGAAGGGAGGGAAGACGGAGTTGAAGTTTGCTTTTGGATTTAATCCAACTTTAAACTATGCACAGTCCTATTAGAAAGGTAGAGTGGTGTAGAGAGAGGGAGGAGGGAGGGAGCAGAGGAAGAGCAAAGAAGCAGTGTTCATGAGAGCTGGAAATTCATTGCTGCTGAGGGACAGCTTTTACTGCCCTCCTGAGGAGCAGGAAGTCATGGGCATGGACTGTACAGACACACATAAACCCGCTGCACACACTTGTTTTTGTCATTTGCATCAATTAGATTTAGAAGTCGAACTTAACACAATACTTGCATGACCATATCCATGTTAGCAGAGTTATGGATAGATGTAATTAGGGCCTGGGAAGTATAGCCCCACAACCACGTGAAGCAAGGGACCCCACCTTTCAATTGTTAATATGAAGTAAAATATGGAGCACTTAGTGATATAGAGTGTATTCTCAGGTCCTGTTCAAATATAAATAAATAAATAAATAAATAAAAGAACATGAGAAATTCAGACAGTTCTCCCTGGTTTGTGAGTCTGATTTCGCCTGTCACATGAATGACTGGCACACATGCAATGTCCTTTTTATTTACCACGGCTTTGGTCTGGATCTACTTTTCTCCATAGAGCAATGTTCAGCAACTTTTACTGTCTAAAGAGCCACTTGGCTCTTTAGACAGTTGGCTCTAAACAAACTGATTTGAGCCCTTTTCATTCACCACAGTGACAATATACTGTATATTCTATATACAGCACTATAATACATACTAATACTGTATGAGTGCACACACAAGCTTATGTTTAGACTATAGCTAGAGACAGCAGCATGTCAGAAACCACACACACACACACACGCGTTCTCAAACACACAAATCAGCACACCATAGGACCAATTAAAATATACTTACCACTCTGGGATTTACACACTGTATGCTTTCCCTATAGCATCAATTAATTCATGCAATAGCAGCAAGGAGAAAGAGAGGCAGAGACAGTATTGCCTTCCTCTCATATTAAAGAAAATAAGTTATGTGCATTTGACCTTGAGCTCTGCAACAAGCTGGCACACTGGCTACTGGAATGGTATGTAAATACTGTCAGAGAGAGCTGTGGACGTTTTACTGCCCCATATATCCAAGTCAGGGACACAGATGCACTTCTCTTTCTCGCTCTCTACTTTTGTCTCTCTGTGTCTCCGGCTCATCAGATTGTTCCCCCGCTCTGCTGTGCTTTGCATTCATACGAATTTAATCCCCTCCTCATATATAAAGCCAAGAGCTCAGAAAAACACAGCATGTGTACGTCCATGTTTTTCCCTCCTTCCTGGATGATATTTTACCAAAGATACAAGGACACTAAGGACTTTTTTTTTTCTTTTAGTTGTTTAAAATGAGCACTTTTTTGTGAAGTTGCATCTGACCTAGCTGTAGTTGTGGTTGGGGTGAAATGATTATCTGTATATAATACAATGTGAATCTTACTGACATATTTTGGCCATAAACTGTAATGGTTATAATGTGCTCACAGTAATTGCAGAGATCAGGTATTGTGGCAACATTGCAATAACAGAATAGGCCCGTTTATTGTGGTCATATGATACATATCATGCTGTAAGCAAGGCAATATTTTGAATTTTCTTCTGAACGTTTTCTACTAATTTAAAAGAATGTCATAGATAAAAAACACCACACTACCAAATTTTTTAAACATACACAACACCGTCATGCAGCAATCTGGGGTTTAACACAACACAAAATGCATCACTGTCTGACATGAATCATGTAAATTATTCATTTAAAATTGATGCTGTGTTTTTGAGAATCAATACCGTATTACACAACACAATATCATGATATCAACTGTATCAATATTTTACACCACTATAACAAAGTTAGACGGGGTAACACAAGTTATCACAGGATCAGAGACAGTTTAGCCTGGTTACTAGAACCCACTTTACCTGAAGGTCAAACCAAGTGTGTGCAACTGCAAAAGACAACTGTGCACACACACTCCTACTCTGTCTGGTGTTCTCGTGATGTGTGAAATTCTGTTTTCCACTATGTAATGGTTTCTAAATATTTTTTTGAGATGCTGTCCAAGCCTCTTGTGATACAGACTCACCTGTAGTAGTGCAGAGATATTCCCTTGTAAAGGTTTTTAAGCGAGACGCCCCCTTCTAACTAATCAGAGATAGTTTCTTTTCCTTTGTGTCACATACTTACGTGACAGAGTACCCCTTTATAAGATCTACCACTAACAAAATGTTAAACACTCTTTGCTCCTTTTATATTAGCAAACATCAAAAACATTAGCAATGATTGGCATCTTTGCTGTTAAAGTGGAGAAGCACATCATGTCATCGACTGTGGCTAATAGCCCTAATTAAATAATGGCTCAAACTAAACTTTTGTTGCCTGGTTAATGTGCTGTGATCAATAAGAAACATCATGTGTTTCTACGACTGCACGTGCACTTAGTGGTGGACTCTGGAAAAACCTATTTTGTTGATTGTGTCTCATCATTTAGATAGAATGTTAACATTTAAAGCTCATCAGCTTCATCATTTTGAATTGCAACCTTCATTATTTGAAGGAAGTCAGTCAAAGTAAGAAGACTGGCTGATATTACAGTGTGGCCTATTTTATCCCAGCTACTTATCTCATTTTCCTGTTATAGCTACATTTTCAGACTACCACTCAAAATTGTTTTTATCCCTCTAAAAGCATAAATATTTCATGAGTTATTAAAATGTACAGTATGTGCACAGTGCATTTTTCATTTTTAATGAAATGAGGTTTTAACGGGTTTATTCAGCTTAAAATATAGTTAAACACTAATCATTCAGCTCATCAGAGAAATAACAAAAAAAAAAGAAAAAAAAAAACAATGACATCTATGGCAGAGACAAACAAACTACTGTAAATCAGGTTGTAGATTGACAGACATTATGGTGAGTAGACGCAATTCATTGTTTCATTGAGTCTCTGTTTGGGAACTGTTGAAAATACAGAAAAAAAAAAAGAAATAAAACGGTCAGTCTTTTCTTTGCAGTGACTTGCAAATGTTAAAGACTAAATCCAACCCAATGATCTAATGCATCAGAAACAGATCCTGCAAACAGTGCAATGCCTGGGTTTAATGTGGTTGCAAATGTGGTCACACACACACACACACACACACACACAAGTCCGATTACACACTACTGTGGTACAATTGATTGGGACAGGGGGACCCTCACAATGAAAATCACTTTTAATGATCACTAAGAAATTGGATTGCGCATTCACATACATAACTACTCACATGACCAGGCACATTAGCACTATAAGAAGGATGAGGCCATTGATATATAAACAAAAATGTACAACCCTAATCCTAACCCCCAGGAAACATAACCAATTTTTCCACTTTCCATTCATTCCAGGATGCCTCACTTGGAGTTAGTAAGATAATTCTGTCAAGATGTTGAAGGTAAGGTTTCTATCTGACTCCATCTAGATCGTATTTGTACTTCAATACTGTACATTGTACACTGTGAGTCAAACCTTCCTGAAAGTCCTTTGCAGTCATATGAGTGTTGCTCCACCTTTCAGTTTCTCAATGTAGTAGGTTTTAAGTTCATGAAATACAAGGTAACAGTGCATTAACAGTTGAGGAAAAGTTTGCCTGAAAAATATGTTTGCTGCTGTGGTTATATTTTTTTCTTTTAACTTTAAAAATCAACTAAATATATCATTTATCCAAATGTATACAGCTATTCTTGTGAGTGGATAGCCTAAAAACACTAAAAGCCATTCACTTGAAATGATCACAAATAGTACACGTGATTACATTCGTGCACAAACACACACAATCACACCCACAAACACCACCCACCCCCTCCTGTCACACCCCACTTTAGAAAATCAACCTTGTTGCCTTTTGCGCTTTACTGTTCCCTCCTAGGGCCGTGATTGGCTGAAATGGCTCCACGGGAATCGATTCGCTCAACTGGCATGGCTCCCAATCGAAACCAAGTGCGAGAAGAAGAGGGGGAAAAAATAAGGTTCACACATAAGCACCAAAAAACATGATTTTTCCCTTTGCCTTTGTTTAGTCTCCTTTATTGGGGTGTATTTTGCAGATATTACCATTCAGAGCACGCTTCACGACAGGTCAGAGGCTGAAATGTTTGCCCACCCAAACAATGAGGGGATTTGGAGGAAGCAGAAAGTGCTATTGTTAGTGAGAGTGGAGGGACACCAGCAACCGGAAAACACACACATGAAGGATGCGGGCTGCACATGGGCAGACACGCTACAGTGGGCGCAAACACACACAAGCAGGTGAATAAACACACACGCCCGTGAAACACACAAAAGCCTCGTAAGAATACAAACTCCAATCTCTTTGCTCTTTGTCTGCTTGCACACACAAACATGCACACATACACAGTCTGGTGCAAGCTGCTAGTTTTATCGGAGTCAGTAGGGATAAGTGAGCGTGTGTGTGCGTTTGTGTGTGTGTGGCATAGAGAGATGGAGGAGGTGGGCAGCAGACCAAAGCCATCCATCTAAGGAAGCCAATAGTGCACAGCATCGGCTAGAGGCTTCACAGCACCCAATGTACACTCCCACCACGCACAAACGCACACACACACACACACACATACGCACGCAGATGCATGCACACCCACACACACACATAAAGTGATGCCCTTGTGAGGGTTACAACTCTCAGGGTGTTAAGATGGTGGAGCCCAGAGCCATCAATCTTTATCTAGCAGCCTTGCTTGACCTGCCCTGTGACACACACATACAGCACATGTACATGGGTGCACAAAGCTCTCCTGCTTACACACACACAAGCACAAAAACACACACCAAGTTGCACAAATTCTTGCACAAAATCTTTTTTTCTCCTCTCTCTTGCTCTTCTCTACAAGCTCTCGATCCTTCTCTCTCCGTCTTTTTCACTTGTTCTTCGTCTTTATCTCTCCTCGGCAGACACTTGCTACAGCATGCATCATGCTAACTCAACAAATGGCACCTCAAAAAATGATAGCAATCATGAGGCATCTGATGATTAGTGGACTTAAAAAGGAATGACCATTGATTTTCATTCTCTTAGGCGGTGGGTTATGGTGAGCCATTGTGCACAGAAGCCCAGAATGTTAGACAAAAGGATTGGGCCATATGAAATGTGGGCCAGTCAATAGTCTGAGCCGAGAGGAGAGGAGAGGAGAGGAGAGGAGAGGAGAGGAGAGGAGAGGAGAGGAGAGGAGAGGAGAGGAGAGGAGAGGAGAGGAGAGCCCTATGGTGTGTGAGAGTGTAGAATATTTTCTTTCAGTAAGCATACAACATGTCCATCTGTCCCTTAGTGTTAGAATTTCTAATTGCAGGAAATGAGATGTACCATGTCTAAAAGTGTAACCGTTTTAAAGAATAGATTCACATTTTACCAAATCTATTTAGTAGTTAGTAGTATAGTTGAACAAACTAAATCTAACTTTTTTTTAAACTACAATTTCAAACCAATGCCTACTTAATTTTTTCATGTGTGAGATAATGATTTATACCACTGATGAAAACCAGTTTATATTTCCAGAAAACAGTGTACCTTAAGTTCACCAAGTTATTTTTCATATATTATCTTTGTATTTTAATTTGGCACAAATTGCCAAATCTTTAGAACAACCAATTATAATATTAACATAAATCATGTCAATGATAATAATTAAGGCATATTTATATGAATCACTACAATGATTTCACTTAAGTATAATCATTCTTTTCAAGGTGTTGAAACAGCTGTTAGTAGTTTGACTCCAACTTTGAAGTTAAAAATTACATACTGGGGAACAATATTAATTCCTACAAATACACATGCTGTAAAACTATACATCAGAAGAATTTTGATAAAATGTCTTGTACAATAGTTGCTACAGTTGTTTGCCCAAATGCTACGATGCCCAGCAACACCTACCAAGCAGCGTTGCCATGGGTGCTGTCGTCAAGCCGACAGAGCAGCTCTAGGGCTTGGGGGTTGTGGGCGGAGTCATCAGGTGACTCATGGCTCCCTGTCTCCCAGTCTGAGGGCATCCTCCAAACTGCCGCACAGGACACCACCCTGCTGTCACTGGCTGGAAGGTAACAACATATACACAAATGTCATTCACAGATTGTAAGTGTACAGTGCACAAATGTGTATCTGTGTCTGTACACATCTTTTTATAGTTGTGCTGGACAGGCTAATGCAGTGATGTCAGAAATAAGTTTTTTTTGCCACTTCCACACCAGAGCACAAGCTGCTAATTGGAACCAGTGGAGTAAATGTAGAATTGATACAGTAATTGGACTAAAAGTTTGAAGCTGGAGGGCATTACCAATCAGAGAGAGAGAGAGAGAGAGAAAACAGCAAAAGCAAAAGAGCCTAATTTCTTTTTGGTGTAGATATTGACAGTGTGTGGGCAGACTTGGGCTATGAAACACTGGCGTTGGGCCTATTTGTCAAATTAAAAAGCAACGTGGCGCCAGTCCACAGGCTCTTGAGTGGTTTTAGACGACCTTGCACTTGGAGTAAGTGGGCAAGCAATCATATTGAACAAAAGGCTTTTCTTGTTCACATATTCTGATGGGAGGTGGTATGGAATCGCTATATGAATGCATTCAAGCATGTAGAGCTCAGCTGACAGAGAGTGAGAGACAGAAGGAAAAAAGACTGAGCAAAAGGAAGAGGATTTATTCATCACAGAGCACAACAACACTATTCTTTAATATTCAAATTAAACAATTCATTTAATGGTCCTAAAACAAAATGAGTGATGGGGTACATGGTAGTTATTAATGTTTGATTTTTAACAGCTGTACCTTTCTCACTGAAGGGGGTGGAAATCCGTGGGGAAAAAACTGCATATTGACATATTGATGTGCACCAATCAGAATTTACCTATATTTGCCTCTGATGACATCCTTGGGCTTTTTTTTTAATTTGTTGTCAGGTCACTGTCACACAGTCGTGATGAAGCTGAATAACTGAGAATAAATTCTTTGAGTTTGCTTATAACCATCTGTATGTGTGAATGTGAGTGTGAATGGTTTTTAGTCTCTTTGTGTCATGTCTCTGACAGGCTAGCAGGCCGTTCTGGATGCATCCAGCCTCTCATCCAATGTCAGTGAATATTGGCTCCAGAACCTCTGCAAGGGTTATAGCTAACAGATGAATGCATACAGAGAATGTTTAAACTCTTACAAATTGACACCAGTAGCCATCTTGAGAAGTATCAGACTGGCTCTGTTTTTTATTATACATGCAAGATTAGAACTGGAAATTTAAATATATTCACAAATGGGGGTATGGTGATAAATCTGTTACGCCATGTTATATGTACTGCAAAAGAATTAAACCACTGGTGTACTGAGCAAAATACACGAAACACGCTAGTGAAAGGGTTGTGAACTGTGAAGAAAGACCCAAAGTAACAGTGACATCACCAACATGCTCCACAGAGCACAGGTGAAGGCATCACAATCCACTTTTCATGTGCAGAAATACAGAGGATATAGCAAAAAATGCAAATCCCCCCTCACGAGTAAGAATTGGAAAGCAAAGTTTAAGGCCACAAGAAAATCCAAAGATAAGTCACAAAATTTTCTGAACAGAGATTAATGAAAAAAACCTAACTGGTTTCCCTGCCTTGTATTATTCTTTTGTAACACTCACTACTTTAAAGCCTGCAAAACTTTACTTCCAATTATAAATAATGTGTGGATTTGTACAATTAGTTGAAAACCTTGTACATGATGTGCATATGGTTTTTCCTGCTAAACAGCAACTTTGCAGCTCCTGCTATTATGCCTCATGTGGGTCATCATGTCCACACATTAGTATTGATTTTATCAGAGTCTGAACATGAGTTCCAACACAGCTGCTACTGACTGTTATTGATCACCTGTTAAAGTCCAATTACATGTTATCATTCTTAATTAAAATGCATTACATAGAAGACATGCAGAGGATAATGACAAAGAAGATGAAGTACATGCATAAAAGAGGAAAGGAAATAAGAACAGAAGGAAAAACGAGAGAGAAACATGATGAATAAAGAGGCAGTGAATGGAGCCAGAGACAGAAGGAAACAGTGGGACTCACTTTTGTTATAGCAGGTGGTAAGCACAGCCTTATCTGCAGGACTGGCGCCAATGTGCCATATCTCCCCAGCTTGGTGCAGAAGGACATTCTTATTAATGATGTTATTCTCATCATCAAAGTCAATGATGTGGATCTGGAAGAAAAGCAGAGACACAGAGAAGAGATGTGTTGAGGATGAAGCGAGAGTTTAAAAAAAAAAAAAAAAAAAAAACACTGCGTGCACCTCCCTGCTCACACAAGCTGTAGTTCAAAGCTCCACTCATTCCTCTGATTTCCCCGAAAAAGGAGAAGGTTCCACTTTTAATATGACAGTAAATGAAATTTCAAAGCAGGCATCCCCCCTCCCCATCAACTTCATACAGCTGAAGACTTTTCATCTTGATTTGGCCTTTCAAGCGACGATTAAGACACTTTTAAAGTCATGTTGAATTCATGGGAGTTCTGCATATGACATGTTGGGGAAGTCAAAGGAAAAAGTACATCAAAAAGGAAATCAATAAAAGCTCATTCCATGTTTTTTAGACAAATGGCCCTGCTAAAAGGGGCAGAGGACTGGGTGCATTACCCAAGAGAGCTTTTCAGTGAAAGGCCTTCCATTGTGTTGTTTAAAAATACATTTCTTGTCAACAGTCATTTGGCAGCAGATGTCAATTTAGCTATACCTAAGCATATTTTAATTTCACACATCTAGTTGTGATCAGCACAGTCTGTAACCTATTAGTCAAGTACAGTACACTCATGTGTGGGATAGCAACAATACAGACAAGACTTTCTTTCAGTATTCTTAGCAGTCCTAATGGACCATTCAGGGGCAAAATCTATTATCTACTGGATAACCTAAATGCTGTCTTCACTGTCATGTTAATGTGCTGTAGGTGGGAAAAAACAATAGTCAAAGTGCAGAAAACATGTTGTGCAAATGCTTTACAAGCTTTGATGTTATGTCTCAGTGGAGAACACGGTGTTCCTGATGGTGCATAGTGGATGACTGTGAATAAGATGGAGCTCGGAGGCAATTAACCTAGCTTAGCATTAAGACTGGATGCAGAGGGAAATAGTTAGCTATGTGTCAATGAAAAAGCTTATATCCCCAAATATTAAACAATTTCTTTAAGATACATTTTAAAATTGATGTTAACCCAGGACAATTCTCAATATCAAAATTGTTGTCCTTTAAATGTAATTCAGAAAAGCTCTATGAGCACAACACAGTACCTTAGGTATTTATTATTTGGCTTCTATTTATTTCCACTACAAGTGAGCCAAGCTATTCTGCAAATGAGTGCTAACTTGGAAAAAGTCATGCTGCTGTCGCATTGAAAAATACTTATAGGCAAATTACTTTGAGGTAGGATTGTTTCTTTCAAGCACCAGCACCATTTGGGATGCACAAGAATACTAGTATCAATACCCGGTGCTTTAATAGAACAGACTAAAATTTGTGTGCAACACTAAAAAGTTAAAACTCAAAAACATTCATCTCAGCAAAATTTAAACGCTTGCTGAAACTCATACGGACCTTTTACTAATGCAAAAAAAAAACAAAAAAAAAAACAGTTTTGTTTTGGTATTAGTAAATGTTAAACGTTCTGCACTTATATAGCGCTTTTCTACCTAACTGGTACTCAAAGCGCTTTACACTGCATCTCATTCACCCATTCGCACACACAAGCACATACACACTCACACACCGCTGATCTGACTCACCGGGGGAAACTTGGGGTTCAGAATCTTGCCCAAGGGCACTTTGGCACTTGACATGGCAGCCAGGAATCAAACCACCAATCCTATGATTGGCAGACAACTGCTCTACCAATTGAGCCACAGCCACCCCGTAAAGTACCAAAAGTCATCAGGACTAGAGTCACTAATACACTGTACACCACAGCTTGATTACTGCTGGTTTTGATGAGGTTTTTAACATTTACAGCTGAACCACTATAGGATCCTTAACTACTAATTCTTATGCTAGGCTCCATTTTTCCTTGAAATTGTGGCTGCTCTTGAAAATACAATTAACAGCTGCAAACTTTACATCATGCAAGTTCAAAAAACAAGCTAAACTTTTATCCATAAGAAGTTAATAGAAACTCCTACTTACCAACCTCTTTTCATTAGATGGAAATCTATTCTATGAAGGCCCTCAGTTAAATGCAGTTCAGGGCCCACAATGCAGTAAAACAGTGAGGGTGTCAAGGTTTGATCAGACAATTAATGGCGGTTTCTCCCATAAGAGAGACACTTACAGCACCTTTGGGGACTGTTAATGGGGTTGCACTGGACAATAACTCCCCCTAGGCAGTTGCACTTCCCTTGCCTCTACTACTTTTACAGGCTGAACAAGAGGATGAAAGGAGGGGGTGTGAGGAGAAGGAGGAAAAGAGCATCGGAGCGGCAGCATCCTTCAGCCTCCTCAAAGTCAGCTAGGCAGCTATTAACCTTGGGTTGGACTGCATCGAGCAAAAAATTATTACGCAAAGTTATAATTTTATGGTGGTGGGGAAGCGGTACAAATAAATTCAGGCCGGCGGGACAGGGTAATTGGAGGGGCTAGTAATATGGTCCCCCCGAATGAACCCAGGTGTAAGAGGAGAGAGAAGTTCCAGCTCTCCTCCCCCAGGTGATTTATCCCTCATTCTTCCCAGCCTGGGGAGTGACTCATAGCCTTCAGACATGTGGGCACCCGGCCCAGAGCTTTTAATTATGTGGCGATGGTGGGAGGAATCAAGGAAAGGAGGAGGAGAGGAGGGAGAATGAGAAGACAGGGTAAGGGAGGGATAAAGCCAAGCTGGCTCGTGGCCCCCACTTCAGGGACCTCTCCACTAAAGCTCTTTAGCCGCACAGATGACAGTAAGCAGGGCGGAGGAGTAGCGAGCGGGTGAGAGGTGCCAAGCTTGGGCGCTTTATCTCGTTAGCAGCCTTAAATGCCATGCCGACGCTCCCTCCGATCTGTCATTGCAGCTATTGGTCTCTGAGGGATTTGAGAGGTGCTCAGCGAGTTAAGAGAGACATTTCCACCCTGCATTATGCTTAATGGGAGGTGGAGAGGCCAGCAGGCTTATGGATACAGCAGAAGCTATCAGGGCTGAAATGCCAATCGAAAAAACATTTTTCATATTGCAAGTTCACTAAAACGAACTGAGCCAATGTTGGCTAGCAAAGTTCTGCCGAGGGGAAAAGACAATGTGTTTCACCAATAAAAAGCACTGTACTGGCGGAACCCATGATTCAAATGTAGGCTCACTGCACAGTATGTGACCTAGAAGATAAAAACTCTGGGACAGTCTCTTCTTGAAGGAACTCATGTTGATCTCAGCTCTACACACGAAGTAGAGGAAGTACATTTATGAAGGTAAGAAAAAAGAGTTAGAAAAAGATGTTCAAAAGCTGACTACTGTTAGACCTCATGCCCTAGCCAATTGATTTGCAGGTGGGACTGTCCAGTTGTCTTTTTCAGAAAGTTACAAAGACGATCAGTATTGTCTTGCTCACAAAACAGTGAGAGGTTGCTGCTGCCGCCTCCACCATCTTCTGTGTAAACATGGTGGCCAACAGCAGAAAAGGTAGGAAGGGCAGCTGCCACTCTCATGAAAAAACAGGTCATGATGGCTTAACTATTTCCCCCTGCCACTGTGGCATGGAGTGTGACCATGGCAACAACAGAAACTACTTTGGGAAAAACAATACAGGAGCTGATTTTACTCTGAGTTCCCTGAATTCTTATTATCTCATCTTCATCAGAGAATACTGGGAATTCACACTTTCCACATCTGCATCTATGTAAATACATGTACATTTTGCCACCACCCCAGTCAGGATGGACTCTATGGATTGGCATGCACAGCCCAAACATTTGTATCATTGACAGACCATGCACAGCCCTACTGCACTGACTGCACATGTGCCAGAAATGGAAGCTGCTCGTTTCATACGTTGAAGGTATGTAATATTTATTTCAACCACCGGCACTGTTGTTGTGAAGCAGTTACACATGCTGTTGTATTTTCTGATTTCTCCACAACATACAACTTTGTCTCACTGTTACTGCCATCTAGAGTTGCCATCATGTTTTGTACTGAGCATGAGGAATGTGTATGTATCTCCATTTTACTGTGACCAGAGTGTGTGTGTGCGTGCGTGCCTGCCTGCCTGCAAACAGCTACTATGAATTGGCCTTAGCCCCAAAACACACTTCATGCAAGTGCACAGAAACACTGAGTGCCTTTACAAATCCGGTTCATGGCTATCACTTGCCCTCTGATGGAGTTTTCAGCTCCTTTCTGCAATTAAATAGTAAAGGAGCAAAAAAGAAATGGTATTCCATTTCCATTTCTGCTTCACCTATTGTTCATAACAAGCAAACAAGAATTTTAGCCACCGTTTAATGTTAGGGCTCCATCACAGAGCAAGCTGAGACAACTTTGGCTTCAAAAAATAACATTTATATCCAACTAAATTACACTCAATTCAATTTTATTTGTATAGCGCCACAACAGATGTCATCTCAAGGCTTTCAAGGTTTAAGACCTTACAAAATATAACAAAGATAGAAAATCCAACAACCCCACTTGAGCAGCACTAGGTGACAGTGGAGAGGAAAAAACTCCAGAAGAAACCTCCAGCAGAACCAGGCTCAGGGTGGGCGGCCATCTGCCTTTTCTTGCCTAAACCCAACCTCACACAAGACTCTGGACTCAAACTTAGGTCTGCAGTTTGTCAGTCTTGCTTGCTTGTTCCTTCCTCCATCAATGCAACCACTACCTCACCTTCTGTTAATAGATGACTTACTTTATTGATTCATATGACTGAAAATTGACATATTCATTTGAAAAAATCTCATCACAGCACAGTTATTTTATGATTACAACAAACAAAACAAATCTGCGTTCTTCTGTCTGGATGGACAATAGCATTTAAGGATTTGGATTATAGCATTTAAGAATGAAATGCCATGCAACTACTGTACCATGTGCTTGATCACCAATATAACAGTGTTTCTACTGTGTTTTCCTCTTACTACGCCGAGCCAGCATTCTCAGATTTTCCCACTCCAGAGGCCACTTTGGACTCTCAGAGAGAAAACTGCTGTTTTAATCTGGACCTTGGCCAAAAGGAATGTGCACATTGATCCACCTTAGGGTAGATGTAGCCTCATAGTTGTGTTAAAAGTACATTGCCTTAGTGCAACACAGTCACAATTCTAAAAAGCTGTGTAACCTATTGATTGACATGACCTAATTCTAGCTTAAATCTGTGTCAGGATGAGAATACAAGACACCAAAAGTTGGTTTGGTGAATCGCAATTCAAAGTTCAGGCTAATACTACTATTCTGGATTGCTGACCAAAGATTTCACCACATTTCTCTCACTACTTCAAATGAGGTGGCTTAAAATAGTTTATAGTGGCCTTAAAGCAAACAAACCACTGAATAAATGAGCAATAAGCACTTTCAATTAGATTAACATGACAATTAAGAATTCACCTCTTTGTTTTTCTTGCGTTTCAGCTCTGTGCTCATGCCAGAGTGGGGGAAAGTGTTAGGAGAATATTAAGCTACTGACAGTGTGTAATAAGAAATCACACAGATCGACTGAGATGCATTGTCACCATTCCCAACAAGCTCTGTATTAAACCCGCTACACAAGACTTGGATTGAACTACGTCTGCATTCAATGCCAGACCATTTTCACACTGCCTGAATTCTGCCAGAAAATAGGCTTGGGGTTTTTTTTGAAGGCAAAAATCTCTCTCTCTAACTCTCTCTGTCTTCCTCTCACAGAGCTAATTATTTCTCCCCCTGTTTAGAGCCAACTGTTTCTGTCATCTGTCTCTGTAATGACCCCTGCAAGATGTGCATGCATGCATGCGCACTCTTTCACTCCTTCTCCTCCACACACACAACCCTCGCTGACATCCAGACATGCACACAGACTATTGCAGAGGAACTATAGATGGACACACAGCATGGATTCCCATGCAGCAGATCTATCTATTCATTTGGATGGCGCTATCTTACTGTAAGTGCAGTTACTGCTGAAACAATTAGTTTATATCGATGATATTGATTATCAAGTGACATAATTGATAACAATTCTCCCAAA
This sequence comes from Anabas testudineus, assembly GCF_900324465.2. NCBI lineage: Eukaryota > Metazoa > Chordata > Actinopteri > Anabantiformes > Anabantidae > Anabas > Anabas testudineus. The sequence continues at coordinate 17,029,054 of NC_046621.1, forward strand.
GCTATTAGTGGTACCATTAGTGGACACGTATATAAAACATTTTTGGTTTCTTGACTTTTGATTGTACAAAAGAAGAAATCTGTGCACACCACCTTGGGCTGTAGGAAATGTCACTGTATGAGATTCTGTATTACATAATCAGCACACGTAGACTAAACAATAAATTAGAGATACAATCAGCAATTATGTCTGTGTTTTTAATAGTTTTATGGGATTTGTAGACATTCCCAAAAAATACAAAAATGACCACCTGTATTCTTGAATTGTTTGTCTAACAAAATGCCAGAAAAGATAAAAAAAAATGTCCATCACAAGTTCCCAAATCCCAACATGACTTTTCTCCTGAGACTCTATTCAATTAATGGTGAAAAAAAGAAAATTCTTACAGGATGGAAGCCACTAATACGTTTTATTAAGAGTTTTTGTGGTATTTTTATGTCAACAGTGTGCCGGTAGACACAAAACACAGTGGGAGAGAGTGGTAACAAAAAAAAGACTCTACTTTGCAATTATCTGAGTTGTTATGGATCAGCATCTGTCTAAAAGGTGAGACCAATGTCAGGGTGTCAGTAGGGGTTGTTGGCATCCATTTGGTGGTGCTCGTCTTAATCAGCGAGTTGAAATATATATATATATATATATATATATATATATATAGTTGTATCTTTTACCCACACATAATGCATTAATCCTAATAGTGCTTCAAAGTGGTATGTGGGCTGGTTTTATGACCACAATTAATCAAGACACTTGAGGAAGTGGAATTTGTATTTAGCATAAATATTATTTTTCATGTCCAAACATTATATAGGTATAGCAGAATCTCCACAGGTAAGATTAACTATCTTGACTATATATATATCTAATTAAAGCCCAATTAAGTTGTAACTCCTAATATTGTAGGACTAAGACCTAATGTATATCACTATGACAACACCTTATCAACTATACCCAAACTTTTCTGCAGTGCAACTCTGACTGCCTTGAAGAAAACTTCAAGCTGAGCACAAAAAAAAAATCTTCAGATCAAAATCAAAGCTTTTCATCAGGTCTTAGGTTGATGTCTTAAGTAAAATTAAGTGTTCTTCTCCACTCTTCAAGTTAAAGTGGGCCCTCCACTTCAACTTGTCAGTAAACTTCATGTTCATGCTGTCTTTCAGACACATAAATTAGATCATCTTTGACCTTTATTTGAAATTTTAAATTAATTTGCAGGAGGTTATGTGGTCATGCTTTTAACATTTAAACATATATTTCCAAAACTGTCTCCATTTAATCTTTCCTCAATTACTGAAATTAATCTCAGTCCATATTTCATTTTATATAACAATAAATCACCTGCAGTTGATTAAAAATGTTCATGCCAGAGAGGACATGTCTGAGCCATCTTTTTACTTGACGGATTCTGATCTCGGAAATAGTTAGAAGCAAATCACAAAACTATTCTCAACATGGTGAAAGCAATATTTTACTTTTTAAACTACTGTTCAATTCATTCAAACAGTTCATCGAGCTCAATGAGTTCATTCATTATTTACACATCAAACAGTTATATAATGGTAATGGTTTCTACCAGTTTATGAAAGGACTCTTGATGTAAATTTGGTTCCACATAACCTGTCCATTTTTATAATCGCTGAGCAGATGCAGCGTCACTTATTTCCTAAGAAGTAAAGGTGAAGCACACAATCTACAACTATGAAAAGACTGGTGGATGCCTGCCTCCTCATAAAGAAAGCTATAGCTTTTTATCCAGTGAGATGTGTGTTAGGAACTGTATTTTGTACTTACTTGGTTGTCAAATTTCAGTGACTGTGTGCCCACAAGGAAACGAATGGCATCAGTCTCAGCTGTCTGTGCAGTAAGTGCTCGTGCCTGTAAAGCAGATACACAAACATAGCTAGAGCACAAGAGAACTGGAATAACCGAATTAATTAATGAAGTTATTCACTAAGTATTTCTCTATGAGACCAGCAAAGTATGCAGCAGCGTGCCACAGGCACACGGAGTAGCAGAACAGACTAGAACAGCCAACGTTTGTTGTCAGTCTGGGAAATAGTGAAGTGAATGAATGACGTGACAGTGTAGCAGTAACGTCAATACAGACCTGAAATTCGAGACCATAAATAACAGGAGCGTCGTCCTCCATCTTTCAGTCTGCCAGAGGAGTAAGCGGTTTTTATTTCCTTAAAAAAAAAAGGTTATTTAACGTTGAAAACTATTTAGCTGTATGTGCTATGTACTGTGCAATATACAGCAAAACAGCCTCACTTCCGCGATTTAAAAAAACTGAAATAACAAGCGTGAGAATGCAATACGTAACGGCAGAACTCCAGCGTTGTGTAGGCTAATAAAATTGCGTAAAAGACGTTAAGAATACCATAAAACACGGCGGAATGGGATTTGGCCGCTCTGGAACACCGTACATGTAGCTTCCGCGTGAATTAGCGCATGCCCACTAGGATTCCATCTGTCACTCTGCAGTAAGGTAACACAACATACTCGTATTTTTGTCCCTTTTTTTAATTTGTTCGTTTATTTGACTGTAATTACGTATGTGTGCGGAAAGCACTTGCATGTTTAGTGCATTTTGACGCGTGGACAGGTGTTAATAATGTATGTTTTTTTAATATCTGCAACCACCTACTTAGCTAAGTTAGCTTAACGATAGCCCATCGGCTAATATAGCAGTAGCGAGATACCTATGAGCAAACAGAAAACGCCCGCTATCTCGGATAACGTCTCTTTCGTGAAAGGATTATAAGCATGAATACAGGACAAAACAATCACTTTACTTCAACTTACATCACTGCTGACGATACGATCGTTCGACAAAATAGCATTTGTTTGCAGTGACAGGAAGTGATGTTGTACAACGGTTAATCAAAATGTGATGTCGTTTTTTGGTGTATTTTTAATGTCAAAAGCAGTAAGATGAACGGTGAGGAGGCTCCTGCACAGCGGCCAGTCACCTTGGACATTGCAGCAGAGGATGTAAACAAGGAAGCTCCGGCTCTAGACCCTCTGGAGCCAACGTCCAATCAGAGTCACACCAGCGTTCTGCACCAGGAAGACAGCATCGACCTGGGTAGAGAGTTTGCCACCCCTCAGGAGGACAGCAGCAGCACACCCTCAGAGAGCCTACTAGACAAGCTCAATGACCAGATGATGGAGAGCGTCATGATTTCAGATTCACCCAATAACAGTGAGGAGGATGATGTCGCTCCCATCGACTCATTTCTGGATGGAGGGGAGGAGGAGAAAGCCGGAGACACTTCAGGACACAAAGAGGAACAAAGTGAAATTGGACAGAATACAACTGAGATTACAGTTTCAGTGGGAGAACAGGAGAAAGACAGTTCTGAGGAGAAAGTAGAAGAGGAAACAAAGAAGCTAGCAGACACACAAGAGCAAGTCACAACCTGTGTTTCACCGCAAGGTGACGCACAGAGTCCATCTGAGCTTAAAACCGAGGAACCAGCACCTCAGGTAGCCAAAGGGACAAGTCCAAAAGACGAGCCCATCCCAGTATGCACCATATTCAGTCAGGGCATCCAGCCGAAGTCTCTGGTGCCTGACGGGTTCCAGCCCACCCTCATAAAGTCCCCCAGCTTTAGCATGGCGAGCGGCGGGGCGAGCAATGATGCAGTGACCCCTAGCAAGATCCCGGCTCCCCTCGTGTGCCAGCCCAGTCCCAGCCTCAGTAAATTCTTCACCGACAATGGACAGACTAATCCAGCCTCTGACTTCTTTGATTCCTTTACTGTCCCCTCCTCCTTCATCTCTGTTTCCAACCCCAATGCAGAGATTCCTCCTGGCTCAAGCCCTACAGCCATAGCCCCTGTCCCTGAACGCCAACTATCTTCCACTCCCTCCTCCATCTCCACCCCTGGTGGGCCTTTGGACTCTGGTGCTCCCACCCCTAGCTCTGTCTTTGCCCCCGCGGAATCCACCACAAAGCCCCAACCTCCATTATCCCAAACAGCCCCAGCTCCAACTCAAGCCCCAGTCACTCAGCCGCAGCTCTTCAACCAGCTGCAGGCTGTGTTCTCAGGCAGCGACGACCCATTTGCGACAGCACTGAGCCTCAGTGAGGTGGACAGGCGTCATGATGCTTGGTTGCCTTCTGAGGAAACCAGGAAAGTCTTGATCTCTGTGGCCACCCAGCAGTACAGCCTAGCCTATGTAGAGACCAGCAGACTCACCATGCCTGGACTCAAGTTTGACAACTTGCAGGTAGGGTATAAACTTGGACAGTAAAACACTATATATATATTATACAACAAGTGTCTTTAGAAAAACCCACATAAAAATTCTGCTTATGCACAATGTTTTAAGGACCATTTCATCACTTTCAAACTTAAAGTTCACTTTACTTATCATAGGTAATAGTACTACAGTGTAGTTGTTAACATTTCTCTGTTACTCTGGAAGGAACTTTAAAAACGTTTGAAAGACATTTACAGACAGACCATGCAAATCAGTCTAAAAAAAAATCCTTAAGTTGCACTGTGGGTGATGGAGAATAAAGGGTAGTGTGAATGTTACTTACAATCTATGCCAAATTGAGGTTTGAAACAGAAATAGTTTTTATTTTGGTGGTGTTAGGGCTGTAGAAAGTTTATATTTTCAGTACTGAAAATATGTAGTAAAGTACTACAGAAAATACAGAAAAGTAGCTTATCACAAATGACAAGCTGGAACCTGGGAATATTATTAATTATATAATAATAAACCAGATAAATTATCTGATTTGTTGCTTGTTAATCTTTTTCTCATCGTTTTCAATTTTTTCCCACTTTTGCTGACATTTTATACAGAAAATCAAAGCTCCACAATGATCTTGATTCAATTGACTAATTTGAACAATCCATACACTCTCCCATGCTCCTCAGTGGCCATAACAATGTTTTTTTTTTTCTCAAAGATTATCTGAATTCGTTCAACAGCAATATTTATCTGTAATAACAAGTCATATATAAAAAAACAATTATTCTATTTATTCAGGTAAATATAATGGTGTGCATCCACCTCCCAGCTCGATTGTGTTGATTATTCCCACAGAATGTGTTTGAACGCCTGCTTGAATTAATGAATATGAATCAAAGATTTTCAAATCATAACAATAGTTTTGGTCCATGTAATGCGTATCAGTTAGATTTTTTATATAAAAAGTGAACAATCGGAAAATGGAATACAGTTTTCAGTTTTATAATTTTTCATTTGTTGAATTAATTTACAGTATAATTAGGAATTTGGACGCGTGAGAATGAGAGAACGCTCTGCATTTGCTTAAGAGGATCTTGCAGGGCTAGCTGCACAGCCAGAAGCACGATGATCAAACATCTTGATTTGCAAGGAGGAATACAGGAGACGTGGAGGAATGGAGAGATTTGGATTTAACAGGAAACAGCATAAATCAGCTACTGGGCGTTTGTGACATTTATTGCATTATTTGAAGCTAATCAATGTTATAGTGATGAGGTTACAGTGATTGTGGTTGTTTCTATTTTATTCTGTGCCAGCAGCTGCACCTGAAATGGTTTATCAGTTATGCAAATGCTATTGCCACATCCATCTCTTGCCAAAGTATAGACTAGCCAATGCTAACACCATAATGTGAAATGTACTATGTACAGTGGAACTATCAAGATACAGTTGCACTTATTACTCAACCCCCACAGTATATTAGGTATATTGCAAAATTTGCAAACTTTCAACATCTTGCAATGAACAAATCAAACACAAACTATTTAAATAGCTCAACACAACTAAAGCTTCATGTGGTTCCTTCAATTTCAGCACATAATGCAACTTTTAATGAATACTGCAGTCTCAAAATGAGACAACCCATCCATGGCAAGTGACTACATGGCTTAGTAGAGCAATCTTTTGATGATATTACCTGCTACACACATGATTCATAGCCGCCATAGACACCAGCTTTTTGGGATCATTGTCATTGACAGTCAGCCTCCCCACAAACAGCATTAAACACTTGAAACAGTAGTTGTGTTGAGCTTTTTCATTTGTTTTATTTGATTTGTTCATTTCAAAAAGCTGTTTGTATATTTTACCAACACACCTAATTTCCAATTGGGGTTAAATCATTTTGAGTGCAACTATATAGCATCCTAGATAGTAGTATGTCTATGTATTTACATGAGTGTAAAGTATTTACATGAGTGTAAAGTCTTAACTGTTTAACATGAGCATGTCAGTTCTCAAGTCCTTTTCTTGTTATATAATTCTTATAGTTTTGTTGTTTTGTTTTTCCTGCTCTTGAATATATGTATGTTTTCATGCAGGGTGACGCTGTGAAAGACCTAATGCTTCGTTTTCTGGGAGAGCAGGCAGCCATGAAGCGCCAGGTCCTCACTGCCAACTCTGTGGAGCAGTCCTTCACAGGTCTTAAACAGCTTATCGTAAGTCACTCACTGTACTTTTTGTGCATGACTAATTTGTAAATTTTCACTTTGAGTTTCAGAACATTATTCATTGATGTGAACACCTGACATAAAAACGAGAGAAAAGGCAAATGGTGAATTTTAATGTTGCAGCAGAGTCATTATTTTACCTTTGATACTTTTTCTTTTGTCTTTTCATGACAGTTAATTTTTTAACTTGGAAATTGCTGTTGATGAAATAGTTTTTTGATCTATTGCTGTAATGAATCCCATTTCTTCATAGCTCTGCACAAGGTGTGCAAATATATAAACGGCTACAAACGTTTCTTTACCTGGACTGGTACAACATGAAGAGCAAAACCAGAACAAATCCTGATGTTTTTTACTTTGCTTTTCAGTGACTTTTATCAGTACCCAGCACAAGCAAGTGTTTTTTTGTGTACCTGTGAAACTGTTTATAGGCATCCAATGCAGGACTTTAGGTGTGCTTTCACACCTACAGCCTTTAGTTCGATTAATATGGTGTGAACACAGTAATCGCACTCGAGTGCGCACCAAAACAACACACCAATACCCCCTAAGAGAGGTGGTCTTGATCGGAATCACTGAACGAACTCTGGTGCGGTCCTCCTGGTAAGAATGCTTACCGAACCGTACCGTACAAAACTTTACCTTCTTCCTGTATTTACTTTTTCTGTTACCGTGGCAGACAATCTGACCACTAAGCGGAGTAATAGTACCTCATTTTCACTAGATAAATGAAACATTCTTTGCTAGGTTACCACAGCTTGGATTTCTTCAGCTTGTCTGACTCTCAGACAGTTAGCATGTAAAGTCAGTGATTCCACTATAACTAGTGGGTAGTTATGCTTTAGTTCACCAAACACAGCAAATCATTGATCTCCTTTCTATTTATATAATATTTGTTCTTCTGCCAAATATAAAAGCCCCAATGTACTAAAGATTTGGTGTACTAAATCTTGTGTAAACTTGATAACACCCGCAAAAAATAGCACAAGCTGGCTACTAAGGGTGCGCAATGGGTTTATGAAATAAGCCAAATGGTGCATATTGTGGATTTTGCTCGTTTGCATTCATAAATGTACAATGTGATGTGTTTTGCCCAAGTGCACAAAATACAGGAAGAAGAAAATGCAAAATCACACAATGTGATTTATAAAGAAATCTGAAACTGTTTTGCGGGGGCTGTGATTGTGTCTGAAGTGGGTACTGTTGAAAGGCAGGTGCCTTTCACACGGGAGGCTGGTGTTATTTTGGGGGAGTAGGATGCAAAGGAGAAATTATGTGCAAATGTGCCCCAAACATGTGTTTGCCACTGGTGCTAATATATTTGTAATTATTAGGAAAAAATACAAATATACAATCTATTTAATGAGGTTTTGGGTGAGCTAGGGGTACTTGAAGAGTCCCTAATTCAAGAACCAACCTCATGCAAGAACCAACACACAAATGAGTTAAAGGGGAACCGATTTTTGGAGGTTTTGCCTGCATCTCTTATAAAATTAAGCAATGTTTTTTTTACAATGCAAGAGAGGATGTGTACATTTGTGTGCGCGTGATGCCCCTGATGTGATGTGCCAATTCTGCTTTCTGCACACCTAGGACGCACTGAATAAGGCCAGGTTTCCTGTGAGTTACAGGAATGATCTTTGTATAAAGCATTTCTACCTGTTGTACTGAACCGTTTTAATTCTTGTGAATGTAATGTCATTCATTTACGCTGTTAATTTTCTTAGGAGATCACCTGTAAAATGTCCACAAACAAAACACAATTTTCAAGCTTGCACAATATGCTACTTGCTATTTGGGATCTTTTGGAATCAGGGCCAAAAAGTCTTTCTTTGTGACCGTGCAGTGCCATTCCGTTCCCTTTCCCTGTTGCCTGCTATCTATCCATCTCTGCAGCCCTCATGCTTTGCCTCCATCATAATTTCTGACCCACAAATGACCCTGAGAGACAGTTGTTATTTAAAACATATGCGCAGCAGCAGTAGTAGCAGTAGCAGCAGCAGACAGCGTGATGGAGACAGCGGAAAGAGGAGAGATGGAGAGGTAGAGATTCACTAGGCTCACAAGTTCTTTTCTCCTGCTGCGCCCATGTATTATGCATGGGACTGCTGTGAAAATTTCAAGGGCCTTCTGGACTTGGTGTATACATGCACACACAAGATGGTACTTTCAGCTTTGCAGCTAACTATACAATATATGGTGTAGATGAGTTAGTGAGTGCGTGCGTGTGCGTGTGTGTGTGTGTGTGCGTGTGTGTGTTTGTGTTTGTGTTTGTGTTTGTTTGTTTAAGAGGGTCATACACCGTCTGCCAATTGGTGTGGGTGGTTCCCTGGAGCAAGAGGCACAAGAAAGGAGAGAGATAGTAAGCCAGAAAAGTAACATAGGCCTACAGGAGAGATGTCAAGGAATGACAAGCAAAGAAGGAAACAGAAACCAGTGTTGAGTGAGAGAAACTGAGGCGGGCAAAGGCTTCACCTGGCTCTAAGCACATACACACACACACACACAGACATGTATTTTGGTTATATATTTAGTTATATTATGAAGAGGAAATTAATGCTAATAACATTTGAATCACAATTACAAGTTATTTATTTCTAGCAAATTATCCTGACATTTCATTGGGAGTCAGTTACTAATAAACCTAATGACACAAACATCACATGCAAGGAAACTTATTGCTACTCTACCTGCTTTCCCTACTGAATCCATTATTTCATTTAATGACTGTTTATTTCATCACTGATCTTTGGCAGTCAAACTAAATATGAAACTGCAATGCGATTTGCTTTTCAAAGTTGCTTGACATTTGCCCAACGGTCCTCTACTTGGCAACTGCAACCTGCTGTTTTTTTTTTCCTCCAGGTAAAAACATTTGGTTTGGTTTTCACTTCTGTGTTTTTCTGTTTACTATATGCTTATCTATATTTTTACTTATAATTCATCACTAAATACCATTAGGTCATATAAGGCATTATTCCTCTTTTGTTCTTCAACATTCTCACCAAAACTTGTTTTTCACTTTAGTATTATGAGTCATGAATGAAGGGATGAAACAAGTTTGGAATATGTTTTCTACTGTAATGCAGAATAACCAGAAAGGGGTTCTAAGTAGGACTGCAAATAACAACTTGTTTAATATTTTGTTTTTCTCAATTCATCAGTAGACTGTCTAGTCGAAATGTTAATAGGGAATTTGCCATTTACAGTTTCATGGTGCCTGCAGCGCTGTCTTAAATTTGCTTGTCTTATGGCCAAATAATATTCTCTATTATTGGCTGTTATATATGGCAGAGAAAAACAAATCAAATCCTTCATTGATCGTTGCATTTAAAATTAAGTTTTTTCCCTAATCCTGCAAAATAAAGCTGGATTGTGTGTGTTAAACTACATTTAAAAGACTCCAACAGCATTAAAAAGCAATTCTGATGAGATAATAATTAAAGTTTTAGGGTCGAACTCCAAGCACTGTCTAGCGAACATCAGGTAGGCTTTATCATTTGGCTAAGGATTGTGACACATTAATGTTAGGGTATCAGTCAGTACCTGTCAGCCTGATTTTGGTGGCACTGGTCAGACCATTGTCAGCGGCTTTTCAACTGATTCTGCATGTTGAATTGGTAGCAGACCAAATGGTGGTAGACTGAAGAAGACTGAAGAGGCATAACAAGAAGGAAGTCCAGTTGCACTGACTGGGCAAGAACAAGGTGACTGTTAAGAACTGAGGGAACAGATGACAATCACCGGAAGCACAACACCAAGGCAATGAAAACTCCTTATAGGACAAATCTCTGACTGTCCCAATGCCACAGACATGGACAAACTGTCATATACTAACATATACTCTAATACATATAATGCTTTAAAGGAATCTCCCTTTACACCTGCCTCTTTTTCACAAGGAGTCCAGTGGTCAGACCAAGCTAAAGAGCAGCTCTCTTGCTTCTCCTTGTTCAACAACACGTTAATAAGGTAGATCACTGCTAACACAGAGACTTGAACCTAGGGCCTCCAGCTGATGGAAAACATCTTTAATCACTACACAACCTGCCATGGAGCCAACAAACTCTGCTTCCTAATAAGGAGTTTGGTCTTGATCAGAGCGGCCCCCATGTGACGGCTGTGCTGACATAATAATCATTGACTAAGTCACTCCCACTGATGAATGGATCAGGCGCCATCTGCCTTTTCCATCTAGTACCATGTACCCCGCATTCAAATGATTTACTCACCAATAAATTATGACATTTCCAAACTTCTAAGATCAAACAAACTCATAGATCAAAGGTGTCGACCGTGATGTAGCTCACTGAGCTGGGAGGAGAGGTTGAAATTGAGAAAATGAGAGGATGTGCACAAGCAGAAAACACACACATCCACACAGTTACTCCTACACATGCTGGAAAGTGGAAATATCAGTAAGCTGGTGGGCATTAAAAGTGTAGCCTACTGAAGCTTGATTTTTGTCAGCTGATCCATTATATTACACACTTAGCACAAGTATGTGCATGTGGACATTTTAACTGGTCATCGCAATGAGTAGGGTGTTTAAAGAGCAATTTCGGGTTAAGACTAGGTTTTAAGGTTAGGGTTATAATCGATTTTAATTAGGGTTTAGTTTAGGGTGAGGCAGTTAGTTGTGATCGTTCGAGTTAGGGTAAGGCAGTTCATGTGATAAATTTAAAATTGATTCGGAGTAGATTAACATGGCCTACTCGACAGTAGGGGACTAGTGAATGCATTATGTCAATGAGTGTCTTCGCACTGACTGCCATACAAAAGTGTGTGTGTGTGTGTGTGTGTGTGTGTGTGTTGTAAAGCTCTGTTATGTGCTGGCAGAATGAGTCATGCTGCAGAGCCAGAGTGTGACTTCACCCACTGCCACCGCACATACTCCCTCTGTTCATGCATACTGTATATACACACTCATGCACACTGAATACACTTCCAACACTTCCTCTCTCTCTTTCTTTAACTCTTCATGTGTCTTGCATTTCCCTTCACTAATGAATGTGGATATCACTCACTCATCACTGTACTAGAGCTTCTATTAAACACTCCCTGATGAATCTTCGTGTAGAGTTAGACTTCACATATTGTTGCACCACAACACACTGCTCAGAAGGATTTGTAGAAATATCCACTGTAAGTAGTACTGTAAGAAAATTCAGAGAAAACACAGTGCAGAAGAGTGAGATGTTGACATGCTAAATATTTAAAAAAATGTAACTTTTCAAACTTTAGCACTCTTCTACATGCAGCATCAAAAGGTTTATCCTAACATGTCTAGTTTGACTAAATGCCCTTTAGCACAGAACAAGACAATTTGAAGCCTTACAGCAGGTAGAGCACAGAAGTGTTGGGAGAGATCCCAGTATATAGCTACTAAGGTGGTTTTTCTGCACAGCTGCAGTCATCCTGGTATTGGAAGTATGATGTTTAACATAGTATGTGGTTGCGATTTTGCTAATTGTATATATTTACCACATGGTTCAGACCACAGACAATATAAGACTAAATCAGTCTACAATATGCAACATTTGGAAATCAACCCAGTCATAGCATAAGACTCTTAATTAATCTATTCTGCTCTGCCCCAAGAGAAACAGCCTCTCAAAGGGCTGGATTTATTTACACCTGCACTTTTCCTACTGTGACATGTAAAACTCTGTTGCTTAAAAAAATCCCATTGGGATTCACACACAGAGATGCACTTAGTTTCAATTTTGTCCAGTGAAATCGCTTCAGATAAACTGTCTGAGATGTTGGCTTCTTTAGAGCCCTCCACTTCTTCTTTTGTCTTCCCAGTGACCTCTGTCTCCTTTCCTGTCCCTGCTGTAGTGTGGTCAGCAGTGGGCTAATCTCTGGCTCAGCACCACCTTGGGCTGGCCTCATCTGTCTCTCTCATTAGCAATCCCCCGCCTTCTCTCGTCCTCTCTCCCTCTTTTCCTCCTTCTCCTTCATCTCTATCTCTCTCCCTTCCCTCTGTACTACTCACCAGAGAATCTAACTTCTCTTTTCTCCCACAGTGTGAAGCCGTCTGGGCCTGAGGCCAGCATGTGTGTCTGTGTGTGAGTGCAAAAAAAGAGAAAGCCCGCCTTGGCTGGGTCAGACAGACACACCTCCATAATCATTGCAACCACCCAGCTGCTGCATCACACTTTGATATCATTGCTGTAACCTTTACGTGTCATTATCATAACCTTTTTACATAGCTGTCATTTCCACCACCAGTTACACGCAAGCTGAGGTCTGGGTAATGCACCGTCAGCTTTTATAGTGCTGAAGGGCATGTTTAAACCATAGTGGTAGTTGTTCTCACCTTGCTTTATTTATGTTGGCTGCAGCTATATCAGACCTGTTGTAAAAGTGCAGGTGGGGTATAGTTGGCTAGTCTGCCAGTAAAAAGAATAATTGCAGTTAATTATTATTTTATTTTGTTATTTGTTTCATTATTTGTGTTATTCAACATAATTGTACTCAAAATATTTCTACCATAATTGTACATACACCAATCAGCCAAAACATTTAAACTACCTGGTGATTTAATGTTGTGGTGGACAGGGCTCAGCATGGGAAACCCGTAATGCTGTTATGCAATGATCGACGTGTGTCAGAATGAATATCACAGTGCATCACAGTTTGCTGTGTGCAGCTGCGTAGCTGCAGACCTGTCAAAAGTTAGATTTAAGTGTTCATCTAGAAAAAAAAAACAATAAAATAAAACTAGTCAAATATTATCCTATCTGTAGTAAATTACAATAGTCCAATCTGGAAGTAACAGTTCTTGAGATTTCTTTTATATATGAAGTAAAGGAGATATCCTGGTTAAAGAGAACTCTGAGATTTCTCATAGTGTTACTTGAGGCCAATACTAAGTCATCCAGGGTAATAATGAGATTAGACATAGTGTCTCTGAATTTAGGAGAAGGAAATTGGAGGACAACCAGGCCTTAATGTCTTTTAAGCATGCTTGAAGTTTGATTCATTGATTAGTTTCTTCTGCTTTCTTAGATAAATATAGATGGATTTCATCCGCATAGAAAATTTCCTAATAATATTGCCTAAGAGGGACATACATAGAGTGAAAAAAATCGGTCCAAGCACAGAACCCTGTGGAACTCCGTAACTAACTTTTGTGTGCATGGAAGATTCATCATTAACATGTACAAACTGGAATCTATCTGATAGATATGATTTAAACCAGCCCAGTGCTGTTTCTTTAACCCCAATGACATGTTCCAGTCTGTGTAATAGAATGTTGCGATCTACAGTGTTGAATGCAGCACTAAGATCTAACAAAATTAGTATAGAGAGAAGTACATTGTCTGATGCCAGAACATCGTTAGTGACCCTTACCAGTGCAATTCTGTACTATGATGTACTCTAAATCCTGACTAGAAATTTTCATTCAAGTTATTCCTGTGCAGGTGGTTACATAATTGCTTAGAAACTTAGAAATCTTTTCAAAAATTTTAGAGATAAAGGGCAGGTTATTGGTCTATAATTTGCTAAAACCCATGAGTCCAAATGAGGCTTTTTGAGCAGAGGTTTGATTACAGCAACCTTAAAAGCCTGTGGTATGTATCCTGTTTGTAAAGATAGATTGAGCTGTTCTAATATGGACGTGCTGATCAAAGGTAACACATCTAGAAGCAGTCTAGTCGGGATGGGTTCTAAGACACATGTTGACGGTTTAGATAAATAAATTACTGAAATTAATTCAGAATTATCTACGGGGAGGAAGCAGTCTAAGTACGGGTGTGGTCTTACAAATAAATCTAGAGCTATTGTGCATACGAGACCATCCGTGCCATATGCAGGGAGGATCTGATCAGTTTTTTCTCTAACAGAAATTCATGAAATCGTTGTTGATTTAAGTTTGAGTTAAGGGGATACTATGCTCAACAGAGTTATGACTCTTTGTCAGCCTGGCTACAGTGCTGAAAGGAAACCTGGGGTTGTTCTTATTTGGAAGGCTTTTTTATTCTTTCTTTTATTCTTTCCAGGCTAGGCAAGATTAATCTAAATTAGTGGAGCACTACCTTGTTTGCAGGTTATGTGATGTCTGCTTTAAGCTATGGATTTGTGAATTGTACCATGGAGCTAGCTTCCTCTAGCTTTCAAAATCACAATGGTTTCAACTTGTAATTGGTTGTATGGTAGTTGGAATATGGAAAGAAATTCCCAGGGACATGCTTCTCTTTTTCCAAAAAGAATGAAAGAGTAGTGTGATGGGTGATTGCATTGAGTTGCTGATGCTTATGCAGTGATGGCCAGCACAGATGTGACATAACTACTTCAGCTGACTGATAACAGTCTACAACTCTACAGCCAAGGTAGTGTAGTAGCTAGCTTCCTAGCTGTTGGAGACCAAAAGAGTTAAAGTGCTGGCATGAGCAAAGTTACTTGACTTCGTCATCTTGGTACCATGAATGTCTACAAATTTTCACAGCTGCCCTCGCAGTAGGTGGTTGCTGTATTTCAGTCGGAACCAAGGTGATTGACTGAGCGACCTACTGATGTTGCAATAGATACTGTGTTAAACTGAAATCTGATTTTATGAGCCGGAAAGATAAAGCAAAGGGAAATGTCAAAGTGACTAACGTAATAAGTTGATATTCTAAACAAGTATAAACACTTCTGCAGTAAGATATTTTTGACAACACATCTTCTGGTAGCTCACATTTTACTGTGTCCCTAAAGGTGAGAAAATACTTTGTTTGTACAATGTCGCCATAAATGATAGAAATTGCAGCAGAGCAGTTTCCTTCTCAGTTCAATCAGTTTAATTCATTCCGCACTGTGCAAACTGTGGGTTTGTGCTGTACTTTGGTAGTCCCTGGTTGTAAATCAGGCTTGAAACTTACCATCTCTTATATGTGGTCTTCAGCACGATCAAAAGGGAAATGGGACACGCTATGATTGTTGACAGCCAGCGAGTCCAGTAGCTAGTCAATCAGTGGTTGATTTTACCCAGAGGAGAATCACTTAAAACTTGGATGCTATGTTGAACCATCTTAGGGAGTGTTATGTGGAGTTCTCTTACAACCCATGAGCTAGCACAATGACTTCACATAATATATTATGTCAGTTTGTGTCTCGACGTCTCTCGATGGTACTGTTTGAAGAGTCCAGCGATTTCCTGTGGGAGAGAAAATGGCTGCTGTGTGAAGTTAATATCAGTGCAGTAGTGAAGCAGGCCATCTTCCAGCTTGAGGGCAATATTCTATCCCCTGGTTGAAGTGTCTGTAGACCAACTACAGAGGCATCAAAGTAAAGTTAGCCGGCGTTGCAAAAACTGGCATTCACTTTTTGTAAAGGTTTTTTTCCCCATCAACCCTCTGTGTAATCCAAAACGCTGGGATTTAATTGAAGTAGCACGGTAGCTCCTTGTGTTAACCAAAGCTGGTGTGAGGAAGCCTTTTTAAGTATGATTTGCCTGGAGGCTTCTGGTCTTGGAAGAGAACAAGTGGGCGTTCATTTGTTCATCAAGCTTTGTTATACAGGGTTTTTTTTTTTTTAACTCACCAAAGGAAAAGCGCATTGAACTTAAGATCTTCAACACAATTAAGAAGCCTCACCCCTTTTAAACTCACAACGAGACTAATTGTGTGTGTGTTTGTGTGTGTTTGTGTGTGTGTGTGTGTGTGTGTGTGAGAGAGAGAGAGAGGTAGAGAGAGAGTGTAGTGTGTGCATGTTTTTCTTGCACACGTTTGTCTGGCTGGGTGTAAGTTTGTAGGAGGCTGTGTTAAGCAACACTGCTGAAGTCAGACTTGTAAATTGAAGTCACTAAAGTCGTTTTGTCTAGTGTTGAACATACTTAAGGTGTTTGCTCAGTAGGTGATACAGTAGGTAAATATCCATTAAAATATATATCTCATAGGTGTCTCTTTTAAAGTTGAAGGTGTTCATTTTTCCTCTCACAGAAAAGTTTGACCTACCTCAGGGATACTTTAATTTTCAGTACTTTATTTTGGAACTGTCTTGAATACAGCTTTGCCACCCAATTTCTCCCTTAATTTTTTTCCTCCTTTCCTGTCTTTCTCCTTTTTGCATGCTGTCTTTGTTCTGTCAGGAACAAAGGCAGGTGTACAACCCGCCCTCAAAAATATGCAACAGTGAACAAAAGAAAATGGTCCTTCCATCCTATCACTGTGGAGACATACCAACAATGCCAGAACAGTTATTTCACCACAGTGCCTGTAGTCAATTCCTCATTTAATATTGCCAGCAATAAATCACTGCAGTAATATCTCCTCATTTGATTTGGGGGGTATCTGATTATGCCTTATTGCGGAGTCATTTGAGCTGAGCTAAATTATTAATCACCATGAGCCTATTGTTTTTCTATTTTTTCCCCACCTCCCACCACCCATTTTGTGTTAATTGAAATCATTCAACCCTGGAGAGTGACAGCATGGTTTGTATGCATTATGGGATTCACTGCAGGCTATCATAGAGCACCTGTATGTTAAATTCAGCTGAACTTTTTAGCCCATTCAGCAGCAACACTCTAGCAATGCTTACTGTACGCTCACCAGTTTGGTTTACACTGAAATGTCAACAACTGTCACATGGATTGGCATGATATTTAGTCTAGGCATTTATGGTCACCAGAGGATAGTACCTGCTGACTTACCTGGTCCTCCGACCTTTCCCATGGCGCCACCATGTGGTCAGCATTTAAGGTTTCAAGTTTCAAGTTGCTATAATGTCCACCAATATAATGCTCATTACTTTGATGACCCCTGTAGCCTGTCAAAGTTTTTTCCTAGCCAGTGAAATAACTCAACATCTACAGTGATGCAAAGGTTGCAAAGGTCTTCTCTTATCTTTGGTGATTCTGGTTACATCTAGTGCAAACAACAGGTTGAAATTTTGCTATATCCAAAACCTTTGTGTATGTCAGCCATACTTTGCATTTAGCTGTGGCTAGTGCTTCATCTCTCCAATGTTTGGTTCTTTTACATTGTATTTTCATTTTGTTTCGGAGAAACAAATTCTGATTTATTTTTTTTTCTTCTTCAAATTGGCAATCACCATGAATCAGCTGAAGCCCAAGACTCTGCTCTTTTATTTAAATCTGTGCTTCCACCTGCCAATCCTGACAAGTGTGACAGAACCCCATATTTCAATTCACCATATGCCAGCTACAGCTGCCTGATTCTAGCTGGAGTGTGGATGTGTCCATCATGTTCATAAGTGACTCTTTTCTCTGTTTTACTATCTCTAAGTGCTGGGTTTAATTCTGCTGGACCTGCTCGTGTCTCTAGCAGAAGCCTGAAAATTACTTATGAATATATTTACAGTTAATGCTTGTACTTTAATTACTCACAGTTGATTTAAAATATTTTTTCTGTTATGCACTGCAGGTTTACTTTTTGTGAGCGTGCTGTAATTAGAGATAGAGATGGAATGACACACATCACGTACAAGACTAAAAGAAAGAGGGAGGAAGAATCTCTGTTCCAAGATAGGGAAGCTGTGCTTTTATTTAAAGTGTGTGATTATTGAGAAAGTTGACAGTTACCCTGTCATCAAGATGGACTACCTCGGCACAGATCAACGTGGTTTACACCCCACTGTGTGGCTGTATTTGAAAAGCTGGTGGCCAGTGCACAGGTCGTGGCTAAAACAGGTTATAGCGGGCTTGTGGAAAATGTGATTAGAAATTGAAAAGAAATGTGAATTTTATGCTGACAGCTGGTAGACAAGACCCTTTACACCCTAAATATTAAATTAGCATCTTAAATACAGTCCAGCCTGTGATTGTTCTTCCACTTTTTCATCAGCAGGGTCAGACCTTTGGTTTAAGATGACAATTGAGCAGAGACATCTGTTATTATCTTACCCAAGAGCAGTCACAATCACTGTACCTTTTTTAATAAAGATGGACCCCCTGACCCTCTGCTCACAGATGGTCATCACATCACTGCCTGCTGTCTGCTCAAATCATTGCTCCTGTACTAATTTATGCCTGTAATCTTTAGTTTGCATTGATTTGGCTCAAGACAGAAAATTAAAGCCTGGTGTAAAATAATGTTAGACCAGAAAGAGAGGCGTAGCAGCAGTGCTGCATTGTTACGTAAAGCCTGGGCCGAAGTTCACTTCTAGAGCTTTGTAGGCTTATTATCACTGTGGCTTCTTGCAGTGCCTCTCCGCAGTTTCCTTGGCCTTCAGCTCTCTTCTCCTCATCTCCTGATCTCCACTCTGCTACCACAGTACGCCTTTGTCTACTTGTCCAACTCTTTTGGCTCAGAGTTCCCACTTCCTTTTTTCTTTCTTTCACTATGTCCAACTTTAACTTGTGCACTCTTTTACTGCAGATTTCTTCCATCCCTATCCTGCTTATCCTCTGTTGGAACTGCTTATCCCTTTGTGGCCTATCTCAACACTGTGTATTTGTGTGCATGTGTGCACAGTAATGCAGCTACTGTACACCATTGCTGGTAGTTCTCATCTCCCCACGTACTCTGCATCTCAATCTCTCACAAAGACCTGGAAAAACACACTCTCACACCTGTCCTCCTATGCCTTGTGGCAGGGCAGTGGTGTACTGTAACATACTGTAGAATATGTGTGTGTGTGAGTGACTGCAGCTGCTTTTGGCCATCCAGGCTGCCTCCTCGTTTTCAGCTTCATTTCCCCCCCTAATGAAGATTCAGAGGCAACGCAGCTACTGGCACAGAGCGGGAGAGGAAAGGAGAGGAGGGGATTGATGAGGAAGAAACAATAGAGGAGGACGTAAGGAGGGTGGAAAGAGAAGAGAGGGAGAAAGGAGAATCAGAGGGAGAAGATGGAGGGAAAGAGAAGAGGAAGTGTCGAGATGCAGGGAGAGGAAAGTATGGCAGAAGAAAAAAGAGAAGGAGAAGAGGAGGAAGAAAGGAGTGGGGATGGATAGACAAGAGAGGACAGATACCACATAAAAGAAGAGGAAAGGGTGATGAGTATTGAGATAAAGATGACTAGAAAGAAAATAGCCTTCTCTCTTTCTCTCTCCCTCTCTCTCCTAATTAGCTCCCTGGCTGTGATGAATGGCACAGCACTTAGGACCCAATCAGCGAGCCGACCTTGTCATGTGTGTTGATGGGGTTGGGTTGACTCTACACCCCCCTCCCACCTCTGTCCCTCTCTTACCTATTGTACCACCTCCTGTGGAAGCAGATGCTGCTAATATCTGTGCTGTGTGTGTGTGTGTGCGTGTGTGTGTGAGAGAGAGAGAGAGAGAGAGAGCACTTTGTCCACCACTACACAATGGTGTAAACACCCACCTGCCTTCCTACAGTATGTAATGAATTTTCTGTTGTAAAATTAGCACCAGCTTGTTGTTGACACTGTCATATAAGATCTGCCATTATTTGCATCTCAGCTGCCTTAAATGTAAAGTCAGTCATTCCAAGACCATTAAAATGTTCTTCCTTTTTTTTTTTTTTAAAGACCAGATTTTCTCAACTGAGAAAACTGCTGTTTTTTCAAATTACTTTTCCACCGTTGTTTTTCCATTAGGGAATAGGGTAGTTTGATATGTTTGACCTGTTTTAATGTTAAAAAGACCTGAAATTTTATTGTGTGTAATTAGAAAATTGGGAATGCTGCAAAGTCAAATGGTTTTTGAGAAGAAAAGATTTTCTCTCATCATCTACCGCGTGTCACCAGAACAAACTTTGCCTTATAGATGGGTCATTGCCTGGACACCCCCCATTAAGAATTATTTCACCATGGTACAGGTGATCACCCAGAACTTTGTCTTGATTTGCAGTGCCCCTTCACTTTAAGTGGACAAGTGTACCCAAAACATGCCAGCAAATGTCCCCTACAGCATAATATGGCCACACGATCCCCTGACTATACTATAAAGCTCAAGGGCTTATAGGACAAACCCTCAAGCTTCAGGGTTTGTCCTATATTTTATCACCTGCATGTATTTTATAGGGGAAGAAAAGGGAATATTCTTCTCAGCACTTCTTAAAATTGTGGTCTTATGTTTGCTTAAACATTTACCTTGTCAGTTGATTGATTATGAACCATCAATGTGCCTCATCATCAAATGCACTGGTAAGTTACCACTGTAGTCTGTCCACCTATAAAATGACATTGCAAAGCGGGATTGTTAACAGAACGTAGTTCACATGCACCAGACATTAATTTTTCCCTTCCATTTAGGGAATTTAGACACTCATATAAAATGATGGATGGTAAATGTTGTGATTTTGGACAAAGGCCAAAGATGTTCAGACTTGTGTAACTATTATCGACATTTACATTGCAACTGACTAAACTAAATCTGCTGTTGAGGACTGTGTGATACAATAAAAAGCTCCTGAAAATGGGAGCTCAGGTTATGGTCTGATTTTTATTTATTTATTCATTTAATTTTACCTTTTGGTTGTGATCTTGCAATGCAAGAACAATGGAGACAAAAAGCAATTAGTCATGATCTGTGTTTCACATATGTTGTATCTCTTCTCACTTGTAGAGCAGCAAGAATTGGCGGGCTGCAGTAGATCTGACGGGCCGGCTGCTAACAGCCCACGGCCAGGGATATGGAAAGGCTGGTCAGCCAACCTCCCACACCACTGACTCACTGCAGGTAGGATGCCGGTGACTTTCTCTTCATCTATCCATTGTCAGGTTTGCCCTTGAGGAGATGGTTTAGGAAGTGTGTTTATCATAAATAAGTGTATTCAGTGCAGTGCACATAGGAACATGCAGTCTGAAGCAGTCCTGCAGGACTGATCCAGCTACCTCTGAACAAACCTGTTTATGGATTGGTCTGCTGAGTTTAAGGGCTGGTCTATAGGCTGCTATTAGCATTCTCTGTCTTGTGTGATGTTTCAGTGTATTCATGAATCAGTTGGCTCCCATTATACACTTGCACAATATGTTTCCAACATAACTATCTTTAGTATAAGAAAGGACAGTCCAACATATTTTCAGATGTGTTTTTTGTTATTTGTACTACAGATATACAGTGGCAATTAAATGTATGTGAACCTTTTGGAATTTTATGGTTTTCTGCATTAATTTGTCATAAAATGTGAGTTTTGTTTTTCTGAATCCGTTCTGTTGTGTGTTTTGGGTCATAGTTCTGTTGCATCACCCACCTTCTACAGAGTTTCAGCTGACGTACATAGTTCAATATAGTTTAATAAGTCCACAAAACATTTTGCCAATACTGATGTGGAGTGTCAGAGATATGGTTCACATAAGCATAATTGTCTTGTGCAGAGCAAACTCAAAAAGTTAAGAGTGTTTTTGGTCAGTCGAAACAGCTCTAGTCCACACCCTTTAAATAACTTTCCTAAGTTATGCTCACACCTGACTCAATTAGCTTTTTTGAGGTCATTATTTCAAGGGTTCTCATACCTTATCCACTCGCACTGTGAGATTTTTATGGTTGTTCTCAATAAAGACAAGAAAGATCATAATTTCTTTTGTGTTATTATTTTAGGCACATTGTATTTGTTAATACAATTGACTTAGATGAAGGATCAGATCACATTTTATGACAAATTAGAAAACCATGAAATCCCAAAAGGTTCACATACTTATTCTTGCCACTGTATGAATACATTGTATAAAGGGGCCATGTTGTTGGTTATTACTATGTATTGGTGTTTTTCATGTCCTTACTCATCATGTTGTCACTTTAAAGTCCAGGTTTTGAATGTCTTATGTCTGATCTTTTTATTAAGCATTAATGCAATCAATAATTAGTTCTTTTCTCTCTTCAGTCACTTGGCAGAACTGTAGCCATCAAGTCAACAGTACTGTATATCCATCTTAGCTAAATCATGTCTGTTGGGCAAAGTTACCTTTTACTACCCACTGTTGTGGTCACTGTTCTATTATACAGAACTTTCACTGAGTGGGAATTTATGTTTATAGATTAGATGCACAGTACATATAGATATTCCTCTTCTCTTTGTAATAAAGAAAATGTTGCCAGATAAAGAAATAAGGGCCTAAATGACTGTGTAATAACTACAGTATATAGTACACTGTATTCACTGTATTATATGCCTCTTGTCCAGTGTCCAGATTCAGAGAGTTATATACCTCAGTGGGGCTCAAAAAGTTATGTACTACTAACAGTCAGAAATAGCAAGACTAGACATTTTATAAATGAGAAAACAATTATATAAATGCTATCACTGCAAAATCTTATTACATATTTGTAACCTGTTATTACATAATAAGCTCATAGCACAATAATTGCAGATTTTTTATCTTAGTGCTAATAATTTGGAAATTATCTTTTTATTGTTTACCTTAAAGTCTAAACACATACAAACACACATGCATAGTGTATACACATAGAGTCTATGGATTGCCAGAGGGTAGTGCAGCTGTGACCAGAACCTCATAAATGTTTTATACATTTTGCAAACACAGAGAGATTTGTTTGTGTGTGTTCCAGCTCTGGTTTGTGCGTCTGGCCCTTCTCACCAAGCTAAACCTCTTCCAAAATGCTGAGCTGGAGTTTGAACCCTTTGGCAACCTGGATCAACCAGACCTCTACTATGAGTACTACCCAACTGTTTACCCTGGGAGGAGAGGTATATGCACGCACACACACACACACACACACACACTCGTATAAAACCATGCCATCATGCGTCCTTTTCGGTCATTATTGACCTTTGTGTAGGAGGCACATTTTCAGTATTGATCACAAATCTTTTTATGCAAACTATTGTGTTGTAAAGTTGTGCATTGTTTGATATCTCTTTTTAAATTCACATGTGAAAAAAGCTGTTCTTTCTCTTGGAGAGGCGACTGAAGGTTGAATAGTCATATTCATGATAGTGCTGAAAAGCTGCTCTGAAACTCTTATCTGTGAGTTTTGAATATGTTATTAGCCTGCTCTCTGAAAGGATTTTGCATTTTACCCACGTTTTTTAGGATACACAAGCATACCACCACTGTCCTATTAAATATTCAAAGGAAAGTTTCTGCCAGGAGCTTGATATTAGACTGTATCGTCGAGAGGCTCCAACAACTCCACTTGTCTCCAGCAGTTCTTTGGTTTTGTTTTTCCTCTTTTTACGCTGCATGAATTGCTCTCTAATGTATTCCCATTACTTGGGATCTACTTCGCCCCTCGGGCTACCACAGTGAAGGCAGTAGTAGAGGCACAGTTTCATGCACGCACACACTTGTACAAAACAAACCCAACTTGAAGCTGCACTGCACAGTCTTCTTAAGAGAACACCGATTGACTTTCCATTGCTCAATATTAAACTCTTTGTGCACTGCTGGGTGCTCAGAGACAAATTGGCATGAGTTGTGTAGCCTAGCATCAGAAGTCGAACATCTCTGCGACCAAGCGCTTGTATCGACTACCTGTTACCCATGATTGCACTCTTTGACCACCTTAAGAGACGGTTGCCTACGTGTTGCTCTCCCAAGAATTAGGATCGACTGAGCACTCAAGAAACAATCAATGTTTGTCAGTTATTCATTTGTTTGCCAAATGAAAAGTTGAATCCATTTATGAATTTAAAAATGTTTCACGTACAGATCTATAAATGAAGATCAGTTTTTATTGTTTCCCCTCAAAACCATAACAGATTTACCAAATTTCCATGCCCGTCAATCATTTGCAGCAACGATTTTTGTTTTTAGTTTGGAACCTGCACTTTTAAACAAAGAGAATGCTAAATCCCTTACATTTAAACTTTGTTTTACCCTGATTTTTACCCGCTAAGCTGGTCATATGCTAGGAATGCTAATAGCTAGTTGTTGAACACAGTCAAGAAATATACTATGTGTACCATCAACACCTTTATTACTGCCTTTGAACGCCAGCAGAGGAGGATTATCTACAATTGGGTGGTGCTACATAGCTAATATGACAGTTTCCTGTGTGTGCTTGAGTCACAGTAAGTAAATCCACTGATGGAGGCAGTTCAGTTCAGATCAGCTGCTTTTGCTCCAGAAACTCACAAAACCTCTGGTCTGGTCACAGCGTGTGTTTACTGTAGATGTAGCTACTGATGTCTGTGTAATGTTGTGGATCATGGGTTGTTTGGCTTCTCAGTTTATCCAATGCTTAACTCTAATGGACACTATAAAGTACCATAAAAAGTCTTAATTTTAAGCTGATGAAACTTGCTGACACCCAAGAGAAACTAAATAAAGATTAAGGCCTGGTGAGAGGACTGTCCAGTCAGCATGAAGATAAAATGATGTAACAGAGGGCAGTAATATGGTCACTGGGGTAAATAGAGAAAAGTATGTATTCTGTGCAATAGATGGGTTAGATAGAAAACAAGCAGATAGATAAGAGAGATAGAAGTAGAGATATGTAGCCTGGCAGAAGCATCACCCAAAGATGGACCAGCTAGCTGGGTTTCAGATCTGATGACAATATCAAAGAGACCCTGATGAAAGCACAGGGACTCACCTGAATATAGGCTCTTCCTCAGGGATCTGTGTGTGCATGTGAGCGTGTATGTGTGAGTCACTGTGAGACAGTGTGAATGATGTAGAAGCAGAGAGAGACAGAGGCATGAGACAGAGAGATGAGTGATGGAGCTGTGCAGCACACACAGAGAGAGATGAGAGGGTTTAATAAGCAGCCATACGTAGCTCAATGCCATCTGTAGGTTCCTGCCTCCAGGGCTGTGTGCAGTCTGTGTGTGGGTGGATGGGTTTATATTCTCATCTCGCGCTCTGTGTCTTTCTGTCTCTCTCCGCCTCTCCTCTCTCCTTTTTTTTCCTCTCTCTCTCTCTCTTTCTCTCTCCTGATATGTCCTCATCCCACCCTGTTTCTTCCCTCACACATCTCCTGCTTTCTTCTTGTCCTCCCTCCATCCTGTCCAGGATCCATGGTGCCGTTCTCCATGCGGCTGCTGCATGCCGAGCTTCCTCAGTACCTGTCCAAGCCCCAGGAGGCTCTGGACCGCCTGCACAGTCTGAAAACCGTCTGCCTTTCCGTTAGTATGCGCACACACACACACATATCAAGCAGAGCCTCTGGATAAACGTAAAGACGTGTATACTCTGTAGCATCCACACAATAAAACCACACATCCACACAAAAGCACATTAGCCATACAAATCCTTAAGCCCACCTGTGTAAACAACCAAATATGGCTGGATTTTAGAGTTATTGAATATGCAGATTCTAACACACGCACACACGCGCACACACACACACACACACACACACACACTAACAAACCTTTAGTACTCCCGGTAAAGCATCTCTCCTCTCTGAAGTTTGAACACACCCCCTCCCCCTCTTTAAACAGATTTTGGAGAACTTAGAGAAGGGCTTGGCTGAGGATGGCAGCATGATCACCCTAACACAGGAGAACAGGCAAGGTATGCCATACACACACACACACAGACACAGACCCACACAGAGACACACACACACACAGACCTGGCCTCACTCCCAGACTGCATCACACTGTGGTTGGAGAGTGAGGTCATGGGCCCCGGTGGGCAATACACACACACACTCACACACACAAGCACTGAGGCAGAGGCACACCTGGCGCAGGACTGCAGCATACCTCGGCCACACATACACACATTCTGGAGCACACAAACACACCAATGCGGTGCTCTAAAAATGTTTAGTACCTCACTGCTATGGTACTTGTACTGAATATTAAATGGTCTCGCCAGACCCTTCACGCCAAGCAGATCAATACAGATCAATCCTCTCCAATCCACTCACATTGGTGCAAGTTGTGCTAGGGAAATTGCCAGGCACCTTCATCTGAAATTCAGGTTTAGGTAGACACACCCCCATACAGCCTGATGTAAGTGAACTCAGTCCTGTGACCTCTAATTTAGCAACTTTTCCAAATGGCTTTATGTAAATTTTGTAAACAATTAGAAGCCATTTAATCAGCAAAATCAGGGTTGGTGAGGTTGAGCCAAATACACCAAGGCTCTTGCTTATAGCTGGAAAAATACAGCCGGGTGACGGACGTACCAATGTATGTGTGAGGGTGCTCCAGCTCTGCAAGTTTCTCCCCCTTTCTAAAAGCAGTGTAATAGCTGTGCCCTCTGTCTCTCCTCTCCCTGCCCACGCAGACAGTCAACAGTCGAGTCAATAACGCAGGGCCTTGCCTTCACACATCAGACCCCTACTGAGTGATTAGCTCTTCTCCCCAACGCGCACACACACATGAACAGACACACATGAGTGCAGCGATGAATACTAATAGGCCTGCACACAAGCGCTTCCACAGGGCACACAGGAAAAGCAGAGTGTGCCGCAGTGTCTTCCTCACCACCTCGCCTTAAAATAAACCCTGGTGTGGAAGGGTGGGAGGGGGAGAGGGAGAGGGGAGGTGTAATGAGAGGCATGGAGGAATTACAGTGTTGGTTAGAACTGGGGAGGGTGGTGGGGCTGGAGGGAATGAGGGTGCGTTAGAGGGACACCCAAAAATGGATAAAAAATAGGAAATCACCCTTAAAGAAATAAACCTGTGTCTCTGTCTGTCTTCTCTCCCTGTTTTTAGCATCTCTTAAGCTTTGGAGGTCTCGCCTGAGCCGGGTCATGTACTCCATGGCCAACTGTCTGCTGCTGATGAAGGTGTGTGCGAGAGTTTGTCAGCTGGTTTATGTGTCACAGTGTGTTGTGTGGATGTGCCCTTGTGTGCGTGTCTGAGTCTGCCCGGATGTGTGTCTGCTTGAGGGAGAGTTTCTGTGTGTGTGTGTGTGTGTGTGTGTGTGTGTGTGTGTGTGTGTGTGTGTGTGTGTGTGTGTGTGTGTGTGTGTGTGTGTGTGTGTGTGTGTGTGTGTGTGTGTGAGCGTCTCAGAGATCTCTGATGCCAGGCTGGTGGAGGATTCACAGTGAAATCCCCCCAGACTGACCACTAATTGGATTCTTGGTCAGTGAGAGAGAGAGCGACAGAGAGAGCGAGTGAGAATGAGAGAGGAGAGGAGAGAGAGGATGGGACGTAGATGTTTGATCACACTGTAGAGAGAACCACAGTGCCATCTACCGGTGAACTACACGTTTTTTCAAACGCTTCAGTTCATTTTCCATTCTAGTGTACAAAACTCCCAAATTTGTACATTTAGTAAAAAATAAATATTAATAAATTAAATAAGAATTAGACTCTCTGTATTTATGTATTATGGACAATTATTATGATTAATATATATATATATATATATATATATATATATATATATATATATATATATATATATATATATATATATATATATATATATATAATTAGAATTATTTTTTTGTTCTTGTAAAAGTCAGAATTCATAGCTCCATCTATGATGGCAACCTGTCCTGGTCTCGAATCATGATACTGCCATTCAAGCCATGGTCTCTTCTGTCCACAGAATGTCATTCCAGTAGCCTTCTACCTTAACCATATGGCTTTCAGCCAACTGTAGATGATCAGCAATGTGTTTTCTGGAGAGTAGTGGCTTCCTTGCAACTCTGCCACACACAACATAGTGTTCAACATTGGGCACGGTGGAGGACTCATGAACATTGATATTGATCACTGCAAGAGAGGCCTTTAGTTCCTGGATATTATCATGGGGTTCCCTGTGACCTCCCGGACAATTACACACTTGCACTTTGTGTGTATTGGTGTGGGAGGTCCGCCACTCCTGTGGGGAGGGTAACAGTGGTGTTGTACATGTCTTCCTGACAGCCTTTCCATCTTGGTGAGCATCAGCAACTCTTCTTCTAAGGTCTTCAGAAATCTCATGTGTTTAAACCATGACTGACTTCCACAAACCTGTGCTGTTAAGATCAGTTATGAGCGTGAGCCCCCACCTGATCATCAACCCATGACTGAAACACCCGAATCTAATTTCCCCTTCAAATGAATGAATAATACTGGATGTTCACATACCTTTGCCACACAAACAATAAGATTGTCCTTAGTCCATGAATAAAGAAGTGTAATGATTTTAGTCACTAACTTGATTGAGTTCCCTTCATCAAATTTAAGGACATGCTGAAGAATTTAATCCTGTTTTAGGTCCTGTTTATGAAAAAATAGAGAAAATTCCAAAGGCTTCGTGCCCGGTGCACACCCTGCCTCTACACACACACACACACACGCGCGCACCTCTCTGACCTCTCTCTATTGCCCTGCTCAGCAGTCCAGTCACCATGTGAACGATGTGTAGCAGTGCAGACTAGAGGTGGGAAGAGGGTCACCTCGCCCCGCTAATACTCCATATGCTTGATTAATGCCCCCTCTCTCCCTTCACTCTTCTTTACCTTGCTTGCCCTCCACCTGTCTGTGCCTCCTACTATTTACTAACTCACTCACTACTAACTTCTGTCTTTACTTCCATCGCCCTCCGTTCTCCACTTTCCTCTCTTTAATCTCTATCTTTCTTTCTCACTCTCTCTCTTTCAGGACTACGTTGTGGCCGTGGAGACCTATCACTCCATCATACAGTATGAACCCCAGCAGAGTGTTCAGCTGCTCAGTGGGATCGGACGCATCTTCTTGCAGGTCTGCACATTACCACATAAATTCATTAGAAGACACTGGTTCTCTGGTCACAGACACAGCTGGGACTGACAGTCGATTCGTTTCTACCAAGCCCGGTCTTCAGCTTCAGTTCTAACTGCTGGTCACTTAAAGACACTCTGTGGAGTTTCTTCGTTCTAAACATGAAAAGTAAATATTGGAAGTGTAGTCAAATCTAAAGTAAATACTGTGTTTGTCACCAAAATACCCTTAGGGTTCGTCGAATGTGGTGAATGCTTATTTTATCCTCATAAAACTTTTTTTTGTTTGTTTCCTGTTTTCTGGTTCATCTAGATTTCCTACATTTAAACCCCCTGTAGATCAGTGGACATTGTGAAACCACAGCCAGAACTGTATGTTACATGCATTGCACATGTTATACATGTACATAACAATTTTTTATTAAAAAAAAAATGTATGAGGCTGAAAACTCACCAGGGTGCTTTTAATATTGTCCATGCAGAAAATGAAGAGTTCAATTCTGGAAGCCTGACTGAAGAAAATCTCTCTTTGCTACTCCACTGTCTCGTAGTATCAGAGATGTATTTATTTAGTCATCATTATTCTCTTTTGTAATGCTCCTGCGTGTGTTCTTTGATGATGCAATGGGTCCGTTGTCCCTGGGAGATCACGAAAGCGAATCGAATTCATTTGCATTCAACCCTTTCACAATAAGACACACACATTAGTACACACCGCGAGTGGTTAATGTGTTGCCGCTGCTTTGTTCTTGGCCAGATTGGAGATGTTAAAACAGCAGAGAGGTACTTCCAGGATGTGGAGAAAGCCTGCCAGATGAAAGGGAGCCAGCCCAGTCACACCATATGCGTGCTGATGAACAGGTAACGTGGGTGTCGTGCACTTGGCACTTCCATACAGTGTGTGTGTGTGTGTGTGTGTGTGTGTGTGTGTCTTACTGCTGTTCAGGATCATTCTTGCCCTAGGGATGCGGGGCTTCCTTTAGAGCTTTTCGCAGGTCTGTGTTTCCTCCTGTTATGAGATTTTAGCATAGGGGGGTCACACCTCGATGGCTCTGGCCTGAGGAGACGTAGAGTATGAGGCAAAGCACAGGTGGCAGAACCCATCTCACTCACACTGAGCTCACTTCATGGCAGATGACTGATATAATGTAGTCATGTAGTCGTTATTTGTAGCATTTAGTTGTTGTTTATTCAGTTTAATACCGGTAGTTTTATTTTAAAAACAACTAAATGCAGAAAGAGGCAACACTCGTGAACAACAAAAATCACCAGAATAATAAAACAGACCTAATTAAATCAGTCACTTAAATGAACCTTTACAGCCCCCACTATGTCATTTGTCTACTCCTGGATACATTTATATCATCAACCATATCAGCATTTAGTTATATACAGTCTATGCTTGGAACCCAGTTGTGCATTGTTGAGTGCCATCTAGTGGTCGATTAGTGCAGTGCAGAAAGTAAGAGTCTGTGTGAAGGTCTTCCCATGTTTAATGGTTTCTCTCTCCTCACTTGACCCAGAAGTCGTACAAGTCATTCATCTTTAGTTCGCCCTGTAGCTTTTATTTCTACCTCTAAGCCAGAGCGAGGACACGCAGACCATCCGTACCTGAGTCACCACAGCTTCATAAGTTGATAAATAACAGAACCAGCTCAGGGATATTCATGTCAAGTTTCAGATTGTATTTGTTTTTGTTCTGTTTCATCATCTAGTTAGAAATAAAGCAACCAAAGGTCTGACTGCTAAATCAAACCATGAACTTGATTCATTCAGATGCAAATATTTTCAATTTGAATCTGCTTTTGCGAGAGGAGAGAAGGAAAAACGTCTTTAACCACAAGCACATTTGAATTATGTCTATCATCATTTCCATTCAGCCACATGTGAGGCTGAAAATGTCAGTGTGAGTAAAAATATAGTTTGGGCTAATAGTCACTGCCTTGGAAAGATTCAAAACCTCACATAATTATTAAATCATATGAAACATTGTCATTCTGATGTAGCTGTTTTATTAATATGCATGCTTTTGGTTGCTACAGTAACACTCACCCTTCCCCTGGTATCTGGAGAGACTGTGGGGAGGACACCCACACTCACCCTGAAATATTACACAGACATCATGAGAAGAATATCAGTAGCTAGAAAGGAACATATCTTCTTACATGTTTTGATAACTAATTATGTTGGTACACCATGGCAACAGCAAAATCCTAAGTTATAAGTGTTCAATATTATTTATGAGATATTATACCTTGTTTTATATGTGTTCCATTGTTTCCTGCTGTGTAAGACCTGAACATATTCACCTATTACTGTCATCGCTACTGTTTGTATATGACGTGTGTGTGTGTGTGTTCCAGGGCGTTCGTCTACCTCAGCCAGAACAACTATGCTGAAGCACATGCATCTTTCATTGAAGTGTTAAAAATTGACCCAAAAAACCCTGTTGTAAGTACAACACAACCACTACGCTGTCATTTTGTATTGGCAAGAATCTGGGGATATGATAAGTATTCCCAGTTCAGGGGTTACAAATCAAAATATATCAGAATTCTTTTTTTAAATCTAATTTCAGGGATTGAAGCTGATTGAAAATAAACAATAAACAAAGTATTGTAGTTTAAAGGATTAGTAGGTGCCATCATAAAAAGCCTTGAAGTGATTGTTCATCTAGTTTTATTATTCAGTAAAACAGATTCATCCAGACAGTTGTGTGACATGGTTTGGTACTCTGCCGGATACAACAGTGCGTTCAGCATCATTTGATGCTGTGTGATGTCCTTGTCTGTTCCTCCCTCCTTCCGTACGTTCCCAGGCTAACAACAATGCAGCAGTGTGCCTGCTGTACCTGGGCCGCTTGAAGGAGTCCCTGGGCCAGCTAGAGGGTCTGGTGCAGCAGGACCCCGCGCTCTACCTCCATGAGAGTGTCCTCTTCAACCTGACCACTATGTACGAGCTGGAGTCGTCCCGCAGCACCCAGAAGAAGCAGGCTCTGCTGGAGGCCGTGGCCTGCCGGGAGGGGGACAGCTTCAACACACAGTGCCTCAAACTAGTCTGAGAGTGGAGGAGGCTCGACTGGGAGAGGACACACACACGTACACACACACACACCACTACTTCCTTCTCCATTTGCCCCTTAGAGCACACATCCTTTCATGCCTGTCTGTGGGGGGTTGCTTCAGTCCCTCTGGAGGGTGACCCAGTAATGATCCTCACATTGTGAGGATCATTACCTGTAAAACTCCTGTGTGTGCAGGAGATGATGTTCATTTTATTTTACAGATTAAAAGAACAGTTTTGGGAACATTTTGAGAAAATGAGCTTTCTTGTTGAGTCAGATGGGAAGATTGAAAACACTGTCGCTTTGTCCACCAGCACCTTTAAAGAAGTAAACACTCTACACTCATCTGACTCCAAGTAAGAACGCTAACAAACATCTTTCCCAAATTGTCAAACTGTTATTTTAATCCTGATTATTTTTATTTAAGAAAGTCCAGTCCACCACAGAGGAGTCATCGGACTTGTTATTTGGAATCTGAAAACGAGAGCTGGCCACGCGCGTGTTCAATGCGCTGCAGCAGCAGTGATTTTAAGGGACTTGCAGGCTCATAATAATGTGATGCTTGACACGGGCATTATCCTTAGCTGGCAGTGAGCTTAAAGACTAATAAATGTCCACCGAGGTCCTGTCAGCACTTCTTCCTCAGCAGACACCTGTAATACTGGATTAACAGTCAAAGACCACTCATACTCCATTTCCACTGCCAGGTTTATTAACTCGTGCAGAGAGAATATAGAAGCCCTTCAGATTGCATTGAATTGTGTCTTCAAAGTGAAAACTAAATCATGGGTAATATTACAAATTGAAAACTGTACATATCAGAGTAGGCAGATGTTTCTTGAAATGATTATAGAACAATATTTGCCTTGGAAAATCTTTTATTGATTTGTCTTGGTTTAGATGATTAATCAGTTATCACAGTTTACATATTGTGTTGATCATATTTATGTATATTAAACAAGGCATATTGTTTTACCTGAAATAAAACTGTTCTTCTGAATCATGTGTCTGAATCAGACCACTAATGATGATACTTGTATTTTGTATTTGTTGAACTTTAATGCTTTTGTTTTTTTATTATAACCCCTTTTGCTTTGATGACATCATAAAGTCACGGTCTGTGTTATCCCAGCATGACCTGACAATGTTCCAGTATCTTCTTGTGATGTGGTTTTCTTTGTTCAGTGATTCCCTGTGAAATGACACTTCTGTCACAGTGCTACTTAATCAGCTGTTCTCTGCTGGATTCCTGACACACGGCAATATTTAGAACCGGTGAACCAGCTTTGAGTCTGGTGTGATCTGAACGTGAGCTTCACTGGATACAACTCGAGGAGCTCTGAGCTTTTCTACAGACGAGTTAGCGCGGTCGGTGCCGCTAATTTGCTCTAGTTGGATTTGTGATGTAGGAACAGTGCTGAGTCTGCAGGACGGTTTTCCAGAATCCAGTGTTTAGATGTTTTCAGCACTGTTCCCTGGGGGGAGAACACACTGAACCTGTTCTATACCAATGTTAAAGATGCCTACAGCTCCGCTGCCCTCCCCCCTCTGAGAAAGTCAGATCTCCATTGCAGGCAGAGCCTGTACTTCACTACAGGCTCGTCAACACCTCCCCCACACGACTCAGCCACCACTCACATGATGTTCATCTCAGCAGATCAGGTGAGGAGAGAGCGGAACAGGCTTCACCCTACAAAGGCTGCAGGGCCAGGCTGCTGAAAGCCTGTGTTCCCCAGTGATGTGGTGTTCTCCAACACATCTTCAACCTCATTCTGCACCTGGAGAGAGTTCCTCTTGGGTGGAAAAAGTCGTGCCTGGTTCTATTGAAAAAGACCCCACGTAGTCTGACTACAGACCAGTGGCTCTGACATCAGATATTATCAAGACTTAATTCTTGAATCTTGAATCAGAAACATTCCTTAATCGTGTCACATGGCAGAAATTCTCATGTTTCTATATCCTCAAACTTTCTGTTCTCTTCTAGGTTTAAATGAAAATGTCACAGATATTTAAAGTGTATGAAGACACACACACATCAGAATTAGCAGCAGTTTTATTGTCAGTTGACCAACATACACACTATCAGGGAACATCACCTTCACACGTCATCGCTACAAAAGACAAAAGAAAATACTGCCCTACACTTTACACTCATTTCACTTTGAAGAGACCGAACGTAGTGAAGAAGTGGAGGTAATAAGGCACTAAAGGTTGTCCAGTGGTGGGTAATAACAGCACATGATATTAATGTATCAAACGTAGAAGTGGAAAGTGTTCTGACAGATGTATAAGCAGCATTTTAGTGTAAATGCAAGAGGTGGAGCTCATCATAACTACTTTATACTGAGTCTGTCTAGTGCTAACTGTAGTTGTCAATGGCAACAAAGTGAAAAGATTTTCCTCTGATTCGTAGTGGAGTATTGGTGGACATTACTGCTACTGACACCATCTTATATGCAACAGCATTTAACTCTGTGCGTGACCTGATCACGATCAGTCATCTTTTATCATCCTTGGTGACTTTCAAACCTGCTCTTATTGGCCAGACACGACCCACGCTCTGCAGCTCAAACGTGTGCGATGCGGCTCGTTCTCAGCATCCCTGCAGAGAGGTGACGTACTTCTGACGGATGTCGAAGTCATCGGCTGGGCGGTTGTACGCCTTCCACACGGGCTCCCCAACGAACAGCCTCATGGCTTTAGTGTAGTTCTGTGGACACAAGCGGCGTAAAGGTCGGATAACGGACTGTGACTTCACTACTGTGGAGTCAGAACAGCAGCAGCAGTGACAACATGTCCCACAGCTGCCACACACAGCGTTGTCTGTGCATTCTTTTAACACACAGTTACATTATATTTGTTCAGTGAAATAAATACTATTTGACAACGCACATGTGCTCCTGCTTTGTCAGTTTGAGCTCCTGGTATTTGTTCTAGTCTTGTGCAAATACACTTTTCTACAGCAGTGGACCAGTTGATCCTCAGGCATCACTTCAGTTCAAAGCAACCTTCACAGCTGCAGCACAACTGGTTGAAACCTCAGCTTTCATTGCTTACTTTACCCCCTGAACTGGTCTTACAATTGTTATATTTGTTAATAATAATAATAATAATAATCATTTAAAGTTGTTTAGCAGATGCAGTCAGACATACGGTCTCATCCAGGGTGAAGCGGTGGTAGATGCCCGCCGGCAGGGTGATCAGGTCTCCTTTGCTCATAGCAATTCTGATCCATCGGTCGTCCTTGTCCCGGACGTCAAAGTAGGCCTGTCCGTCCAGGATGTAGCGGATCTCATCGTCCAGGTGCAGGTGCTCCTCAAAGAACATCTTCAGCTAAGAGGACAGTGAGACACATTTAGACAGCGAGGCCAGTGACTGCAGACCACAGTCATACAGAGGTCATGAGATCACAGTAATGCTCCATAGTTCATAAAGTCTCCTAATGTGTGAGGACACTTCACTTCACGTTCAACACTTTGAGGCATGTTTTTCTAATGAAGCTGCAAAATCTCAGAAGTGATCATTTGTTGGAGGACACGGCTCATTTAGGGCCTCTGGTTACCTTCTCCTCGTAGTTGGGCAGTGTGTCCTTGTGAATAGTGATAATGTCCATGTAGGAGTAGCCTTGTTCTCTGCGGATCTGTTCCAGCTCCGGGTCTGTCTCATAGATATCAGCATTCAGCTGCAGAAACACATCCAATAACTTCATCTGTGGAAAGCAACGGCTACAAAAACCACTTTGTCCTGTACATACAGTCTTATACCTTCTACATGTATTTCAAAATAAAATGTCCACATGTTAGTCCCTGCTGAGGGTGATCGTGTTATCTAACTTCAGTCTGGTCTTACAGAGGCTGTGTGGGTGAATAAAGTGAACACAGATCCCTCATAAACCAAGAGTTCAAGCAGATCAAGTCAGAGTTCGTGTTTGTTCTCAGTCTGACAGCAGCTGGGACGTTAACGTTACCTTCCAGTAAAACACCCCGAGCTTCTTTAGCTGGTCCAGGGACACGGGCTGGTTCGGGTTCAGCCTGTGAGGTGTCCTCTGGTCCTCATCAGAGCTGTCCATGTACCAGGCTGTTATTCCCATCCCGACGCTGCTCAGCTGTTCTCCTGCACTGAGCACACCAACTCACACTTCCGGTAAACAACGATGACGCGTGTTGCCTTCACGGACGCTGGTCAGATGACAACCAGCTCCTTGTGGTAGAGCTTCAACTAAAGGTTTATAACTATGTTCAGCAAGTCTTTCTTTTTTTTTCTTCAAATAAAATAAAGAGTGATCTTTTCTCTTGGGTAATAATATAATAATGAAATGTGTTCTGCATTCTTTAACACCTCATTTTACGTCATAATCATTTAGAAGAGGAGAATTAAAGGCTTTTTTTTTTTTAGATAGATTTGCAATACGTCCTGAAACAAAGAAGGAAAAAGGTGAAACGCTGTAATAATATTGACAGTTATTTTAGCATTCACTCTTCCCTCTCATGAACATTTTTCTGTGATCATGGTGTCGTTTCTGAAGTGTTGTTCTACTTTATGTGTGATCCACTCTCGGATGGAGTCAGTGAAGTGCTGAGAGTCTTCAATGAATACTGCCCCCCGGTGGTCACATTCAGGAACTACCAATGCACAGCTTTTAAGGATCAATCATTATTTATTAGGCTACTACTTCTCAACTACTAGTAGAAATACTCTAATACTACTATAAATACTGTGTTAGATAATGACAGCGGAAGTGTCTGTTGTATTATTGCAGTGCTGACTTGACTTATTGATGATGGCTGGTCTTCAGTGTGCTGGTTTTAAGGTCAGTGCAGACGTCATGTTTATTTTCATCATATTTATGTTCCTGATTTATTTTCCTGTTATACAACAATGGATACTGTATATTAGAGAAGAACACAGACATGATGACATGTTAGGAGATGCATTTAATGCTAATTAAAGAGCTCTAATAGGATACATACCTCTGCATATAGATGTTTATGAGGGTTTGAGATCTGAGACCCACACTGAGCTGCAGCCTGTACACCACTTTCACCCTGAGACGACTGGGATCCGCTCCAGCTCTGTACCTTATTAACTGAAGCTGCAGGAGATCTGCCACTGTGTCAACTCTACCGAGTGCTTCATATAGTGTTTATTCACACTGAGCAAATACAATCCCAGTTATAGTTTGTTTCCATCAGCCTCAGCACTGCTGCTTATATCCTCTGTTAACTGACTGTCTCCATCTCTCTGAGTTCCAGTGATACTTGCTGCTGAGGCTGAACCCACTCTCTGTGGACACAGCCAGCAGGGATCTACTGCAGCACACAGGCTAAACTCTAACAATAGGTCACTGTTGGTACTGTTGTGCATTGTTGGTATCACCACTTTACTGTAGCTTTGATCAAGTATTGTCAGGCTGTAAATGCAGCGCAGCCACCAGAGGGCGCCACACGTCACCATTAGACAGACCCCACACCTGCTGACTTCATCTGGAGGCAGTTTCATCAAGCAGGATTAGAGAGCCGGCTCCCCGGTGCTCCACCTCGACTCCTTTAATCAAGCGAACAAAAGTGAACTCTCACACGCAGTATTATGTTCTGGTCGGAAAATGCAGCTTGTTGTGCGAAACAACCCACAGAGGCTCTCTGCCCTTTATGTCAAGGTGAACTCCAACACCTCGGCAGGACCGGACACCGTGTGGATGTGTCATAGCAGCTGGCACTACTCACTGGTTTACAGACGTGAACAGATCCCTGTGTGAAAAGTGGGCACAGAACGGACCAGTGAAGTCAAACACACGACCCGACACACACTCCTGTGATCGTGTCTGATGAACAACGTGATCATTTATGAAGGAGGACATGTTGCTGCTGGAGAGGATGACTTTAACTGAATTTCCACACCCTCACACAGCTTACTCTTTTTTTCTCAGTCCAGTCAGAGATGTTCTGACAGCTTCCCTGTAGGCGCAGCATTTCAAACTCCCTGACATCAAAGAAATGACCCAGAATATGTAATATGACACGGCCTTCAACTGACTTCAAATCATGACCTCTTTTGATGATGTGTGGTAATATGTTCCATACATCCTCCAGCATATGGGAACAGTAAGTCAGCTGTTCATGGTCGGCTATTGTCAAAAAATATCATCATTGAAAGATGAAAAGATGTTTGGTAATAGTTTCTCCTATTAAACATATCTGTCATTTTATTTGGACTAGTCACAATTGTTCATTGGCTTGACTGGGAAAACAAATTCAAGATATTGAATTAGTTAATTCAATATCTTCAATTAATTTAGTTATTAGACTGACGTCTTTGATGTGACTAGTGAAAATGTAATTGTAGACATCTTAAACAGTAATTCTTGCTGGTCAGAATACAGAGGTGGATATCGTGAATTAGAATTATGACACATTAGTCACTTGTTTAAATGTTATTTTTTATATCTAAAATGCAATTACTTATTGTTAATCTAACCATTTTATGTTAGAACAGTGTCTGTAAATACCTTTATATTTCTATCTATATTGTCTTTTTAGACATGTTAAAAGGAAATTTGACTATTCAAAACTTAAATGTAAGATATCTTTGCTACATGTATATGACAGTTGTACTCACTATTTACTCCTCAGATACAGATAAAGTAATTAACTAATAAATTCTGATGTATTATTATGGCTTAACCACCTGACTGTACATAAAGTGGTTTACAGTTGACAGCATGAATGTACATATTTGCTCTTTTTAAAAGAAAAGAAAAGAAGCTGTTTTACAGTTGTGCAGCCTCCAACATCTGTTTTTTTTATACTTCAGTTTTGAGCCAGACTGGAGGAATTCTTAGTGGAGTACTTAGACATATTAGTTCAACTTGTAAAGAGGTAACCTGGCACTTCTTTGTAAATGAGCATTTGTCTCCTAACATATTCATAATTCCTAAAACTGATAATATGTGCATAATTAATGATAATAAATAACAATTAATGATATATTGTAATGCAACAAATTGGTACCCATCAACAAAGATAAACAGTTTTGTCTATGAGCTGTTTCCATATTCACCTCCCTGCAGAAGACAATTTCATTAGATGCTTCATCCTTCAAGACATCACAGACACACACACACACACACACACACACATATATATATATATATATATATATATATGTAGGAAATATCAGGAACTGTTGAGCTCTGCACAGTTTCTGCAAAACCCTGAAACAACAGTCAGGATTTTTGGGAAGGATTTGACCAGGACACAAATTTGGAGGCGCTTCTCTGTGATAAAAGCCCCAGTCCACATTATGTAATCTGTCTTTAAAGTCCCAGTCCGCTATCTGCCAGGTATCTGCAGGGAGGGACACGCACACTTTGCGCACACACACACACACACACACACACACACACACACACACACACAGACACACACACACACGAACACGCAGCGTTTGCTGTGGTGGCCAACATATCAGCCCACATTGCTTCTTTCTCTGAGCTCTAGCCCAGGTTTAAAATAGCTTCGCTCCCTCTCGAGTCTTCACCATCATGTTTGTGGTGATCTTGTGTAATCCGCACCTCCTGATGTTCTCCTCCTCTTCATCCTGGTGCTAGTATTCTATTCTGCCTCTGTCTATGGCCATCTCTCGTTCACTCTGTCTTCAGTTGCTTTGACAAAGAAAATAAGAAAAAAAAAAAACCTGGCAGTAATTTAATAGTGAAACCACAGAGTAACCAGTGAGACTGGCCGTTTGTGATGGGTTCATATAATACCTGAGGTCTAAATGGCTCCAACATGAAGGATGTCAATATGCTAATGCTCCTGGATTTGATTCAAGAGCCTCCATTTCTCTCCATTTCTGGCCAGCTGCTAACCCATTTCCTACAAGCTGCAGCACTCAGGGTCCGCGGCAGGTGTGTTAGGAAAGATTTAGCTGTGAAAACATCTGCTTTCATCACAATCTGTGGCTTCTCATGGGCCAAACCTGAAAAGACTAGTAAACATTAGATACCGCAGCACACTTGGTATTCCAAGGGGTGGATGTCACAATGCAATAAATGTTGGACCAACAGTGATCAGTCAGAGACACATACCTCCAGATGAATGCTGATGGCACTCCGTGTGTGCTGAATGGGAAAACAACTGTGGGATGTGATAATATAGCTGCTGCATCAATGTTGTATTGACAGCTTGTGCCGCTGCCCCTAAGTGGACACGAAACAATGTAGTTTTAATATCATACTGGAAGAAAAATGTGCAAAGAAACACTGGCGATGCTCATCAAACAAACATGCAAGGCAAATCCAACTGCAGGGGAAGCCGGAGCGTGCAACTCGGATGACAGCGAGACATCTTTTTCTTTCTACTGTGGCAGTTTGCAAAAAGTTTAACGTGACTTCATTAGCAAAAATGGAAAAAAAGACAATTGTGAAAAGATTTGTATTTAGAACTATTTCGTGTGTATTTGATGGTGGTTTTGGTCTCTGACCTCGCGAGCCCAGTGGACCTGATTAGTAATCCACCCATTACAGGGTGTCAAGCAATCAACTGCGATCAGATGATATAGTGTAATGGATCCAGTTAGCCTTCAGCATCTGTGGACACCATCTAAATGAAAACGTTACTGAAAACTGCAGGCAGATGGATTCACGATCAATAATAAGAATATTAATAATGGGATTTGAGAGAGAATAATAACGATTAGGAGCTCACAGCATGCACGGCTCTTTGTTGTACAGCCTGTGATACAACCTTGAATCCTGATGCCTTCCACTTTATATTCTTGCATGCTTGTGTTGCCGTGTGTGTGTGTGTGTGTGTGTGTGTGTGTGTGTGTGTGTGTGTGTGTGTGTTAGATTCTGCTGAGATTCAGCAGCTCCTTTTCGTCCTCCTCTCTTCACACATGCGGTGCATACAAACAGCTAGCACCCACACAGCACAACAACACACACATGTAGACAATACAAAAGCCAGCAGGCACCTACGCACACGCACACACCCACACAGTCCAACACACAACAGCAAAAGCACAAAGAGAACGGCACCTAACAGGGAGAGAGAGAGAGAGGCAGAGGGAGCTGCTGATGGACAGTTACATTAATGTGTATGTTTGATCATCACTGAGCGAGCGAGGACATTAGGCTACAGTTAAATGAGCAGCATTGGGCTAAATGCAATTATTTGCTGGGTGTCCCAGCAGTGGGCCAGTTGAAATGTGGACATTGTGTTAATGGTCACAGCAGGCACAAAAGGCCATCAGCATTTCAGTGGGAAGATAAAGAGTCCTTATGACGCGGCGTGATTTTGTTGTGGCATTTTCATTTGGCATATAACCCTTTTGATTCTCCCCGTTCCTGTTTCAAATATTGGTGACGCAACATGAATATTGAACTAAAGGACCACGGTGTTCGGCAGACTTGCTGTACTGTGGTCTGTCAGGCAGCGTAGTGCAGCCACCCACCTGCTCAGACCAGGTCAAGAAGTTCCTGGTGAAAAGCCAAGTGGTGTTCTGTACTGGTTTCGTGAAAAGAATATGAACACGTCCCCCTACGACTAGTTCAGTGAGTTCCCTCATGGCAGGAATAACTGCTGTCAGCGTTAGAACAGCATAAATTAACCTTTTTATTTACAAAAACAGTTCGTCTTACACTTGTTTGTAAGTGTAAGATGAGACTTTGAGATTTTTTTAGTTTAGGTTTAAGAGCATAGGAAGTTCAGTTCTGTTTTGCTTGGGAGCTTTTGCTGTGTGGTGAAGGGACCAACAGACGCCTGTTTGTTGTCAGAGTGCAGCTAGTGGGAGGGATTGTAGACCTGGATGCAAGAGGTTAGGTTGGCAGGTGCTGTTGAGTTGACCACTCTCTAGGCAGGAGGCACAGCTTTGAACCTGATGCAGTCAGCTACAGGAAGCCAGTACAGAGATCTGAAGATTGGAGTGATGTGACTTCATCGCAGCCCTGTGTTTTGTTGTTGTTAATAGTGTTAATAGAGTTGCACATTCTTTCTGACTTGTGAATAAGCTTTGTCACCTAGGATAATCATCATGAAGAGCTGAATCAAAACCGAAAGTCTAAGTTGTAAATTGGGCAATATGAGTTTAAAAGAGGAAGGATCTAAACTCTGAGACCACAAATGTTTAACAGAAAGCCTGAGTTACCAACTAGGGTTGCAACATTTGAGAGAAGTGACAAAATCTGCCTTTGAGCAGCATAATAGAAATGAAATGAACTGATTTAACACCTCCTTCACATTGATCCATTCTCCTGTTTGCTGGAGAAGGAAGATTCCACAGTGGATTCAGACATATTAACAACATAAAGCAAATCAAACATGACGTGTTCACATACACTTGCCACTTTTTTGTTATCTTGGCTGTGTTCTTAGGGCCGTTGTACTGTTGTCAAGGACGTCTCTGTACATTGCTGCACTCATCTTTCCCTCAGTCCTTACTAGTCTCCCAGGTCCTGTCTCTGTAAAACATCCCCACAGCTTGATGCTGCCACCACCATGCTTCACTGTAGGGATGGTATTGGCCAGGTGGTGAGTGGTGCCCAGGTTACTCCAGAAGAGACACTTGACATATACTGTAGGTTAGTTCAATCTTTGTTTCATTAGACCACTACACTGTGGGACAGTCTAGTGTGTGTGTGTGTGTGTGTTTGTGTGTGTGCGTGTGAATTCTGCAATATAGTTATTATAAACAAGGTGTCAGCCACGCCTGGTCTTTCTTTTTAATATCATCTCATAAAGAGCACTAGAACCAGGTGCCTCAACAATATCATTCTGATGTAGGGCTAACAACAGGCCCTAAACATATCACTCGCTCTATACATTCTTATTAGCACGCAATATTTCCTCCTCTCTACAGCGATAATAGAAAATACACATTTAATTTCCATAACTTATTGTTTTGGAAAATGTGAACACTGCTTTTAAAGACAATGCTTTAATGCTCTCACATGACATCATCACAAAATCAGTCACATCAGCAGCAGCGGCTCCACTCATGTAGAGGTACAGCAGCATGTGAAACCTAGCAACAGACATGAAAACAAGCCACACCCTACTCCATCTACATATATTCCAGTAAAATGTATTACTTAAACACTAGAGAATAAAGAAAAATGTCTTATTATATGTATTTATATATACACTGCACCAAACTTTAAAAAACATTATAAAGACAATGGTTTCAGGGGAAGAACATGCATGTTGCCATAACCACAAATGAACCTGCAGCAGATTTTGGTTTGCATTCAGCCCGTCCATATTTATGACAATAGAACTTCACTATAACGTCATAGGGATGTGCCAGAGGGACTCAGTGGAGCTTGTCAAGAAGCCTCTCATGGGAGGCTTAAGAAAGGAAAACACAGCTGAGTAAACATCCATCACAAACTTTCCCCCCAAAGAAACACAAAGATCAAAATTCATAATTCTAGTGGAAGCACACTCCTCTTGGAACAAGAGCTGATACAGCTCGTAAGCATCAGTTGAGAGTTCACTTCATGGTATTTTATGACTTACAATATAACCTCCACTAACTTCATCCTGTTTTCTAGACTTTATTCTGCCTCAGGATGAAGACAGTGGAAACAGTAAACAGCATATACCATGCATTAGTTTTAACTAGAACCGTCTTTCACAGAGTGAATTCAGCTGGAAAAGTTAGTTTCAAATGAGTTCAGAGATTAATGTAAACCTAGCTGTATATATATTTTTTTACAGACAAACAGATTGTGTCATCTGGCCCAATAAACCACAGTCCCTGGGGGTGGCCTTGGAACTGGCACATAGATTAAGTATTCATGATGATAGTCTCTCTCTCTCGCTCTCTTTCTCCTTTTCTCTGGCCTTATTCAAAGTGCTCTAATTAATCAGCCTTAAATAGATGGACAGACCTACATTACTGACACCACTCCTCATACAGCACTAATACACAGATGGCACCGTAGGCTGTGTGCATGTGTACTGTATGTGTGTGTGTGTGTGTGTGTACTTGTAATCATGAATAAAGAACCTGAAGTAACATATTTCTTGTAACCATGGCAAGTAGGTTTTCTATCAGTGATGAATTACAGTGATATATCTCTAAAAGTCCATAAATACGAGTCTCTAACTTGACTTTGATATCAGCAAAATCTGAATACAATTTTGCAACATGACTAGAAATATATAAGGAATAATAATAAATAAAAAATAGAATTATACATTTTCTAATTAAAACAATTAGATGCAATATATCTAATATACATGTTTATAGCACACAAGGTTCAGCAAAGTACAAGACAGACAACAAACAGGGCAAAGTGAGTCACAGTCCACCATCAAGTTTAGTCTTTATTTGTACATTAATGCATTTCAGCAAGGCTTGGGAATACAGCACACAATAAGGTTTCACATAAATCATCTTTTCCACTAAGGATTCCTCTTGGGTCTAAATTCTTAATCACCACTAAGCTTTAACAGTGACCAGCGTTTACATGAACAGCAAAAGATTACGTGTATGGCTGTAAATGACTGGATTTTACAAAAGTCTGTGAAGGATGTGTAAAGTAAGCTGTCCTTATTATCTCACAGTGAAACTAGATGTCTTGCCACAGTTTAATGCGAGCGGAAATCAAAGGTCACTTACAGCTATC
The DNA here is from genome assembly GCF_900324465.2 of Anabas testudineus. Lineage (NCBI taxonomy): Eukaryota > Metazoa > Chordata > Actinopteri > Anabantiformes > Anabantidae > Anabas > Anabas testudineus. The sequence continues at coordinate 17,073,657 of NC_046621.1, forward strand.
TGGCTCTGAATGTCATTTGGTTCAAATCGTCGTCTTTAAAGTTGAGCTACACAGACAAAAAACCCATTCCAGCTGACACATGAAGCAACAGGGTTAGAAAAGATGTCATCGTTAATCAACAGTGTTTTAATATAGAACAAGACGTCAGCCAGAACCAGAGTGATGTAAGTTTGTGTAAAAATAGGTGGTGTGGACCACCAGACAGTTTGCCCAGGTATAAAGGCTAAAGTCCTTTCCCATTTCTACACCCGGAGAGCTTGAAATAAACAGCGCAGCTCTCCAAACACCATCAAGTGAAGATGCCAGAGCTGAGCCTGCCCTGAGCCCAACTGTGCAGCTGCAGGGTGAGACCGGCCCTGCTAAACTGCCTCTCCGATCGCCTGTGGTTCATTTACAGCAGAATAATAAGCAGGATGTATAAAATCAGAGAAAACGATATCACTCATAACACATGCTCCCGCTTCATGTTGCTCACATGTGCAACGTGGGCGGGATGTGCCCTAAACTATGTGATAAATCCCAATTTGAGTTTGAGCAATTCCAAATCCTGATTTATATTACATTCTGATAGTCAAAAACAAAGACCTCCGGCTTGAAAAAGAAAGACACGCTAATGAAGGATTTAATTCCTCTGTGAATGTACTTGCAAATCTGTGCTCTCAAGCACTAGAAATAAATCCATCACCCAACCTGACAGGTGCATTTAGGGCTCCACCAAATCCTGTTGGCTTACACAGAAAATTGTCATTGAGTATTTCAGTTTCAGATCATAATGGCAGTAAAAGCTGCACAAGGCAACAGTTTTCATTTCGTATAAAAAAAAACACCCTCTTCCATCATCAGTCTCACCTAAATTCCAGCGCCACCACCTTCACTCTCAAGACAAACTAAGACACATTAAGTTGTCCCATTCCACATTCACAACAAGTCTGATAGTACTTTGCTTTCTTTTAAAGCTGCTACATGTATCACTTTTAACATTGGTAAATGATTACCCCATTCATTTTCAGACATGAGCAGACCTGCGTACAGTTACTCAACAACAAGACCACTGCTGGGATGATTGACAGCCCCACCAGCCTCCACACTGCGTTATACTTTGCGTGCCTCTGACTTGGATTTAGAGGGAAATCTTGTGGATTGCTTTACTTTCAACACAAACAGAGCTGAAGCTGTCAAGTGTTCCCACTGTGACAAATGGCAGGGGCAAGTAGAGACAGGGCACAAAGGGGGTTGTGGGAGATGAAGTCTTTATTGTGTGAAGCACTAAAAATACCACTGGTGCAAGCCAAAGGCTATCAATAAGCTCAACTATGGTCTCATTGTTTATAGCAATTATACCAAGCTACCTGACCATAAATTGATGTTTAAAAATGTTACACGTAGAACCTCTAAATGAGTGTAAGACTGCATTTACAATTAGTATTTGGCTGTATACAAAAAAATTAAAGTCAGCCATTATCATACACATCACTCTGGCAACACTTTCCACATATGAAACATAGAATATAGCATGAATCTGTAAGCATATTGCTCAATTATTACATTCACAATTTCAAATTGGATAAATAAAACATTTAAATTTAATGTTATTACTAAATCCTTCAGTAATTTGTTTATCTTTGCACATTCACATATAGATATTTCGCTCTGTAGTTATCTCAAAGTTCAAAATATATTATTGACACACTGTTAAATACATTGTAAAGTTGACTACAATTATAAAATACATTGTACACTGTAAAGTTTGACCTTAGTAGGTTTTTAAAGTAGATACATGAATGTGTTTCAAGTGAGGCATCATATGGGGGAAAGAGATGTAATTAAGAAATAAGGCTTGAGACACATTTAGTTAAATTCTAAGGATAGCATAATGACGGAGTCTGGGAGCAATTCTTTTATCCAACTGTTATAACTTTTATGTTTTATTGTAATTGAATTCAAGTATTGTAATAATGTTGAAATGCACGCGGTCAAGTCAAATTATTGAGGATGAAATATGAATTCTGTTTGAGGGTAGATTTCCCCTTCAGTTGTGTACATCCTGTAAAATACATTCAACTTTTTTTTTTTTTTTCATTTTTATTGTTTAGATAAAGAATAATATAATTTACAAATCAACTCTGTGTTTTAAGTTAATAGTTAATAAAAGGAATCAGGAATTCCTCAGGAATGACACTGCGCTTGTTGGGAGTGGCCGTAATTTTGCATTATCTCAACCTGAAGGGTTCTGTTTTGCCTGAGTCTCGCTGTCCTAAACTTAAACTGAATATATACAACATTGTGTAGGTAGGTTAATCTAAGACAATGCAACAGTTTACTAGTCTTTTGCGCAGCCCGTCAGAAGAAGGCAATGGCAGCAGCTAGATGGAGATCAGAATATACAGGCAAAAAAAAACTGGAGCTCTTTGAGCCATCAGTTTCTACAAAAACAAGCTGAAGATTGTTTCTACCTTTGTGCAACCAACTCAGCTTTGGCCAGTGAAAGCTCTTTCTACACACTCGAACCTTCGCACATTAACCAGAAGATGATGACGACGGTGACGATGATGAAGACGATGAAGATGAAGGAGAGGGTCTTCGGGTCTTGCCTCCTCCCACTTCTGTGAATGTTACCAGCGATGATGATGTTACCTCCTTCTCTTTCTCCTTTCTGCTTCCTGTGCAGACTGACCTCTGGGCTGGTTTAAACTGCCACGTCACCTTCTTCGTTGATGACTGCTCCCCTATTGTTGCTGCCCTCACCGGTGTAGAGGCAGGCTGAGTAGCCATGGGAATGCCTGATGTTGCTGCCATGCTGGTGGTAACCTTCCCAGTAACCTTACTTGCTTTCCCATTGTTGTTTCGGTCCTGTTCCGTAAAGAGCTCGCTTAGCACTTCTGGCTCAGTGGTCTCCCCAAACAAATCCCAGCCAGGCTCGGCAGATAGCCGTTTGGATCGTGCAGCACCAGCAGATTTGTTACCAGTTGCAGAGATTCTTGAGGAGCGACTGGGATCAGAATCTGATAGATCTGAGTCCCAGTCACTATCCCCTGCCACTGAGCCACAACCCAGTAATGACAGATCAACAGGACCAGAGCCCGAACTTTCCGAGTCTGACTCTCTGGAAAAACACGACAGACAGAAATTGAGTAACGTGCTACTGCAGTGTTGCAGTATCCAAGATAACCAAACTTATCCCTGGCTTCTGCAGCCAATTAAACATCATTGTAACACTGTGTAGTGCCGTGCTTTCATTCTCATGCTTCAGTTAAACTAATGCAAAACTTTAAAATGCTGACGGGATCTGAACTCATCAAGCAATCTTTCTATTACTTCAAACTGCCCAGCATTATTATTCAATTTTAAACACAGAGAGATGGGAACACATTGAAACACTTCCATTTAAAATGTTCTGTAATGAGTTACTAATGGGCAAATTGAAACAATAATTCAGGCAGAGAATTTGAATCCCAGGCCTCCCTGTTAAAGTAAAACCACCAGACTGCTGATTTTGTAGGCTAACCCAGTTTAGCCTGGTACCCATTACATTTGTTGATGCATCTGTGGCAAGGGCCCTTTTACAGTCTCTCCCCCCTCTCTGCTCCACCTTTCCTTTTCAGGTGAGCATGATTACCGTCCACTTGTAATGTTAAAGGCAGGTAGACAGTTGCTTTGTTTGTTGTGGAGAGGTGGTATTACATCATCTTTGACACTGCAGCAAGAGTGAGAGGTCCATCAATTCATCAGATTATCACTGATCAAGTTGACTATTCAGGGCAGGCCGAACTACCCTTAAGCCACCCGAAATGCCTAAAATTCCTCAAAACGGACTGAGTTAAGCCTCATTTCCCTTTCCTGAGATGTATGACAGAACGTTCTCAAGGCTTCTCCCAAGTGTTCATTGCTGTGGTGGAAGGAAGCTGAACCTGAAGGTGAGACTCAATGTCCTTATCTATCAATACGCCAATGTTAAAGTGGCTAGATTGTCAGTAGTAGTGAGTTAGCAATAGTAAGTGTAGAAATAGTTTTCTGTTGTGGGGTTTGTGTCCTGGACACCTCCCAGATGTTCCAGGCACATCCAATTAAAGGATACCTCCTTACCCTACTGGAGGAGGCATTCTCAAAATCTGAAGTGAAAGACATGGCAACAAAGAAAGACTTAGCTACTTCACTGCAATTTCAATCCAGCCCAGGATACCTGAAGAAGAAAACTGATGGGTGTATCGATGGATAGATCTATAGGTACATCGCCCAAATTGTTTTGAATTGCAAACCACAAAATGCATTAGAGCTACAGTTAACAGGAAATGCACTTACCTGCCACTGTAGGATGTGGTCCCTGCAGGACCCAGCAGCAGGCAGGCTGGAGCAGCTAGGTAGACAAAGCTATCAGTGCACAGAAAATCTCCTTCCTCTGGTTTCTGTGGGGCAAGATGACTCAGCTTGGCATCCTGTTCTGTGTTTGACTGGAAGTGTGTTTTTATGCTATCCAAATGTTGCTTTCCATTGTCGTGTTTGGTGTCAGTGGGAGCTTCGGTCATTGTGGTGACTTCACCCTGGGAGCCAGGTCTTGCAGACACAGCAAGGTAAACAAAGCTGTCTGATTGGACAAATGGATCTAAATCACCACAGTCCAGTCCGGAGCTTCTGATTGGCTTCTGATTAGGATCTAGAAGGTGTTTGAATGCTTTTTTAGTGGGAGACAGAGGAAGTGGAGAGTTTCTTCCCATGAGGGTCACTCTTTTCCTGGGTGGTATTTCTTCACTTTGTGGGTTACTCAGAGTCGGGGAGCCCTCGATGTCTGTATGTATTCCTATTTTACATCCTTCCCTTCCATTGTCATCTTTGCTTCTCACTTCATCTCCCTCCATCCTTTCATATTCTGCTTCCTCTTTTTCACCTTCTCCTTCTACATTTTGGGAGGGAGTGTTGAGGAGAGATGGGTAGCACCACTGTAGCTCTGCACTCTCCTCTCTTCCCCATTCCTTTAACCCATCGTCCCCATCTTTCTCCAGTGATGTGCTGCTGCTGCCTAGGTCGGAGCCACTGATTGGCTGGTCACTGTCAGAGCCAGCTTCCTCCTGGCTCTGATTGGATAAGGACAGGAAGATGCCACTGGAGTCAGACTCTAGCGTTAGATTGGAGTCTGGAGAGCTGTCCTCCTTAGTGGAGCTAGAAAAAAAGACAAGGCAGTCAGATGACTGCTACACCCTTAGGAGTTTGTTAGATCCCTGTGACTTGTCTACCATTGGTTACCCCACACTGTTATCTAATGTATCATGGTTTTTTAGTAGGTTGTCTCTTTACTGCGCAGAGCATTTTGAATACACAAATTTCAACATGAAAGACAAACCAAGTTTACTTTTAATCAGCATTGTGAGGTCATTTGGTAAAAAAAAAAAAAAAAAGTATATATATATCATTGAGTAAACAGCCCATAATCATTGTTGTACAGCATTATTTGAACCTGTCAGATGTCTCAAATATGTGCTTACTATCATCCCAAACAATGGGAAGACAAGCTGCTGGACAATACGGGATGTTCTTAACAGTGATACATGGAAAGCAATGAATTACCAACAGAATTTGGTAGACATATCATGGCAGATGTATGCAGATGGGTGAATCTCTCACTAAATCATTCACGTATACACAAATCAGCAAATTGCCACATTTGAATTGTTTCAGTTAAAACTCAGTTGGACTAAACTAAAAAAGAAATAGAGCTGGATTTAGTAGGTAACTAAACAAGCCTTGAACACACAAACAAAATGTGACATCAGGAAATTATCTGTGAGATTTAGGCATCTGTCTTAAACTCTGTGAAAGAACATTCGTAATGATCGGCGTAATTTGTTCACTGTTACTGTTTTGGCACAAGTAGTGGGCCACTGCCAACTCATTAATTTATATCAGTCACGACTCAGCCTCAAGAAATTGCATTGCATTTAATTTGCATTTACTTACATGTAGAATCCAAACCCGATCAATTTTAAACTGCGAGAAATCTTGACACCACACTGCACGGTACACAGCCGCAAGTCAAAATCGGGTGCTGATATATTTCATTGCTCTGTGAGTATATATCAAAAAATATAACAAGAAAAGAAAATGAGAAAAGAAAAAAAAAAAGACATCCAAAAATGATATTTTCTCGATTAAATCAGTTTTGAAATTCTCAAAAACAGAATGTGTTTTGAAATGGTACATGTGCCATGCTCCGTATTGATGTGGTGACTGTAAAATATCCTAACACCCTAAATAAAAACAAAAAGGGGATCTGCACATTCACTGAATTGACCCCCACAAAAATTCCAATAATGTATAATATGATCTTAATTTTATTGTGATGAACCTTCAGTCACTCAGGGTGCATGTCAACTCGAGATGTGTAAGATCAGCATCACTCTCCATTATTGTTTTGGAAAATTGGTAAGGTCGGAAATAAAGTTGGTCAACTTGCAATCCTCATTTGCCTATACTGCTGCAGTTCTCAAGCTGGGAGTCGCAACTTCTCACTGTTCCCTCCTCTAGATTGTGCCTCCTTCCCTGCCGTATGTAGCCCTTTTTACACAGAAATCCTGGTATATTGCCATTAAACTACCATTTGCCTCTTAACACTACATGAAAACAGCAAAGCTTGCAGTAGATGTATGTGACATCGTCTTTCAGGTGAAACAATCTTCAGAAATGACATGTAGTCAAACTTCACATCCCAAACTCCAAGTTGACTCTCTTAGATTTCAAAGATGGCATGGATGCAGCAAAAGTACTAGCTCCGGTGCGAGCATAAATGAATAACATAAGGATAATAACGATTGCTGGGATTGCACACATTAATGCTGCTTGATGACAGGCAGTGTAAAAAGGGCTTGAGTAAAGCAGGGATGGAAGGGCTGAGCTGCTAACATACAGAATGGAGCAGAGAAGAGAGACGGGGATATTTTCCTAGAGCTGACCACAATGACAATTAACTATTTGTACAATAAAGTCTCACAGTAATGGAGACAATATGAGCTGTTTAGCAAATAGTTTTCGGACGAGTGGAACACCAACTTGCATCAATGTGAAATTTTTTGGCACTTTGTCACAACTTGCTGATGTCCCCTTTTCATCAGGATAAGTGAATGATTACACAGTCATGTGGTCTCATAGTAAGTTTATTCATGAACAGGCTGCTAAGTATAATTAAGTATATTTATGAAAATTTACTTAAAGTGTGTGTGTGTGTTTGTTGTAAGTAACACTGAAGCAGCAAACTTTGGAGAGTAGTTTTTAGGTTAACTTAGGTTAGATCAGACTCATTATTGGCAGATACCCGGTACTGGTGGAGTCAACTTGGGATCAGAGCCAAAAGAAACCTGATCAGCACATCACTAATGTCAACATCTGGTGGAGAATAGCTTAGGTTCAGTGCAGCCAGTAACCGTGTTTGTGGAATCACCTTGTGCCAACAGTGGACGTCCCAGCAGATTTAGTTGACCAGTCAGCAGAAGGTCTGTCTGTGTTTGTAGCTGGACAGGCCGTAGCACTGAGCTCCAAACTGACCTGGGATCTGCTCCCCACTCCTGGAAAATAGAGCAAACTGAGTCATCACAAATAAACAAGAGAAACATGAGATATGATCAATACATCAAGCCTTTGGATTTTTGTTCACAGCCAGTGGGTCAATGTTTGTCATGTTCCAGCGGCTGTTGGAACGTTTGTTCATTTTTCTGGTCAGGGCATTTCACACACATTGATGCACACATACAGACCTAGCAGAGAATAATTTGTCAGTTACAGGATTGAAGGCAATATTTCTGCCATTGCTGCTAAAGTTTATAAAGCATTTCAAATTCCATCTCAGCATCCACCTATGGGTAGATAATACCTAACTTTTTGTTACCACACAATGCCTCACCACAGAAATATTTCAACCTTGGTACTTTTAATAAAGACTTTATACAAATAGATCTCATTTCAGTGTGATCCGTGTAGATTTGAACACTGTATTACCCATTTTGTCATCACTATTGCACAGGTGTTTATTTGGTACTAAAAGGGTCAGGAATTACACAGAAAATATCTTAAGGTTGAAATTATATTGTTATTGTTCAAGAAATCCATATAGTGTATATTTGAGAAATATACCTAATTTAGGTTATGTAAGTTATGGTTTACAGGTTGATTATGATAATACAATGATGTGCATATAGATATTGAGATGTGTGTCTAGGAAAAGGGACAACGGAAAAGTTTCATTACACCTTTCTCAAATCATTTTACAGCAGGTTGAAGATGTCTTCATATTACTGTGAAGAAAACACTGGGAAACAATGTCTATATATAATTACTGATTAATACATGAGTTCAGAACAATAAACAGTTGGCACTGATTCACCACCTGTTATTTTTGTCCATTGTATAAAAGAAACAATTCACAGCCAAACTCTCAGACATTCACAAGCATTTCTACTTCCAGCAACGGCGTTCAGTGCAAACAGTATAACACTGGCATTTTCACTGATTACATAATGCTATAAACATGAGTGCAAAAATGTGACTTAACGATTTTTACAGCAGAATGTTACAGCAGTTACAGTTACTGGTGATATTTGTTTTCTTTTGGATTTTTGTTTAATACATTTTTGGGCACAGCTGGATTAACAGTAAAGCCAATTTTAGGTCATTTTAAAATATAAATGAGGGGTCAGGTATGATTTTTCCAGCAAAGTACAAGCATATAATTTCTGGGGAAATAATTAAGCAGTTGTATGTATGCTGTGCAGTGTGTAGTTGATGGGAACTTGGCACCTGCAAAGCAAATGCATAGGGCTCAGGATGTGGGGGGAGAAGTATGTGAGGACCAATATGAATCAATGGTAAATGTATTCCCTGACAAGGAGTCAGATAAAAAGATTAGAAACTGAATCAGAAAAATCAAAGCAGCAGGAGCTAATGTGTCCTGACAATTTGCCTGTAGTATGGGTCAGTCTCCAAAATACCAAGAACTCAATCAGCTTTTTTAAGACCTTTCTTCACAGTAAACGTGCTTTCTGAGTCTCCAATCTCAAGCGAAGATACAACCCGATGACATCATTGTCACATAATCAGAGACCAAAGCAGGAAAAAGTTAAGAAGCCAGAGACGAAGTTACAGTATCTTTTATGAATAAAATCAAAAGTTCTCCTTTAGCATAATATTTAGAAATTTCCAAATGCAGCATATCATCAGAGGTACATGAATAAAGAACAATATTAGAAAATCCAACAAATATCTACCTGTCAAGAGAGCAGCTTTATCCCTCTGTGTCCCAGGGTGTGTTTGGTACATGTCACCTCGTTCCCTCTGTGGATCAGGCAGTGTTTGGTACAAATCCTGGGTGTCTGTATGGGGCTGAGACAGGTCTAGGTGCTCAAGGTCAGAGTCCAGCTCCCTTGCTCTTCTTTCTAACTCCGTTAAGCTGAGTTCCGAGGCTGCAGAGGAGGGGGGGTGAGAGCCCCCAAAGCCAACTGGAGGTCTTAGGAGAGGCCAACGTTGCAGGGAGCCTGAGAAAGAATCTGTATCATCCCCTCCTCCTGCTCCACCTTGCTCCCAGCCATCATCCCACAATGTGTTGACCATCTCAAGAACAGCATCCCAACTTTTCATGTCCCCTTCCTCACCAAGTGTCCTTCCTTCTCCTACCTCCACTTCACCTTCTTCTTTCTGTAATTTAGCCACCACGTCCTCCATTGCTTGTTCATGTTGCTCTTGGACTTTACCCTCCATCTTTTCTAAGATTATTTCTACATCCTTCTGTATTTTTACATCCTTACTTCTATTTATATTTTCTTGGACATTTTCTTCAACCATCCTTGTTTCTTGTCTGGTTTCTTCAACCAGCACCTGGCCAACAATAACATTCTCATTCTCCTTGCCCAGTTTCTCCTCCTTTTTGTCTTTCTCTTCTCTTCTCTCTTTCTCTTTCTTTTCTTCCTTTCCCTTTATCCCCTCTCTCCCAGTCTTCTCCTTACTCTGCTCTCCTTGTTTCTCCTTGCTCCGGGACCTTCTGGGTTCTTCCTGCTCTCTGCAAATCCTCCAGTGCTCCAAGTTCTGCTCCTTCAGGGAAGCCCTTCCTACTAAACTGGTTCCCTGTGCTGTTTCTGGATGGGAGGGCTCTTTCAGTGAGCATCGGCCTACAATACTTGTAGAGTTCACTATGGTTGTTAGTGGGTTCTCTGAGAAGTGGCCTGGACGGGGGTGGAGGTGGGCATGTGGACGCCTCTTCTCCAATGCTGACAGGACAGAAGGGAGTGGAGGGAGAATAGGTAGGTTGTGTAGTGCCCCACCCTGCCGCACAGTTCTTTTTCTGACAATAATTCGGCGAGGCCAGGTGGACTCTATGCCTTCAGCGGGGCCTGTTGGTTGAAGGTCTTCAAGGCCTCTTTTTAGTCGTGGACTGACCACACCTGGTCGTAGTCCCGTGGCTGTCCCAGGTCGAGTCCTGGAACTGGACTTAGATGATTTAGACTTCTGGGATCTGGAAGACTTCTCTTTGTGGCTGGATTCAGTCTTATCAGTGACCAAAGGCTTTGTGTCGGTCTGATCTTCAGGGGCAACCTCAGGTTTGTCTGCCGCCCCAACACTTAGCTGAGCTTCATCTGTAGTCTTAGTGCTGTTAGGGGCTTCGCTGACAACCTCTGTGTCTATGTTACTCTTATTACTAACCGCAGCTTCTGATACTGCCTCATGTTCAGATGTAGAAACAGGCTTAACTTCTGTCTCAACTTTAGCTTCTACTCTGGACTCTACGGAACTAACATCACTATTAACTTTAGCTGCAACTTCAGTTTCTGTTCCAGTCCTATTTGTCACTTGCTTTGAACTAGTTTTAACCTCGACCTCTTCCTGGATTTTAATTCCTGGACCAGATCGATCTCCAATCTCATTTTTGTCTCTAGATCCAACCCTGTTCTCAGTCTCAGTCACAGTTGAAGGTACAGCCTCAGGAATAGGTTCTGGTTTAGCCGGACCGTGTCCAGTTTTTTCTGTACTCCTTGTTCCTCCTCCCCTGTGTCCTTCCTTCACAGCTGGACCCATATTTTCTAACTCTATGCCTGATTGCACTTTTCCTTCCAAATCTCGTCCCCCTGGTCTTGTTTTCACTTGGGAACCCATTCGTTTTTCAGATCCATTTTTAATGCTAGCCCTGGATCCATTATCATATTTGTTCCAATTTTCAGCTCTGTGGTGTTCTTGTATTCCAGCCTCTGACATGTTTGCAGCTCCAATTTCACTTATTAACCTTGGCCCAGATTTACTGTCAACTAACACCAACCCTACATTCCCACTGTCAAACTTAGAAACAATCCCCCCACCTCCACCTTCATGGCCAACCTTTGAACCTGCTCTGTTCCTCCCCACAGCGCAAGTGCCCATTCTGGGGGCAGCATTGGGGGATGGTGAAGGTGAGGGTTGGGGGAGTAACAGAGGTGTTGTGTCTAAGACCTGGTCAGACTCTAAGAACACAGAGTCTCTGTCTGAACGCAGAGGAACTGGCCGGCCATACCCAAATGTCCCAAAAGTTGCTGTTTCCCTTTTCTCTCTTTCTCTCGCTCTCTCCCTTTCCAGCCTCCCCCTCTCCCGCTCTCTTTCCCACTCGCTTTGGGCCCATTCTCGCTCCATCTCCCTTTCTCTCTCTCTCTCCCACTCTCTTTCTCTTTCGCTGCGGCCCCACCCTCCTCCTCGATCCCTCAAGTCCTGCTCGAGGTCATGAGCGGATAGCTGGACTAGTGGGGCACGGTAGGGTGAACGTCTAAGCTCATGAGGTGGTGACAGCCTAAGGCTCTGGGTCTGGGAGTAATGCCTCGGCTGAATGACATGGGGAGGGGAACAGCGCAAGCTCTGTGTCTGACTGGGGCGTGGTTTGGAGGGGGAGAAAAATACTGGAGTATGGTACCCTGAAGAAAGAGGTGAGCCGGAGAAGGGGGAAATGAGGGGGGAAGTAAGGGAGGATGACTGGCCCCCAGGTGGAGGGTAGTGTCCTGGGTTAAGATATCCACCTCCTCTGTCCATCATTTCAGTTGTAGTAAGCTCCAGACATTCCAGGTGTTTTGGAGGTGTCAGGACTTTCCAAGAATGTCTTCCATCATTGCTCTTTGTGCTATCTCCATGGTGATGATGGTGGTGATGGTGATGTTTCTTGGTTGAGGAAGAGGACACTCCTGGGGCAGAGAATGAGGACACAGAGGGAGAAACTGATCGATTAAAACGTCCTGGAGAATGGCAACCTCCACCATCAGCATCCTGACCGCCAAGCTTCAATAAATCATAGATGGCTCTTTCATCCAGGCGCCGCACAAATGAGGGGTTTGGAGTTAAAGAGCGGGGCTGTGCGTCAAACATGTCACCTGGAGCCCTGCTTACTCTGAGTGAGCCACTTGTAGAGTAGCTAAAACTTCCCTCACCTCCACCATCTCGCCATATGCAACCTCCACGGTGGGGATGATGGCTATCAATCTGTTGATTGATGCACACGGTATCATAGATGGATCTCTGAGGTATGTAGCCATCTCCATATCCCCCTTCAAGTCCCCCATCTCGTCCTCCCACTCCCCCATCCCCAGCTCCATGTTTCTCCAGGCAGCAGGAGCTCTTCCTGAAACATCCAGGACGGCTTAGTGGCTTGCCCATGACTGGTCGGATAGCTGATGGTGGGATGGGTTGGTGGGAGGCACGTGTAAAATTTGAAGGGTGAATTGTGAAGTTGCTTATTTCACTAAATACGAAAAAAAATGGCTTGAAAAGCAACTCTCAGAATGCACAAAACTCATGGCAGCTGGCCATGTTGAGAAGGCCAAGGCAAAGTAACAGATTTGGAGAAATATGACATTCACTGTAATATACTGAAGCATATTCCTTCGGTTTTTTGGATTTAAAAAAAAAATCTCTCATAAAAGGATCCATAACAGAAAAACAATGAGAATCACATATTGTCCAGTTGAAATTCAGAAATCGAATCCTAGTTTGAAAAATATTCCAACCAGAGATTGGAGAAACACATAAGACAAAATATGTCCAGAATTTATGCTCTTAGCTCATCTTCTCTCCCACTCTTTCCTGACATGACTTAATTTGTATTTATTCTGGTTGTTATTGTTCTGGCTGTCAGTTCAGAGCTAATTAAATCTTTATCCAGCTGAGCATTAGTCAGTCAGACACAGAATGTCAGAAAGACATCGTACAGTGGATGGAGGATTGAATCCATTCAAAATATCTCTTCTCGTTCTGGCTGTGTTTGTTGATTCTGTGGAAAACAAAGCAAACAACAAAAAAGATTAAAATGTAAAACAGCTAGAAAAAGTATCTCAATAGACATCAAAGTGGATGTTAGCAAATTAATCATCTGGATATTAGTTGGTAACCAATATTCTTGCCAATTAGAGGGACACATCAACAACCATAAAGATGTTAGCTTTCTTGTCACAAAAACTACAATTCAACCGGTGAACAGTTGAATAATGTCCTCTGTGGCTCTGAATAGAGATTGCGAAGTCGGAGAAAATTATCCCGATGATGTCATCAGAGTTATCATAGATTGAGCGTGACATTAAACACTTTTCACAGAAAGCCTGTATTAACATTTTGAAATGTGGGGGCATTCATGCAGGGAGGGTCCAAAGACAAACACAATTAAGTTATTATGGGAAGCTTTACCACTACTAAGAAGTGAAAGTCAAGATACCTCAGCCTCTGTTGCTCCAATTTTCACCATCATTTGTTATTATCTCTATTTTAACCTCCCAAATACATGAAGTTATAATGCTAAACTGCTGAAGTGCTGAAATGCCTCTATAATTTGAATTCAACAGTGCCAACAGAGTATTTTACAAACATCTGAGAGGAAAACCACCCCAGAATAAAAATGTAGCATACTATTTCCTCAGCCTATTGATTAGAAGATTAGACTCACTTTTCCTAAATGATGAACCCAAGGGCCTCGATCCATCAGTGGATTACTAATAATGCTTTGATTAGCAGAGAGCATATTTAAGCAGAATTGTTGGTTTTAAATCTTCTCTGACAAAAGATATGTGCTTTTTCTAAGTTGGTAGTTAAGCCATCATAAATTGTCAGTACAAATAGAAAACACCAAAAAGGACAGGCTGAACACTGAGCTGGAAACCCTAGTCATAGTCGGCTAACCTATTACCATCAAAGTTACACCCTGACATAGTAGTTAGGTCTCGAAGTATTTGGACAGTGACACAATTTTCATCATTCTGGCACCACGATGGATGTAAAGGGGAGAAATATTTATGTAAATATGAAGTCTGACAACTATAATTGAATGTTTTTTTATCTAAATATCATATGAAGCATTTAGGAATTACAACCACTTCTATACAGATACCGATGATTCTAGTAACAATAGGATTTTGGGACAATAAGCACAAGTTCTCTGTTCAAATGTGTTATTTCCTTGTTTGTTGACAACTAAGAAAGCAGAGTAAGTAAAGGTCTAGAATTGATTTCAGTTTGACATTTTTCTTTAAAATTTGTTTGGAGTAGCTGCTTTGCAAGGTGCCAGGTCAAGACATTCCATGTCCTGTCTGAGGACACTCCACTGATCAAGCGGTGAGTGGATAATCCACTCTTCCTTCTGAACTACAGTTGCCTGAAACAATTACATTGAAATATAAGCTGGTGATCTCAGGAACAGCAAAAGACAGGTAAGACCCTAGATAACAACTGTGCCACATGACATGAGAATCTTTCCATGGTGAAGAATAAAACCTTCACCACGGTTGGTCAGATCAAGAAAATTCTCCCGTAGGTAGGCGGAGAGGAGTATGGAGAAAAGAAGGAACTGCTCATGAAATATATCTGCCAGCATATCACCTGGACCTGTCTGTGAAGAACGGAGGAGGCACTTTTATGTCGTGGGCATGTGTGACTTATTGATGATGTGACTTCTGACAAAAGCAGCAATGTTTTCTGAAGTGTTTCGGCCTATATCATCTACACAAATTCAGCTGAATGCGTCTAAACCCATTAGACAGTGCTTCACAGTGCAAATGGGCAATGACCTGTAGAACAGTGTGGAAGCAAGCCAGGTCTTTGTCCTGTAAATAGTCACATCAATCACCTGATCTGATCCACTTGATCCAGAATGATGGAAATTGTGTCACTGTCCAAAAATGTATAGAATGTAAAACATAGACTCCAGAGGCAAGACAAAAAAATAATCTTAAATGTACATTTGTTGACAAAGACGCGAACAGGCTATGCATTATTCTAAATAGCTTAACCCTAGTTAGAATGACTCTACTTATTTTTGTCGAAGTCATTTATTATGACATATGAAGTCTTAAGAGTGGAAACCCTCCACAGCTTACACAACAAAAGATAACACCTGAAATACTTTTTATATAAAAACTTCTAGGCTAAATACTAGGCTGCTTCAAGCTGCTTCCAAAAATAAAGTCAAGATGATGTTATTGTCTTTTAAAGCCGTTCCCTCGGTTCAGAGGGGGGGAAACAAAAAGACGAGATACAGTCGCATACTGAAAAACATCTTTAGAAAGCTCTCCACAGTAGTGCTCAAATATCTATACAGATATGCACCTCGGATGTTATGTTAAGGAGTCAGAACCATCACGTTTGCATGCATTAGCGCCGCTTTCCTCGCCAATTAGTTAAGCTCATCAAAGGAGCCTATTGACAGTTAAGAATCATTCCTAGTCCCTCTATCTCTTTCTGTATCTTTTCAGTGTGCCTTCATTCCTGAGCACCCCACCACCACCACCACCACCACCTTCTCTTTCATCACTGCCACCTGCTCTATTTTCCCCCCAGATCAATAGAGAAGCCAGAACCTTATCAACACGGTCACAGTGATTAAAAGGCATCAGTCAATCCAGTCCGTCGAACTCAGTCCCATCCTGGCAATGTGTTGATATTCTGCCTCAAATCACCATCCTCGTTTGTTTTTCTTACCGGCGTCTCCGCTCCTGTCGTTTCTCTCTGTCTCCCTTTATCTCTGTCGTTTTTCTCTTTTCCTGTCACTTGTCTCCCGCGCTCTCTCCCTCCCTTCTCTTCC
Source organism: Anabas testudineus (assembly GCF_900324465.2). Classification (NCBI taxonomy): domain Eukaryota; kingdom Metazoa; phylum Chordata; class Actinopteri; order Anabantiformes; family Anabantidae; genus Anabas; species Anabas testudineus. The sequence goes on from NC_046621.1 coordinate 17,089,705, forward strand.
CTCTCTCTCTCTCTGCTGTGAATCATGCCTTCTGTCAGAGGAAGGTTTTTTTGACAAGCGTGCTCTTTGCCAACCAACACACCAACGCAAACCCTCCTCCTCCTCCTCTCTCTTTCACTCTCTCTCCCTTACAGCTTTTCTTCTGCCCAATTCAGCCTCCCTCTACCTCTCGCTCCCTCCTTCTCCTCCTCTATAGCTCTCTCCCTCCCATTTACACTCCACACAGCTTCGGGGCTTTAAGAGCTTTGGAGCTGCAAAGAGACCAACTTCTCCTCTCCATCTGCCTCTCTTTTCTCTCTTCCTCCAGCTCATCTCTCTTTCTCATCTCTCTTTATTACTACCTTTCTATCGTCCTCTCTCCTTATTCCCTCATTCCTGTCTAGATTTAGTTTGACCTGAGTGGGATACCCTTGGGAAATCATCACCATCATACGTTTTGGAAATTAGGTAAAGAAGGAGAAGCAGAATTAAGGAAGGACATCTATCTATCTATCTATCTATCTATCTATCTATCTATCTATCTATCTATCTATCTATCTATCTATCTATCTATCTATCTATCTCCCACACACTCTTTTCTTTTCTGACTCTCTCCATCCCTCTTGTAGCCCTCTCAGTTTGCCCTCTACCTCCCACTCTTCACCTCAGCGTTAATGCAACACGCATTACTGTGGAGGCGGCAGGGAGAGTGAGAGAGACTGAGAAGGAAAGAGCAACAATGGATACTCACATACTGTACAGTACAATTTAAAAAGCGTCATCATCAGCACCATCATTTCACCAAGTACAGCTGCGTGGAAAAAACAGGATGTATCTTTTATCACTGGGAGTAGTCAACCGAATCATCAGCAGCTTTATTATGGATGTTTTGCTTCTTTGCTCCTTTCTATGTGAATAATATACATTTAATGTTCCAAATACCTGCAGATACTGTGCACAGATAGAAATGTCCTATTTGTTTCCCATCATCTGTTGAATGAACAGAACAGGAAGAATAGAGTAGTTAGCTTGTGCAGCAGCATCCAGTGTTTGGATAAAAAAGAAAACGCCTGTGCCACCCACAGAAACACAAACTACAATAAAAAATCTGAGGAAGTTGTGCTGGTGTGATTGAAAAGTGATCTCAAGTGAATTAAACACTACTGCAGCAGTGTTTGAATACTGCACAGCCTTTGCACAATGCTTTACATGAATAATAATGGATCCACATTTTCAATGGGGATCTGAATCCGCATTAGAGTTTATCCCGAGCATGAACTCACTTCCAGTGAGTCTGTTATGTTTATCTTGCTGTCGCTGTTACACCTGTGGGCACGTTTTGATCGTGTGCAGTTTCAGTACAAGTGCACAATATACTCAAAAGTAGTAGGCCACAGCACACCTACGAAGATTGGTAACCGTATGTAACACAGGGTCATCCAGATATGTACAGTAGAATACCAAAGTGGGTGTACCATAAAAAAAAAATAGCTGCAGTGATGTTGCTAAATCTTACTGAAGGAAATAACTGTGGAATTTCTTTCCATGCCAAAACAAAAAAATGGCCACATGGTGGCGTTATTTTATCCACATCTGCACCCAATATAAATGCTGTGACCTCAGCCCATGTCCTACCTCCCATCAAATGTAAGTCCTTCAGACCTCGTAGCTACAGATACAGACATACAGAACAATACCAACATGGTTAAAAATAATCATAGTTATCATATATACAGTATGTAATGGACTGATTGAGTACTTTAGCCAGTGGGTTAGTTACATGACCACAAGCAGGACTGCTGAGCTACATTTGGTTGTGTATATGATTCACTGCCTGTCTTCACATAAGTTATAGTGCACCGATACAAACAAAGGGAAATACTATTTCTAGGACTATCCCTGTGGCTTTTGAAATCCCAGGGTTTCAATGTCGAGCTGCACCATCCACTGCAGCCGCGTTAAAATTGGGGCAGTTGTTTCCATGGAGTTCTGTGTGATTGACAGCGACTGACTCACACTCCCTTTTATTATGCTTGTTCGCTGTGTGAGCTCAAGTGGTGTTGCGTCTGTGTGTGTATGTGAGACGGAAGGAGGCGAGCAAGAAAAATCTTAGTCAACATGGTAAAAATATACATTGCTTTAAAAAAAAAAAGGAGGAGAGAATTTGCCTGAAGATCTGTTCAGCTGGGTGAATCGACATTGCACAGCTGAGTGTGTTATCTTTGATAAGACCAGCTGCCGTGAGAGCACGAAGCCTGGCAATAATTACGTGTAAACTTACTGTAAGTCTGTGTTTTGTTTTTCTTTCTCATTTTCTAATGAGAATGAAAGTTTGACCTGAGCTGCACTCTGTAGTGCAGAGTTCAGTGGTTTGATAAAACGCTGATGCTCATGATGCTGAGCTGCTGCACCTCAATAATAAAAGATTAGACAGAATCAGCAAATTAGTTAGTAGTAATAACAGAAGTTGTTATTTCTGAATTATCTAAATAATTAGATCCTGTAGACAACTTCCACCTCTTTGGTTAATGATTATTCAAGTGTAGTTAATTACAGCTACCTGGGCTGTGGTCCCAGGTTTCAAAGTGCTGCTGCTTTGCCTCACATCACCTTCTTCCAGGAAATAACTCTCTATACCAGCAGGTGGCGGTGGTCTATATTTGTCATTCAAATAGAAACTGCAGACAACTGTACCCAATGCACCTAGCAGTGTTTGTTTATGACATTCCCATCATTTTCATCCACCACACATGGTTTATAGCTACATCTGATTGAGAATATGTCTGTTACTAATTTATAAATTACATTTGGGTCCATTTCAAACAGCTGGATAGAGTAGAAGTAACATCGCTGCGTGGGCTAATGGGGTGGAAAGCAATGCGTTTCACCTAATAAAATGTTAGTTTACCTTAGAGCACCAAGTGGAGGCAATGTCATAAATTAAATTATATATTATCATATTATATATGATATTATAGTGCTAACCAGGAAAATAATGTAAAAACATAAAAAGCGGTGGTCCTAATGTTGATCTATGTGGAACACCTTTGGGAACTCAGTTTGAAACAATCAGAAACAACAGTTTGAAGTCTGCCAGAGATATGTGATTTGAACCATTTGTAATTAGAAAGAAATGATCAGCAGATCTACTAAGATTGCAGCACAGTGGAGTTAACAATCTCATTCACAACAGAAGCTCCATTTTGCTATAAGCAAGTGCCAAGTCTGATTGCTGTGACTGAAGGACACTAAATATAAATCTCCAGCATGAAACATGGACAAAAAGTGAAGGTTGGATGTTGGTCAGCAGTTGTTCAGGTCACCAGTGTCACCACCAGTGTCACCACTTGTATGCAATGGAAGCATCTGGGAAGCCATGCATATTGAATGCTGCTTAAAGTGAAAGTTGAATTGAAAATGTGTACAAGTGATGCAGTCATAAGTCAAAGTTATCTTCACCAAGTGACTTTCTTGTGTTAAAATAATTACTGTGTACATGCATCACACATAGTTCATACATATGTGGAGTCCTTTTACTAGTTTCCAAAATGTTCCTCCACTGCGATTAAAATTTGAGTAGGCAGGTGGATAATTAACAGATTTTGCCTTTCTTATAAGGGTGATGACACAGTTCCTCTGCTGTCTGCCTTCTGCCAGTGTTTGTGATGGAATATCTCACAATAGTCACAGTAACACCTTTTTTATATTATTAATATTATTTCTTTCTATGTATGTATTTGCTTTATTAGAAACATTAATATCAGCAGAGTGAGTAAAATAATTATATACAGGTATGTTAATTATCAAATACTGTATGTTATATACAATGTATGTTATATATGTTCTATTATTTATGTTAAATTGTATGTGACCTATATAAGACCATAAGGCCTCATAAGGAGCCATAAGGGGCTCTGAGTTGTGTCTATCTCCATAAGGAATAAGCGTCATGCTGTATGAACAGACAGTCATTTATCGCTCGGCATATTATTGTCATCAGTAAGGAATGCTGAAACACAGTCCTGCAGCCAGCTCCTGGTAAACAAATGAATCACCAAAACCAAATGCTCAGTAGCTATTTCAGCTAAAACAGAGAAGAGTGACTGTGAACAGAAAACACATAAAAAATACAGTACTGGTTAGAAATCTATTGAGAAGCATCACAGCAGGCTTCTGGCACAGCATATGGTGGCCTGTAACTGACATAAATCCCACAAATCATATTTTCACAGTGAGAGATGCCATGTGGAACCCAGAGAAAATAAATATATAACATTACACATATAGATTTTAATAACATTAACTTTGGGACCACATTTTACCTGCTAATATCTCATATTTTCTCAGAAATTATGTGTTGTCCGATGAGTATGAATAAACAAATCTGCTGAGCTGGCTGCAGTTTTGTACTATGTAGTGGATCTTTAAAGCTGCACTCATCAAATTTTTCACATCAACAATGCATCAGAAAACCACTTCAAACGTGAAGAAGGCTGCTCATAATTATGGACAGACAGACCTTTGTCTGACCTTTAGCTTACTCTTATTCATTTTTGAATTTGACACTCCATCCTCAACAACCAAATGTTTACAGCTTCGGGCAGCTGTTTTTAACATAAAAGCTCTATGACATCCATATTTAAATTTAACTTCATTTTAGTTGATTTTAATTTATTTTGTCTACATAGAGTGGTATGTAGGACATGAAAAGGTACTGGAGAATCCCTGGTTTGTGATGGGGTTGATGGCATATAAGATGGTGTCATCAGCATAAAAATGTGCATCACGGTGCTAATTTGGAACATCAACATTATTAACATTACGTTTATTTGATGTACAAAGAGAAAAGCATCAGTCTTAATATTGACTGTTGTGAAACAGATTTATCAGATTCCTGGGAATTCACTTCAAACAATCAGCAACAACAGTTTGAAATCTATGAAAGCATCACATAGCAGCTAAGGTTGGAGACTAGCTGGGGAGCGTAGTGGAGGTTATAACAACAAAATACCCAGATTTTTTCTCAGAAGGTGGTGGAGACCAAAAGGGAGTTCAAGTGAGATTGAATACTGGTTTTACATTCAACAGGTAGACAAAAAAGGTATGCCAATGCTATCTCAGCTGCTGGATGTGTGAATAGGCAACCTTTTACTAACACAGCACCATAAAAAGGTGAGAATGTATTAATGTAAATTCTTAGCTATACTGCTGTACTTGACAACATTTAAATATATAATTTACCAAACCATTATTGACAGATGATCATTTCACTCAGTATATATGTTCTCTATATATGTTCCCCTAGTAATTAGTGAATGCGGCTTTAACTATTAGGTCATTGCTTAGTTTTATTTTGGTTGCACAACTGGTGAAAGGGTTCCTAGAAAAATGTTTCATGATGTGCAAGATGGTGTTTGGCTGCTACTCTAACTGCTGTGTGAAATGCTCTGTAATATAGCTCCCTCCAGTGGATGCTTACTGTGTGTGAAAGCTTCACATCGAACTGTCACCGTCAGCTAAGCATAGAGACTCAGCTCAGTATGCAGAGCATGAATGACCACTGATGTTTGTACAGGAAGCATCTGTCACCACACTTGGTTGCTTCCATAGGTGTGCATGTGTCATTGACCACACATGCATGTCCACATGTCTGCACCGTTAAATCAGTGGTGGCATTTTGTGTTGCTTGTTTTTCTTACTTTCAGAGTAAAATGCAAAAAACTGCATGTAGAATTGCTGAGGTAGGGAATGTTAATTAACAAAAGGCAGAGGGTGACCTTTACACCATGTTTCTGTGAACAGAAGGATTTAACTGTTGAGTGAGTTTCCAACTAACGTCAATAATTAGTGCCAGTATTGACTCACTCTTAAGCCTCCAAATATGTTTAGTCTTTCCTCTTTGTTCTGCCAATTTTCAGAGTAGAAATGGTCCTAACATTTTCCACTGAAAATCACAGTTTATATGCTCTGAGATTTACAATCATCTACTGGTTGGAAGCAAAAACAATCTCACGTGATAATGGAGAAAAAGGAACTAGAAATAAGACACATGCAGAGGTCCAGGGAGTAGTGAGTGAGACACAAACCAAAAGCAGAGTCTTCAGAGAGTCTTCATTGTGAACATTAAGGGTAAGAGGTGAGATAAGGCAGGAAGCGAAGAGAGAAAAAAAAAGAAGAAGAGGGGAGGGGGGTCAAAAAAGAGTGAAGCTTGTGATAAACATGAGGTTTAGCATTCCACAGTTTGAACGAAGCAGCATCTGGAAATCTTTAAAAGTAAAGGGGAGGAGAGAAGGAGAGAGAGGAGGAGGAGTATGTAGGACATGCAAAACGTCAACAGGACAATGTAGATTTAAATGAGAAATAATTCACTGAACTGCCGAGAAAACCACTACGATAGGGGAACCAGCTACAGATTTAGAAAGAGTTACTGCATGAGAATGACAATATGTCATAGATTTTAAAAAAAAACAGACAGAGCAGGGGAAGTCTGACCAAAGTGTTCGGCCTCTTCCTGCCTGACGTTTAGCTCAGGAAGTGAAGGCAAAAACCGAAGGGAGGGCTGACACAGAGGAACATATTTTCCCTTTGCCTTTTAGTTTTTCCTTATTCAGTCCTCCTCTGATCAACAGCAGGAGGAAAAAAGGGAGGGGGCACACAGGAGGCGGGGCTTTCGATGGAGCACAGAAAGACAGAGTGACAGAGAGCAGACAAACGCCCCATCTGTGAAAATATAATGGAAGCAAGCGTCGTCCCCCAGGACACTAGGTGAGTTTGTGAGGGCTACGCGAAAGTGTAGCTGTGTGAAAATACTGTGTAAGAAGTGTAATCTGTCGAGGCATGAAAGTGTTGTAAGTGCTGTAGTGGGGAGGGGGAGTCGGGGGGTCGAAAGTCAGACAGGCAGAGCAGGAAAAACAGATGTTGATGACTCACTGACTAATATATAGGTCACTGGCTTCTCACAGTTTTTGGAATACCCTGACTTCATGTTGTCTTCAAATCAAACTACAAAATACAACGATAGCACAAATCCAGCAGCAGTTTGTTAAAGAAGTGAAGATATTCAGAGATTGTTTGATCCCACTTGTATGGAGGCATGCAGAGTGGTTCAAAGTGAGCACTTGAAAAAGGCACATCAGTCCTTTTAGTGACATTATAAGGTAGGAAGGAATTTGAGGAAGCGTGTTTGGTTTTGGGTCAGTTTGATGTAAGACAAATAGTTCAGCGCACTTAAGCTGCTACAAAATTGGTGCCGAGGTTCAAAATTCATTTCAACCATTTAGGAAGCTTTTGCTAGAGTTGATTGAACTGAGTGTCAGTTACTACGGTGCTGTGTCAACTTCCATGATGTAGTTCAGTTTGTGTAGGTTTTAGCACTGTTGAATTTTATATATATATATATATATATATATATATATATATATATATATATATATATATATATATATATATATATATATATATATATATATATATATATATATATAATTAAGAAAAAGATTCTCACCTTTTTTTAAATCCGGTAATCATTTAAATGTTGACTAACTAAAGAGTGTCACAATTATCCACATTGTCCTCCTTTAATTGATTGAGGTGGAGTTCATTTGAGGAAGTTTAATCTACAGCAAAGCATCATCATTTATGCATAAAGCTCTTCTGTTTGTGTAATGTGTATAAAAAAAACTTAAGTTGTAAAGTAACTAGTAGCTAAAACCAAATAAATTTAGTAGCAATTTATAACTTTTTATTTATTACTTTTTACTTTTACTTACTATTGGTAATAACGGACTAACATGGATATCTTGGAAAGCAAAGTAATAGTGGAGTAATACCTCTCTGTAATAACCCTGCTCCCTCCATGCTATATATCTATTGAGATAGATATTGTCACAGTGATCTAAGTAAAATCTGTGATTTGTTTATTTGCTTGAACCTTTACTCATCTAAAAAAAAAAAAAGAACTGAACAACTTACTGTATTTTTTAAAGCAATTTAAGCGTTTGATGCTGCAACACTCGTTTATCGTTTAAAGCAATGAGTAAACGTAACAAAGATCACTCACATTTTCAAGGTAGCAATAAACTTTACACTGTAATTATGGTGGGATCAGTCCCACTAAGAAGTAGGTAATTCTATAAACAGGCATATGATTGATGTCTTAATAAATAGCATATAAGTTCAAGTGGGCATCTTTCTGACAGCTTCGTGTCTGTGAGGAGAGTTGAATGCAGTTTCACTTTGCTTTTGCACTAAGTAAGTAAATCAAAACTTTTACCCCACTATTAATGCTAAATACTGATTATGATGATGTTTCGTTCCCCCTCCCTTAAGAGGAGTTGTACAGTTTGATGGCCACAGGCAGAAAGGCTCTCCTGGCGTTCTGTGAAGAATCAGATTATGAGTCAGACAATGTTTCAGGATATACGTGCTGCAAGTGTGGTTCCCACTGCTTTCCTAGCTCTAAAATTTAGCTGACTTGACTGTTATTCAGGCCTTTTTTCCTGTGAATCAGCATGACATGTGTGGGTTTAAATTCTCTAAAAATGTGATTTCCTCAGTTTCGCAGGGTGGTACCAAACGGTGACCTCACTCGACAAGCCAGTGGCTTGAAATGTTGGAACAACATACTAATTAAAGAAACTGTTCATCTCTTCTTTGAACCTTAAAGGGTTGGTTCAATTTGATTACACAGAAAACCCCACACATTTTCTCACTTCCCTACTGTGATACCTTTCCATGCAAATCCGGTGTGTATTTTTGTTCACATGTTGGTAAGTCTGCCCCTAGCATTTCTACTACAACCCCAGGCAGTGGACATAGCTGAAACATGTGCTGCTTGTCACACTGACAAAGTAGAAGAGACAGTTCCCCTGTTACTCAATCAACTGATTTCAGTTTTCCAAGAAGCTACTTCAGCAGAGTATATTCATGTGGAGGCAGGAGAAATAAATTATGAAACAGCACTGCAAATACCGTACATGAGCAAAATGTTTTTTTTCTATGTCCTGTAACTGTTTTTTTAATGCCTCTAATCACGTGATGTAGTAACAACCACACTATTAATTCAGGTTTACATGGCTTAAAGTATCAAGGCAGTAAATCTTGTAGCACAGACAGCATTCACTGTATGTTATACACATGATAAGCTGTTGCGTGTTCAGACACAAATTGCATCAAGGTATTGACTGTGGTGGTTTCCTCTTGTTAAAAAATACTTTTTTTCTCTCCTACTCACATAACTCAGTTTTAATTCTCATGCACACAGAGAGAGAGAGAGAAGTGGCTCGAAGGACAAAAGCAGCAAATTACGTAATACTGTTTATGATGCAACACAAACTATCTATAGTAATTTGAATGCAAGGCTAAAGTAAGTTAACAAAGGGAGAAGTGAGCTGGAAGCTGCTGTATTAGAGCTAAAATTGGACCGTGAGGCCACTTTGTTTTCAAATTATAGGCCTGTAGGTTGTACTTCCAGCAAACACAGCATGTCAGCCAACACAGGATTAAAGTTATGGAGCATGGAGTTAATATCAACCTATTGTGGCAAGTAATACAGTGATGGTTGCGTCTAAGTGTATTTGGCTTAGCAGTTGAACAAATGTAGACCACATTGTCATTTCATTGTACTATTAAAAGTAAAACCACCAGACCACATGGTGGCCTGGGATGTTTAAGGTATCGACCACCAGAGTTCAGTAAAATCAACGCCTTTTTTTAATTTTGTTAAGTTTTGCTCAGTTCATTTCTATAATGTCTGTTCATTGTTCAGACCACTGTCAAACTTAAAAACACGAGTTGCCCTGTCTTGAGTTAAATTGATTAACTATTCATAGTTAATGTTTAAAAAAAAACACAACTAACTTTATCGTTTATCTTTTGACGATCTTATGGTAACCTTAAACTAAATGAATTAAGTGATTTTACTAGTCACACTAACTAACTATCTAAATAACCCTCGTGATGAAGAACAGAAAACAGAAATCTCTTCATGCTTATGCCTAAACTCAAATGCAACACACAGCTGGGGACTTGAAGCTGCTCTCCTTAAAAACAAAAACAATTCAATAGATTCTATGACTCAATAAATGGGTCAGTGGAAGAGAACGAATCTTCTACTACTCTGAAAAGTGTTGTTGCACAAACCCCATTTCCAGATAAGTAGGAACTCTTTCTAAAAGCATTCCACTACATTATGAAATTAGGATAATTGTAGATTTGATCTCTATCTCTTGATATCCTGCCCAGTTAAATGTAAGGAGAACAGATATAGTCTGCATTTGGATTAGTCCAGTCCAGTCTCCAGTCTATGTGACTTTTCAACCCTGTCACATCAGATCAAACCTTTATTGTCATGGTTCAGTTACCATTTGCACATCAGGGTTTGCTGCAGTTCCACTTTTTGCTGCATCTGTTTTAGCTCATGTTAAAAACAACAATATGTTTACAGCCTAACTTAGCAGATCAGGGCCCAGTTCTCGATACAGCCCTAAATAGAACCAAGATCACATGAGTAGAGCAAGACGTTCTGCACAGACAAGACGCAAGAGTAGAAATTGTTTTGAGGGGACAAAACTGACACATTCTTTTACATGTGTCACCCGATATTGATCTTTCTCGTGTTCACATATATTACACCCCACGACAGGTGTGATTGTAATGAGCTAATCATTACAATCACATTGTAACATGATAGTAATTTAACCACTGAATTCACCTGTCAGTGGTTTCAGTGTTGTAGCCAACTGATAAAAAAGTGACTTCAAATCTTTTCATTTTAAGTCCATAAAACTGTATATGTCAAACAAATACATTGCACATAACATTAAACTATAGAGCAACATCAGCTTTATTATTTATATGATTTTGTCAAATAAACAGCAGAGAGCATTGGGAAAAAACAAGCTAAAGCAACCTGGGGCCCCTAATACAGTATGTGCCACAAACTTCATGCAGTACATAAAGTAAAATAACAGGAAAAGTTTCTTGTCCGTGTTCCTGCAGCCACAGAAAATTAGTCAGGTTCTGGTGAGCAGACAAGCATAAACAAGCCCTGCACATGTTTTTTTTTATGTTCCACATTTTGTCTTGTTTTTTTTTTTTTCCTATTTACAGCCACACAAGCCCTCTGACAGGAGCCCTCAACACTCCACGCATGCCCTCGTCTTCTCTCACTCCACCTTCCCTGCCCTCCCAACCTCCGGCCAGGCCATGTCGGCCCAAACAACCGCCTCCTCCAGTGAAGCCCTCTCAGCTGCCCTCTCGACCTCCTCTACCTCCATCCACTCCTTTGTCCCTTCCTCCCACAGTTCCTAAACCTTCTCCCCCCATCTCCACCAATGCTGCTCCTGTTTTTGTTTCTGCCCCTCTCACCTCCAACCCTCCTCCCCCATCTCTTCCGCCTCCTCTCTCTCCTACTCCAATATCTTCTTCTCCCCTGCTTCAGCCAACTGCTGCTTCCGATCTTACTCCCTCGTGTACTCCTCCTTCTCTTCCTCTTTCATCGCCTTTCACAGTCCCATGTGCCTTCTCCTCTTCCTCATCAACTCCTCCACCTCTGCCTGTCATCCCACCATTCTCTCCAACTCCTCCTCTGGCAAAACCTTTAGATCACCTGGCTGGGAGCGCTTCAGTATGGCAGCCCAAAGGACTCAGTCAAGACCAAACCACCAGTATACTGGAGAAGGAGATGGCTGGGGTGAGACACAAACACACACTTTTTATAATATGATTTCTTCATATGTCTTCTACAGGCTGCTGTGAATTTTGAAACCCTTCCCCTTATTTTTTTTGTGTACTAAATCTAACATAAAACAAAGACAACCTGTGGGTGTCCCCCTTAGTTACTACATCCAAAAAGCCACCAAACTGCATTGATCAGTCTGAGACGGATTACAAAGCTGTTCCTAAGGCTCTAGGACTCCACAGATCCACAGTGACAGACACTCTCTGCAAATGGAGAAGAGCTGAAACAATAATAAACGTTTGTAGAAATCCCAGAACTTTTAAAATGTGTCCAGGATCACAGCAACTACCTATCCACAAAGTCACAAAAGATCCGAGTAAAAACCCAAGAAAGTGCAGGCCTGTCTCACCTCAGTACAGGTCAGTTATCATGACACATGATAGACACTGGGTAGAAATGGTGTCCACACCAGAGTGGCAAGGCGAAGGACTTCTGCCACAACACATTTGAATGACCCTCAGACCTTTTGACAGACTGTTCTATAGATGGCTGATTCAAAAGTTGAACTGTTTGGAGGATAGAGGGATCCTGTTACATCTGGAGTTAACCAATCGGAGAATTCCACAAAAATAATGTCATACCATTGATGAAGCATGGAGGTGGCAGTGTCATGTTGTGGGGGTGCTTTGCTGAGTCAGGAGCAGGGCGACTTGCCATAATTGAGGCCTAAAGCAGAACGATAGGTCATCGGTCTGTGAGGTAGAGATCAAGCACAACTGCATTTTGCAGCAAGACAGTGATGCCAAGCATAAGAGTAAGTCATTATGTGAATGTGTCAAAAGGAGTGAAAAGAGTGGCCTTCATAGATTTAGATTTTATTAGAAGATCTGAAACTGTTTACTACAGTATAAACACAAAAAAGGAAATCAGGAAGGGGACATTTTTCCTCCCAGGGCTGTGTGTTATTTGTCTATCTTGGCCAGAACTCCTTCGAAAAATATATCTCTGGTTTTTGGAGAACAGTTTAGCAGCATTTTGGCAGATTCAGATTCAAATATGTGCTTTCAAACGTCACGCTGTCTTTAGCAGCAGCAGCTTCCATCTGATACTAAACACAATACATTATAGAATGCATTGCACAACTGAGTGCAGGTCACCAGTGTTTCCAGAAGTCAGAGCTCAACACATGAACCCTCAGACTTGACAACAGTTGCTTTGGGTTGTGGGAACTTCAATACAGAGTGACTAAAATGCAATATGTCATGCAGCTTATGTAGACAGCTGAACTATTCAAAATGCAGACAAAAGAGTCACAGAAATTAACTTGGCCAAAATTGCAAACCCTACATTTGTGGCACTTGCGGCAGGAACACATTTCACACACCCTAGCAGGTGGAAACTAGCCTTCCTCTTTTTTTAAAGTTCAAAAACACACCCAACAACACCAGTCAGGTTTGTGAAATTAACACATTGAACTGAAGTGAGATTAGCTGATAGTTTAACTAGACGCGCTGTTTCACTTATTTACCACAGAAACACAGCCATGTTTCTTACCTCATAGAAAAGCTTTGGTTTCAGCGTTGATGGATCACAGCTTGTTTCATCACCAGCTGTGCAACAACCATGAGTTTCATTCAGGCCTGACAAAGTTTCACTTTTGGAATGAACCTTGGCCACAGGTGATCGAACCTGTTTTTTGACACTTTAACAGCGCTGATCAGCGTTGTGTGGCAAAAAAGAACCCCCTTCTAAACCTGTTGTCTCATTCACACAGGAGAAATTTCACTTGTGGCCTGCAGGTCTATCTGCTCATGCACTAATGACTATTGACACAGTGTAAATAATTTGTGTTTGTTTGGCTGTATGTTGTATATGTTTACATATGTACTTACTCTATTTCCTTAACCTAACTCCTCATTTTACTGTACATGTTCTTTATTCTCACTTCAACCTCTCATGTTGTCATGTGCAGGTTTTTGTGGTTCACAGCACACAGGACAAGAGCATGATGCTGTCAGTACGCCTGCCCGATGAGCACGGGGCGCTACACGTACACAATCTGATGATCAGACAACACAAGTCATGTATGTGTTAACAAAATGAAAGCTTTCTACACATGAGCACAGATGACAAGCCAGAGCAGATAATGATTCATTCTTGATGTGTTTTCTGCCTCAGATGTCCACTTAGATGGTTCCTCTCTGGTATTTGACGACATCTTCAAACTGATCTCTTTCTACTGTGTCAGCAGGTACATATACACATTTGATGTACATACACTGAGGGAGCAGATTGGTAAGTTCACATACTGTAGCTGAAACTATTTCAGCCTTATACAATCCTGCAAAGTCTTCTCTTCATGAAGGGTATGATTTCATCCACCCCATTTACATCACCAACAAGCTAAATAACACAAATCCGTGTTTGTGTAATACAGGAAAGTTCAACGGACGCACAAACCTCAGCTTTTAAAATGAAAACACATTAATTGAATCAACACCTCTCTAAAACAAAACAAAAACACTATATTAGTGCGTTCATGAAGGAGGATTTACTGCAGCACTACTATGTGGATCTAATATAGCGCCAACTGTGTGTATGTACTATAAATGTGGACATGCATACAGTATGTACATATATATAGTACATGTATACACATACACATATTTACATAACCATGCACATACACACATAATATTTAATGCTGGCTGATTGAATCTACCAATTAGGGACATCCTGGCTGTCACACTGAGGTTACCCTGGGCCATTACCACGGCAACTAGCAGAGAGGAGCTGGAGGTCATTTCTGCTATGGGTGCAGGTAGATAAATCTACATCACACGTACTGCACCTGAATCTGGGTCACTGCTGTAGCACATAATGGGATGCAGCAATGGAAGAGAGCAAAGATGAAGTGGATCACATCGATAACAGTTCTTTGCAGTAAGGGTTAGGGGTACATACAGGATGAAAACATATGTGAAAGACTGAATATGAACAGATACACAGAATGAAAGCAGTTTGAAAAACACAGTAACTCAGACTGGGAGGGCTTCAATATTAGATGAATGCATTATACTGGACTGCATTTCCAGGTATTTGTGTTCATAAAAAGGTGCCTCAATGCAGTGTAAAACAATGATACAGTACTACATAATCTTGTTATTGATATTTTAGCTTCCTGCATCCATATCCTGAAGGAATAATATGGCATTTGGACATGTTGCTGCAGAGAGTAATGAATTTCTCATATTTTTATCTTAAATATGAGGCAGCAGTCAAAGAGATGATATGCTTAGCTCAACATAAAGACTAAACACATGCATATTTTTAACCTGTCTCTGTCTAGAGGTAACTAAAATCTTTAGCCGCAGATCTAAAAACCCTCCAACGCAGTCTGTGTATTGTGGTTGGCTGGGTGTCATCTGCAGAACAGGCAACAAGACTTCCTGGAGTGTCTGCTGGTTGTGTGGCAAACTCACGTTGACAGTGAGACCCCAGTTCATTCAGTAGCCAGTCAAGAAATAGGTGCTAACATAACCCAAAGTGGCACGAAAAATCAAATGAAACTGTTAAATACATAACAACAAACTGACTAAAAGCAGCTTATCCATTAAAAGAGCTGTTCCGA
The DNA here is from genome assembly GCF_900324465.2 of Anabas testudineus. Taxonomy (NCBI): domain Eukaryota; kingdom Metazoa; phylum Chordata; class Actinopteri; order Anabantiformes; family Anabantidae; genus Anabas; species Anabas testudineus. The sequence continues at coordinate 17,104,995 of NC_046621.1, forward strand.
GTAGTGAGGAGGACTTTTAAGATGCTTTTAAGAGTTTCTTAAGCAGAAGACAAATGGTGGAGGGACAGAGAGGTAGAAAAAAAGAGAACGAACACTTATTGACAGTGAGAACACACAGTGTAGCTTTTATAGGAATAATGTTTGTGTATGATCGTGTTAAAGATGAGCTCATATATTTCCCCAAGATATTCACACCATGTCTAGAGGCACACAACGACACCATGAACTTTAAGAGACTGGCACCACTACACTATTCAGTAATTCATATTACTCATTACATGAAACTGTAGTAATATTTGTATCATGTCTGAACATGAATCATCATGAAGAACACTGTAACTCTCACTGTATGTGTTGCAGATTTCTGGACTTCTAATCTGAACCAGCAGGCAAAAAACCAGGACCAGGTTTCGCCTCAGAACCACAGCAGTTCATACTTGTATATCAACCCAATCACTGTAGAAAGGAGCCTTGACAACGACCTGAGCTCCTCCTCTATCTGCACGCTTGATACCACCCATCAAATCATCACCTCCTCCCTGCAGAATGGAGAGACCCCACAGAAAGCTAGCCCAGAGGTCAAAGGTCAGACTAAGAACAAGCCTAACAAGGATATTAAATACAAACGCCCTCCACCCCGACCCCCCAGCCTGGGTTCAGGGTCTGGGATGGGCCTCCTCTTCTCCTCTCCTTCATTACCTCAGACTCCATCTTCTGTAAGTACAGCAGCTGACAGAAAAGAGGAAGGAAGAGGAGGAGGTGGGGAGAGAGAAGAGAGGAAGTCAACGTTTACATCACCTCCTCCGTCGAGGCCTCCTGCCCTCGCCCTCCTGCAGAGTCGAACCGCTCCCCCTTTACCTCCTGCTCCTCTTCGTCGCACCTCATCCAGGAAAAGCACTGACCCAGAGGTAGGAGAGGGGACGGGGAGAGAGAAGGGACAAAATCCTGCAAAGACAACCGAGAAAGAGGAGGGAGTAGAGGGAAGGGAGGAGAAAACAGGAAATAAATCAGGTCTGCTTGCTGAGGTGGTGGAGCAAGAGAACAGCAGCCGACATCCTGAGGAGGAGGAGGAGGTAAAAAGAGACAGAGAAAAGAAAGAGAAGGAGGATGAGAAGGAGGAAAAGGAGGTGACAATGGATAAAGAGGAGGACAAGCAAACATCCGGCTCCCAGTGTGTGTCTTTACCGGCAAAACCGTCTCGTCCAGTCCCTCCACCAAGGAGGAAACCAGCGGACACACCTGTGTGCCCCAGCCAGGCTGCTGGAGGATTAGCGAATCAGAGTGCAAAGAGAGCACCCCCTCCCTCACCGGTGCGCCGGCCAGATGTGTCTCTGTACTCGCCACAGGGCGGTGTTGCGCTAGGAACAGACCCTGACTCCTGTTCTGCCAGCAGCACAGAAGAAGAAGGAGAGCTGATTCAGGAGCAGGAGCAGAACCACAGGTGGGTCTGGACTGGCTGTTCACTAAGTCCCACCCCTTTAATTTATTATAGATAGGGTTCCATTCAACTGTCCACTAAAGAAGTAGTCTCTAGAAATGATATGAGTCAAAATGCCTGGATATCTTAGCTTTCAACACAGAGTAGAGATGACTTCTAATTTAAAAACTGGAGCACCAACCTCACGGGATAAGAGCTGACCCTCTTCATTAAACTCATGCTCAGTTTATACTGCAGGCAGTAAGCTTGTCAGCTGGACGTGCTTATATTTAAACTTTACATTAGAGCAGACAGAAACGCTTTTTAATCAATGCTGAGAGATGCTTCTCATGTTTAAATGCACGTTTGAGTGTTGCTCCTACAGTAGTAAAGCTCCCTGCACAGCTCTTCAGTGTGAGGAGGAATATAAAGGCTGAACTGTGGTGCTAAGACAATCACTGATCAGGGGGCAAAGTTTAGCAAGTGGTTAATTCTAGTAATACAGTAGCATAGAGTAGACAACCTGTCTTAAACAATGAACTGCAGAGCTTCTAGGATTTTCTAGATTGAGAAATATTGTCTATGGTTCTACTAACCCCAACCCTAACCCATGTACAGTATATAATAGAGAACAGCTTTTAAATAGCTGTCCACTGTAGTGACCTCTATGAATGAAAGGGTTAAACAATAGCAGAGAAGTCATTGAAGTATTTAAAGATTTGTATAGAACATGTCCATGTCTCGATCTCATCACTGTGGAGCTCTACAACTTGATCCTGTGAAATCATGTGACCGTGTTGCTGAATCTACTCTTCACTACATTTAGAGGAAGAGGAGTTTCAGAATAGATATTGTGGTAGACCATGTGTCAACCTGCCTGAAAGTGACACAGAGTTACACAGAGAAACAGCTCTTAAGTAAGCTGCAAGCTACTCAGTGGCAGTTCCTAAACACTGCTTACATATGTGATGACTGGTAGTTTGATTACTGATAGTTTGATGCAGCTAGGGCAGTTGTTATTCAATCCACACAAACAGCTCTAAAAGGCCGCAATGCTCAATATATACAAAAAAAAAAACCTACTGGAAAATAGAGAGGTATTTTTCCAGAGGTGGGTTTGAAGGTAGGGCTTCAGTGAATTAACTCTGGTTAAAGTGTGGTTAACGAGTGGGTTAGAGTGAGTCTGGAAATTCCACGCCCACTCCCCAACACCTGGAAAGAGTATGACATGTTCCTCTTTAATGGTGATGGTCATGAATGGTCATGTCTGCATGTCACATGAAACTAAAACAGATAAACAGAAGGATATGACCTTTATTAACTAATTAATAAATGAGTAGTGCACTACAGTAGAGTGATGGTTTCTCATGTAGTCCCACCTGACGGCTCAAAGTTCACATACATTCAACAGTTGTCCACACTTGGATTTCCCCGAAGCTTCTGAAACGTTTAACAGTATTATGTACTAAACTTTTTGCAATCTTGCATTGAGAAATATTCTTGAACTGACAATTCTCTCACCAAGGTTGCCAAAGAGTGGTGAGCTGTGAATCATATTTGCTTGCAAAGACTGAACCTTTGGTGGATGCTCCTTTAATATCCAGTCACCTGGTGTTACCTGTTATCTCTTACCTGCTAGTTTTGGAATAATCCAGAATAACTAACTTTTTACCTTGGTCCAACTTTCTTTATGTGCATCAAACTCTAAATTTAAAACAGTGAAACACTTGTCTCTATACTTTTCAGATAAGAGAGGTTCAAGAGAATTAGTAAATCACAGATTTTACTTTTTGCTGCATTTTAGAAAAAGTCCTGTTCCTGGAAATATAGGTTTGTATTTAATAATATCTACAAGTGTCAAGTGGAGAGGGTTAGTAGTCAATGTAAGACATGTAAACTAAACTAAAGAGAAGGACTTACTGTATATCTTTCAGTCGTCCAGCAGGAAGCCACAGCCCCAAGGCATTAGTCAAGAGAACCTCCACCACTGTTATGTTGGACCGAGCCCGCTATCGCCTGTCCACTGTCCTCACTGGCCTCATCAGCCACGACCGCCGCCTCACTCAGCGCATCGTAGAAATGGCCAGGGCCCATACGAGCTACATTGGTAATCTGGTGAGTGAGGGAGAAGCATCCTTGTCTGGTTTGGGATTTTAAATACAACCTTTAGCTGATACTGTTAATTCAGATATTCCAGGTTAACATCAACTGTAACTCCAAAATACAAGTGGAATCAAGTACGGTTTGTCATGGTTTGTCTTTAGGTAAATGAGCACCGTGCTTTCACGTTGGAGACCATGGTGAACCACTCCACGTCCACAGGGCTGTTACAGGAGATCAGACAAATGATGACTCAACTGAAAAGTTACCTACTGCAGAGTGCAGAGCTCCAAGTCATGCTGGAGCCACAGCACCAGTATTCACAAGACAAACTGGGTATCTGTTTAACTGACTGTGTTTCATCTCATCTTTTAATTGTGGTGTGGGAGTCATTACATCCCTTATAATTGTGTACAACCATTAATTATATTGTACCACTCATCTTGTGTCTCACATCTGGGGAAGTAACTAATGTTAAAAAGAGCATTCTCAGTTCAAACACCAGAGGGCAGGACTTTAAAAATTTGTGTTTAAAATAAAACAAAAACCAGCAATACTACTATTATTGTTATTGAGAGTTGCATTATGGGAAATGTAGGATTCTGAATTTCCTGGAGCCGGATTAAGAAACACAAGTAATGCTTTATGCATGTGTGTCAATGCAGAGAACATAGTAGAAGCTGCCCTGTGTAAGAGTGTACTGAAGCCACTGAGGGAGCCAATTTACCAGTGTCTGGAGAAACTGCACACAGAAAACGGTGGCCTAAAACAACTGGCACAGAACCAGGTACGACAGAGCATGAGCACTTTTGCAGAGGTGATACTTACAACAGGAAATAACAAGTGAAATTAAATGACTGCCAAAATTATAAGTGCGCTACAGGTGAAAGAGACTAGAGTGCAGCACTTTTCTATTCATGCCAGCAGCAGCAGCGGCGGCGGCAGCAGCTGTGGTATTGATGGTCTGCGTATTGTGTGTTTCAGTCTGTTGTCCTAGGCAGCACCACCACAGCATTAGGTATAACCACTGCTGTCCCCGAGGCCTCTGCTATGGAGAAGATCAGCATCAAACTCAACAACCTACACCTGGAGTATTCTCCTCAGAAAAAGATTGACCTGCTGCTAAAAGCCTGCAAGATCATCTATGATGCCATGTCTGTCAGCTGTCCAGGTCAGGGCCACCAGCGCTCCCTCAACCCTTGAACACATTGATGTTCTGATATCAGTTTTCCCCTCCAATGTTAAACTAGAATATCACAATATACTACTCTTTAAAAAATTTTATTTTTACATCTGTGTGTGTGTGTGTGCGTGCGTCTGTGTGTTTAGGGCGGGCCCATGGTGCTGATGACTTCCTTCCTGTAATGATGTACGTCCTGGCTAGATCCAATCTGTCTGCTTTGCAGCTGGATGTTGAATATATGATGGAGTTGATGGACCCATCGCTAACACTAGGAGAAGGTACACACATGAACACAGTCACTGTAACAACCCCGTAAATAGTCCTTCCTGCTGATATATACATGGGTTCACTACATTACTGATCATACCTGTGTGTGCGTAGGGTCCTATTACTTGACCACCACCTACGGGGCTTTAGAGCACATAAAGACTTTTGACCAGCAGAGGTCAGCGACAAGGCAGCTCAGCAGGGAGGTCCAGGACTCCATCCACCGATGGGAGAGACGACGCACACTCAATAAGGAATCCATGGCCCAAGGATCTGTTCGGGTACATACACACACACAAGTCATCATTAGCAAAGTCGCCCATATATGAACACTGATAGCAGTTCAAAAAACAAAACAAAGAGGAATCAAAGCCCAGCTGCCTTTGTGTAACACCGTTGTGTTATATGTTGTGTTGTACAGGACTTTCTCACAGTGTGTAGTCCTGACTTTGGAGTCAATCCAAAAACACTGGGCGTCCTCCCCAACACGACCATCCAACAGCTGTCTGAGCAGTGCGCTGCACGCTTTGAAGAAGGTAAAGACCTGCAGGACAGCACTGAGGATTTGCACCACAATTCAGTTCTTAATTTTATACAACATAGACAAAATCTATTTAATCTCTCTCTCTTGTTAATGCCAATGCTAATTCTCAGCTCTAGAATGAAGTAATACTTGTATATGTTATTAGCTATTATCACAGTAGTGTCTCCGGGTAACGTCCTCCCTCCTCATGTCTCTCCTCCAGACTCCTACACACTCAGCATGTATATAGATGGTGTCCACAAGCCCCTGGCCCCTACAGACCTGGCTCTCAATGTTAAGAACAGCTGCCAACCAGGAGCCTACTGCTTTGTCTACCACCCTTCAGACCAAGTCCACAACAAACCCAGTCGCACCTGCCCCAGTGACCCACCCCCACCCCCACCTCCACCTGCAGAAAACGCCTTCCCTGCTGACACAGCAGCTGTCGATGCTGAGGAGCCAGAGGCCGCAGAGGAGAGTCTGATTACGCTGTAATTGCTACAGCATCACGGAGACACTTCACACAGTGTGCTCATACGAAAAAGAGGACAGTAACATTTAAGAGAATGTTTAATCTCATCGAGATGTAAAGATGAGTGTTTGTGGTAAAACATGTATGCCTCCAGCTATACAATACGACCTTAAGTCTGCTCTGGTGCCACATGCTAAATGCAACATGAATTACAAAAGAGAGCAGTGACTGGCTGAAATAGAACAAAACGTGACCAATTTTGTATCTCTTCAAGGGGTCTGGAACTCCAAGGACTGTATAAGTATAAGATTTTATAGAATGTAAAAATGCATGTAATATCACAATGCACATACCTGCTCATATTTATACTGTTTATAATACTTGATGCTACTCTCTCTGATATTCAAGACTTCTGCTTCAAACAGGTGTAAACTGTGGGTTAATGAGTACCTGGTTTAGCATTGTAGTGACACTATCATGAAAACTGTCATTTCAAGTCCACAGAATTCAAATCAGAATTATTTCATGACAAATAGCTGCTAAAATGTATATTTTAAGCAGCAAGTACTGTGTATTGGCCCATAACTTTCATTTTCATTTTAAATCCCCGATATACATCCAGATGCCTTATTTCACTTTTTTATACTATGTACTGTTACTGATTGTATTGTAAATAAACTGGCTTTTACATTTTGCTAATGCTGTTTCTGAATAAGAGCTTTCATAACACCTCATTGTAATATATGACAGCTTGCTACGTATGGAGCTATGTATAACTATGCATGCTGTCCACCACAACATTCATGTGCCACTGTTGTAGCTGATCACTGTATTGAAAACTGCTTTAACACGAACCATTAACAGACCAAGGCTGTGAGACTGGTGCTAGAATACAAGGACACAAAGAACAGAACAAAAACTGGGGGACAGAAGGAAGCAGAACAGAAAAGCTGAACTGCACTTTGTTTTTGTCTGCAGCACAGTAAAATGCCACAGCTCTTACATCTACAGTGGATGCCTTTGTCTAGAATTCTCATGAATTTCATTCCATATAAATGCAATAATTATGGCGTTCAGGCTTTTAATACATCCTCACTTAGCTGAAACTGAATGGGACATGAATAGTTGGTGTTTATCAGCAGGATAATGTGTATTGATGTATTCATCTCTGTGTTGATGATCCTTGTATAACAGGAACAATGGGATTTAGTAAAATACAAGTTGTATGTAGAACAGTCTTGAGGCCCCAACAATACAATATTTTTACGTTAGAATAACAGGTCTAAAATCATTTCGGTGGCACCATCTTGTCTTGAGGCAGCCCTGTCTTTGCCACAGTCTGTTATTGCACTGTGTACTGGAACTTTGGAAACCTGTGTATCTGTAAGAAGAAGCGAGCTCAGTATTCTAGGTAAGTTGTGTCACTCCTACCATCCAACTGGTACAGTTCATTACATAAAGACTGCAAAAATTACCAGAATTCCTAGAGAAAGGTGGGAAACAGTCAGAGAACCTGAACTAAACACATTTGTAAGGACTGTATTTAGATGTCACATCATACAAACGTGTTATTTTTAAGCATACTATACCCACAACAGCCTCTTTCTGTTTTCTGTGTGTGTTGTACGGCATAGTTCAGCCTTTTGACCCTTATTGCTCACTACTTTGCAATCCACTGTACATCTCGCAGCAGTGGACAGTATTAATGGTCCACTGTTGATGTCAGGGGTGTCGACAAACTTTAACATTTCGAGAACCACCAAACACCCTGATAGGCCCTGAATTTCTCCACAATGTGATCATTGGTCTAATGGCCTTTCCACAAGCCAAAGAAACAATACAGTGATGGGAGAACATAAGTAGTGTGAGGTGAGTCAGGTGTTGTGTGTGTGAAGCTTGTTATCCTCAGTAACATCAGAGTGCCGCTGTGCCATTGTTAAGACCAGCTGCTTCCTGTCTGCAGGTCATTATTTCCCACCAGAAGCATAACAAGGTCCTTAAATGGTAACAAGCTTCCTGTACGCTAACAAACTCCAGAGAATCTCCACCCTTTGCGCCTGCTTCAGTAGGCATCCACATATAGAAAGTGTTTCATGACCCTGGGGCAAATGATCAAATATAGATCAATAGATAGAGACGTTTTTACCATTTCCTGTTTAGCTGTTAAGCTGATGCCTGGAGATTGAAGGTTTTTTGAATCTGACATTCTAACAAGATGTCTTTATCCAGTAGTCATAGCTGACTCTTCACAAAACAATACTCTGACCTCCCATTGGGTGTGACCGGAGAGCCGCAGGACACTTTTAAACTGATTTGTCCTGCAAATGTTTACTAAACCCCACTCTGCTATGAAAGCGTGACGTAGTGTGAGCACATTTTCAATGTGTCTACTAGATACCTGTATGTTCATATGATATATGAAATCACACCGTAGGTGCAATTATGAATAGAGACATCGTGCAAAACAACTCTGTTGTAGAGGTTTTGACAGCTCATGTGTTAAAGTGCAATGCCATTAACGTCCAGCCACTAAACTGAATAATGACTGATATTAAAACTGTATACTACCTGTATGCTAAGTTTGCAAGATCCAGATAAGTTACTCTATTTGATCCTTAATAGGCCATAATATATTTTAAGAACGATTATGTTCATGTCCATATGTTCTATGTAGATAAAGCGAGACTGAAATACTTTGGAGAAAGGTCTTAGACAGAGAAAGTCATTGTTGAGCACTCTCACATAATGTATACACACACAAACACTATAATGATTTTCAGTAATAAGATGCGCGCTCCTCTACCACAGCACCATGACTAAGTCTTTGAAACGGGACACTAACAAGCTAACAGCACTTCCTCTTGCATGCTAAACTCAAAGTTGGTTTGATCTGGTGAAAAGTGTGTATGCTTGTGTATATGTGTGGGTGGGTTAGTGGGGATGCAGGGTTTAAGCACTCAAGTCCAGGGTATATAAATATGTAAGACAAGCATCTGGTGGGTTCAAGCCACTGTTGACGTGCATGAGGCACAGCAGCAACGCCAAACCGCAAGAGTGGAAATCCAAGTTTTGACTCAAGCTGCTACCTGCTTAGGAGAAAAAAAAAAAAAAGAGGTTCTTCCATTTGCTGGTGGTTCGTCCAACAACATTTCTCAACTCGAGTGACTTCTGACCTCTAACCTGACATTTGACACGCAGCTTGCTGGTTATCAAAAAAACGGATCAACGTTCCCACACGAGAAGCAGGTAAGATACCAGCCATCTGTTGTAGCAGCCTTATAACAACTTCAGACACTTCTTCTAACCAACATTATTAATGAGGGTCATGGCATTTTAAACTGTGACTGCAGGCTGAGTCACCAGTAAGATGGAATAAACTGTTTACTGTTACATTCATGGATTTTCCAGTAAAGAACATAAATAGTATTTTTTACTGTTAATATGAGTCTTGACCTTTTGCTCTCTATCATTTGCCACTTAGGATAAAAACATAAAAACATTCTTTCAGCAATTTGGTAGCATTTAAAACATAGAAATGTCAAACTTTAAATAAAATTAGTGTTATTACAAGTTATCAAGTAAAATAAAACATAATTAATGTTCACACACATAAAAACAGAATAGCTAATAAAGTCTTCTCACTCTGTTTCCATCAGATAGAAAGGAAAAAAGTGCATCACTGTTTTCAAACTGCTCTTTGTACTTTTATTACTGATTTTCAATAGGGTTGCAAAAGAAAGACTCAACTTGACAACTAGAAAAACTGTTATGCCATATGTTGATGTATGTGTTTGTCAGTTAACATCTCTAAAGGATGCTGTTTTTTGTAGGATGTCTCTGCTACCTGTTTTCCCCTGTACATCCTTTCTGTTGCTTTGCATCCTGAGTACGACCTTAGTGACATCTGGCTTCCCTCAGGCCCGACTACCCCTCAGGTGGTTACTCACTAAATAAAAAAATGTAGAAATACACACAAGTCTATGTCTATGTGAATTTTACTATGTTAACATGTTTTATATTTTCTAATTTTCTATTTATTTATTTTTATCTTTCCATGCTGTGCTTTGAAAATATTCAAGGATCTCAGTAACAAAAATCAGTAAGAGTTGTTTTATCTGAATTTCAGAAATCCTGATGAATCAGAGGAACCTAAAGGAGGCGACTGGGATGTCCTGTTTCCCTCCATCTCCCTCCGTGATTGGAGCATTCAAATGATGTCACCGCCCAGCCTCAGAGAAGCAGCCAACAGCAAGGCAGGACTGATGAGGGAGGCGTGGCTTTATGCCCCAGAGAGGGCGGAGGCAAGGTAACTGCACAGGGAGAGGAAGATGCTTTAATGAGGTGATAACATGAAACTGAATATTTGAAACACAGATATCATCTCCTGGGCCCACAGCTTTCTGTCAACTGTTGCGCCCAGAGTAGCAGTAGAGGTAGTAGAGAGATTAGTAGAGATTAAAGAGGGTAGAATAAATGAGTCAAATGTAAAGCTAATGCCAGGAGCTTAGCTTAGCATAAAGACTAGAAATAGGTGGAAACAGCTAGCCTAACAATCTGTCGTTGAACTGTGTGGAACAGTACCTGGAGGTGATGTGTTGTGATGTCTCTGCAGCATGGAGAAGGCCTGGCCGGCTGAATGGTTATCTCAGGGATCCGGGATGGTGAAGAGAAACATGGTGGTGGCTGATGATGCTGCCTTCAGAGAGAAGAGCAAGCTCCTCACCTCCATGGAGAGACAGAAGTGGCTCAACTCCTACATGCAGAAACTGCTGGTGGTGAATTCTTCATGATAATTTAGTGTCTACACTGGTTTTACAAGGAACTCAGTCAACACAAGCAAGTAAAGTGATGCACCAGTTATCTGGGTGACAGTCAACTTGTCACATAAGAAGATGAGGTACACATTAAACCATCATTGTATTCAGTATAGTTCCTAGCCTATGGATTTTCTATGCTTTGTTACACAGCCATAAACTATTTTATTCCAGTCCTTCTCTAAATTGTAACAGAGAGAATTAAGAATAAGAAATGTGTTTTTCTTTATGTTCAAATATAAACCGAGTTTGTAATCTGGTGTTATCCAATTTGATGAATAAATAAATATGCAAATAATGTTTCTGACAACTGTAGCTTGTGTTTGACTCTATACAGCAGTACTGAGATCATGACAGCTGAATTTAATAGTATTATTTCAACAACCAAAGGAATTCTAATAATCAAAATTTTCAAAAATGGTGTACATCCAAATTAATAAATCAGTAGGCCCAACACAAAAATTATATATTATTTTATTCACTATTGCTCTTTTTTTATCATTCTCTTAAAAAAAAGTCTATGGTGGAATCAAAACGAGTTCATCCAGCTTGCCAATAATGTCCTGCAGCATCATCCTGTTGGCCAGTCTCTGCTGATTCCTCCTTTGCAGCAGCTGAGCCTCTGTCTGAAGAAGTACCCGTACAGCCTCAGAAGGCTGCAGCTCCTGCTCAGCCTTCGCCCTGTCGTGGAGTCCCTCTGCTTGGTGCCTGTTGTGTCTGACTGGCCTATCGGCCTGAAGCCTGGCTCGGCAGGCCTGGGAGAGGGAGGGTAGGGGCAGGGGAGAAAAGAGAAGAGCGAGGGAGGTGGTGTCCAATCTGTCCTGCATCTGTGTTCCCCTGTCTTCAGCATCCTCTTTACCTGTCCTCTGTGCTTTCTTGAAAATAAAACAACAGCACAATGTGAACAAACAAATGCTGTTTGTGTAGCGATGTATTCTTAAAGCACAATGCATTATGGTCCTTTGTTAGATCCTCAAATTCACCTTATTTTTGTTTTGTGAGGTCTCTGCCATTTGTGTGTTCCAAACTTTTATCCGGTCATGTTTGCAGTGTGGGTGTGTTACACACCTGTGCCGTGGGCAGTTTCGATAGCACGTCCTCCAGTTTCTCTAGCGCCTGGTTTCCCTGGTGACACATTCTTGCGCTCACATTGGGTGTATGTGAAGGTTTGTTAACAACAGGTTCTGACAGACGGCATTCCACCACACTGTCCTACACAAACACACATTACATGATTACATGACAGAACGATTCTAGAATTAGGTGGTTTGGGAATGCAGTATGTTGACAGGAGACAGAGAAGTTAGAGATGTTAGAGATCATTCTAAAGAAATCTAAATGGTAATAAAAAAAAACATGCATTAAATGTTTTTCCACTCTGGTAGGCTGTGAGGACTTCTTGTGCAATTGACAGTTTAGAAATTGTTTTACAAATAAAAAAGTTGCTCCCTGATTAAACAATATTTCCCGTCATACCCTAGAGATTTGCTGCCACAATTCTTGATGATTAGCTCTTCCTGCTACATGTCACAGCCTGGTTTAGGTTTTATTTCAACTGTGTTCTTTCTATTAGGATCTGAAGCCAAAATTGTAAAATAAAATTCAATTAATCGCAAAGTTATAGACGTGGTTATTGTCTAACTCACCATCCAAGTCCAGAAGACTTTCTCCACTTGCTTCCAGTTCACATATGCTTCTAAGAGGTCACAGAGCTGCCGCATACGAACACAGTCCTGTGTGTAACGCAGAGGCACATTTACACACTTCACAATATCATTTTAAAGACACATTAACGCATACTGCATCAAGACAATGTGTAACTCATACAGTTGTACATTTTGCATATTTTTATATATGTTTATTATTAAGTTTTGCATATATTAGCTTTTTTTCAGAGCTTGAAAAAAAAAATTCAAGTACATTTACTCAAGTACAGTTCTTAAGTACAGTTTTAAGGTATTTGTACTTTACTTGAGTATTGAAATGTTTGTGTCCTTTTCACTTTGCTACATTTATTAGACAGTTTTAGTTACTTTGCAGATTCTTAAAATGTAACCAGCTGAAAAACAATGATGTATTACTATAAACACTTGGCTGTGCATATTAGCTGCAACTTTACCAGCTGTAACATTAGTTATGTTTACAATGCAAAAATATTATTCACCAATGTGAAATGAGCAACACTGCATTAAGAGTACTTTTATTTTTGCTAATAGTACTTTTTTCTTAGATAACATAATTAATGAAGGCATGACTTTTACTTGAGGTACTTACGTTTACTTAGTTTTTTATATTATCTACAACTATTTACAAATTGAAAAAAAAAAAAAATTAGTCTTCAGACGTTAACTTGAGTGAATGAAGAATTCTTACTATATGAACTGTTCCACAGGAACAGGTAGAGCACTTTATCAGGAATTCATTTCTATCAACACACACACTTACATCATCTAGCGCTGTGGAGCTCTGATCAGATGAGGATGGCACAGCGGAGGAGAGGCTGGCAGACAAAACCTGGAACAGGTCCATTTCTGAGTTAGAGTTAAATCTCACCATTTGCGCTACACATATTTCACAGGAAAATGTTTGAGGTCAACGAATTTTGTATGCATTCTAGCAATTGTCTCTTTTGCACACAGTACTAATGTCTTCTGAAATGATCGTGCACTGAACTGTGCTCTTCAACATGTAATGTGTTGTACTTTGAACAATTAATGAGCAGCTGGGTGAAAGGAAAAACAAGATGTTCTCACAGCGTGCAGCAACCGAGTTCGTTCTCCTAACATGGAAAGCAGTATTCGGCCCTGGTGTCTCAGACTACCAATGAGCCACTGAAGTCTCCGCAGCGAGGCCGAGTCAAACTGGAGACCATGACAAACCTGAGTGTTCACCTAACACACATAGACAGAGATTATAGATTTCAGATTTACCAGTATACTGTGTTGGTGTGTTAATAAAACACAAGTGGAACATTACAGGTAGAGATGTGAGTAATGTTTTGTCCAGTTGTTGTACTCGCTGTGCCAGCAGTTTTTCTAGTGTTCCTGTAGCGAGCAGCCATCCTAGGGCCAAGAGGAGATCTTTGCTGGATAAATTCCTTCCCTCCTGTCCTCCGTGCTCCCTCCCATACATCCACTCTGCATAGTAACCAGTCTGCCAGAGACCTGCAGCCACCAGCTTCCTGTGCTCTGAGGCTGCACACACACAGAGGAAAAAGCACATTCATCTAACTATTTTAATCCAAAAATGTCTCAGTCTACATCATCAAAACATGATGCTACAGGAAGTAAGCAACAAAGTCAACAGTCAACAACATGAAGATATTTTTATAACCACACACATAGCGTGGTACTGTAGGTCTGTCAATATACATTTCCGCTGCATAGACAAACTAGCCTTACTCAAACCCAAAGGACTTTATTTGAAATTCTATTTAGTTTCCAATCAAATACACTGTATAAATTAAATGCAGGTTACTATAGACAGTGTAAGCACAATATTTGCAAACAGGTCATGTCATATCATATCATATCAAGTTCTGTTTTTTCAAAGTGAATTAATCCAGATGAAATGGAAATCAGTCCAGTAGCCAATAAACTTTACTGACCTCCTTTTGGAAGTGCACCTGCTTCAGAGTGAACAACGCCAGTTGTGTGAAGGATGCTGCTCAGAAGCTGCCAAAACTGATTCTCCTGAGAAAAGACAGCAAGCGGAGTGAGTTAGGAAGAGAAGTGACTCTGGAAGAGAGGCCAACGAAACAATAAGTAATTAAAGTGATCTAAAAGTACGGCTTTAATTCTGCTCATTGATAATATGACACTGGTATCATTGTAAATGATTACATTTTTATCATTAACTGGATTCATTAGAATATAATGCAGCTCCTGTCTGTCATAATCACTTGTTTACATGTTTTCCTACTGGATGCGTACTGATTATTCCAGACACTAACAACAAGCAGTGAACGCACCACCTCGACTCCCCCACTGAATTTTGCCCGTCTGAAGGCCTCCGGTGCGGGGACAGCGTCCAGGCCGGTGGCCGCCAGCAGTTTGCACAGACTTCCAATCACCTGCTTTACTTCCACATTCACTGCTGCTCTACTCCGCTGCATTACGACCGCGGCAAACTACCGAGACAGATAAACAGCATGTTCAACAGCAACGCTCGGTAAAGACGTTTCTCAAACACACCTCTGGCCTGGGACGGCGAGTCGTTAATAATTCGCGGCAAAAACATCAACTTCCGGGTGGAAAGCCGTTGCCAAGGAAGCGAATGAGCGTAATGTTGATTGACGTTTTAGTTAACCAATGATAAATGTGATCCTCAGAGACGTGGCTCGGACGGTCTTTTCATTGGCTCATAAACAAATCCTTAAAAGCGTAGTAGCACGTCCAAAGTATTTAAAATGCATTTCACTGATTTACAGATGGTGAAATCAAAAGACTGATTCCTGAATATTTTACTTTACGGCTATTTATTTAGAAATGTAAAAGCCTTTCAGCCCAATTACAAACTGCAGACTACTAGCTAGGTATATTACATACTGTATTACCAAATTTCACAATTAATCATCACAAGACTCAACTAAGAATATTAGGTCAATAATATTTATTTAATATATCAAAATAATTTAAAAACCATTCAACAACTCACAATTTTATGTACAAACATGCCTTAAAATTATTTAAAAACTAAGTGGAATTTTGGTCATGTAGATATCTACATATAAAGATATGTAGATTAATAAAGAATTGATTAACTGTGATATTTAAGAGCAGGAATATTGTTTAAACTGCATGCAGCACAAAATCTATCCAAAAGCAGACTGGAAAAATACAGAAAACTAGTTTCTGCTATTAAAAATAACCCATTTTATTCCAGCCTTAGTACAGTGCACACTTGTGTTAGATGTGCATATATGTTTTAATGTTTTCTCGTTAGGAAGACCTCAACACAGTACTAAATCAGGCCGTGGATGTATTTACTACAGGCCTGCTGAAAGGCTATTACAGTGTATATGAATTCTACAGTAGCTATGAGGTGCAAAACATAAAATTCCACAAAATGAATTTCAGAAAACATTTCACAAAACACAACATCGTACAAACGCATTTGAGAATGGTGTCTGCAGGACCCCTGTTGCACTTCTCTAAACTGCTCCCTTAAACGAAAATATGGTATATTGTGTGACAGCCTGTGTTACCACAAAACACAAGCAAGCAGAAACACAATGCTAAGAACCGGTTTTAACATTCACTGTAAATTTATCAAACGCAAACATACTGCAAATTGCACATTAATAATGACAATGAATTTTCCAAATACAGCACAGGCTAGTCATCCACACTACCTTGAATTTTTTTTTGTTTGTTTGTTTTTAGAGTTAAGAACCCTTACTTATTTTGTGATAGGGTGTCAACAACATAATTTACATTCAATATATGAAATGAGTTTTTTTATGTTATGATGTAACAAGACAAAGCAATTTCCCCTATAGATTAACAAGATTCTTTGAATGTTTTATGAAATGTTTGTGGCATATTTATTTAGAGCGAGGACAGTCATTTAGACAGAACTTCTGGGAATCCAGATTGATTAGAAGGGGCCATCGCTTAAAAACCTTTATATGGAAATACATTTATCTCAGCACTACTGCCAGTGCTAGTGTGTAAGTCTGTATCACAGGAGGTTTCGATAGCACATCGCTACATTAAGATTTTAAAGGTTATAGAGCATATCTCCAATACAAAATGTTTTAAAAAGTCACATACTTTAACTGCCATGGCAGTAAGCAACGTTTGTGGTTGACCTTTAAATGTCTCACTTCAAGTCACTCTACCTAAAGACCAGCTGTTCCACAGCTTAGTTCAGTGTGATGTAAATGTAACATAACCTAGCCACAGAAATCTTTAGCTTTATTTGGTCAGCACTCATGGTGACACTGTGGACAGAGAGTGATGTTTAAGGTGTTAAGTATTTACAGCCACCTCCCATTAGATTAGAGAATTTCTGGAAGGAAGGTGCCAATGGTATTACCTGATCAACACTTGGTCCTCACAAATGTCTCTGCTCACAAGTCTGTGTACTACACTGTGCTTTAGTTCTTGCTACAAAGCTTAGAGGCATGTAGTGACATTTTTAAAAATATACAGTGTTTTTGTCCCATTTGTTTGTATTGTACCACAACTGTCCACAGTCAGAACAATAAATATTTGCTTCAAAATGCTCCATGTTTTGACAGTAAAAATATAATATCATATACATATTGTCATATGCATTAGATATTAGATAGTATGCTTATTATGTACGGTAGTCAAAATGTGATTCTAATTAAAGTGTGCATCAAAACCTGTTTCTGGTCTCAAAACCAACGGGGCCTGACATTTTGTGCTTGTTGATCTACAACAACATCTGTGCTATTGTAAAAATTAGTTTATATAAAGAGAAGCACCATGACAATGGTGTTGCAGTTTTGCAGATAGTTAAGTTTCTCAACTCTCTCCTTCATCTTCTTCCTGTTTGATGACTGGGGTTCCTAGGAGAAAGAGAAAAAGAGATTATCAATTCCATCGTTAAAGCAGGAACGTATTACTTGGAACTGACAATGTCAAACTAAGCTAACGCGTTTCATTTTACAAACCTCAAAGCATTTTGGTAAAAATTATGCATTTGTAAGTGTCCTGGAAAAAAACTTTTACAGGTTACGTTCATTGTGATTTGGGGAAAATATGAAGTTGCTTGACCTATTCCACTTATATTGAAGTAAATATCCTTCCATCATTATTTTCTACTAAACTTTGAAAATCACTTTTTAAGTGCTCTACACAAAACAGCTATTTCCCATCTGTCTGTCCTGGAGGAGGATTACATTCTCTGTTGCTCTCCTTCAGGTTTCTTCCATTCTTCTCCTATTAAAGGCTTTTTGCTTTTTCCTTATCTGTTTTGAGGGTCTATAGGCAGGGGGTGTCATTGTTATATAGACTGTAAAGCCCACTTAGGCAAATTGGGGTTTGACTGAATATGATTATTATTTTGGTGAATTAAGTGTATTTGACTCTCTTGTATTGTGTACAGTGGCAAGAAAAAGTATGTGAATGGAATGGAATGGAATTTCTGCATTGATTTGTCATAAAACATAATCTGATCTTCATCAAGAGTATTAACAAATATAATGTGCCTAAAATATTAACAAAAAAAATTCTGATCTTTAATGTCTTTAAATGAACAACCATAAAAGAACTGATCAAGCTGGAAAGGGTTACACATGTGATGTCAAAGACTATATAGAAATTCACCAGTCTACAGTTAGACAAACAATCTTCAAATAGAGACACTTTGGGACTTTGGCTACTCTACTAAGAAGTGGGCAGCCAGTCAAAATGACCCCAAGAGAACAACAAATACTTATCAATCAGGTGAAGTAGCAACCGCGTGTGGCAGCCAAGATTTGAAAGCATCATTGGAACTGGCAAACATCTGTGTTCATGAGTGTACAGTACGTAAAACATTGAACTAGCAGGGTGTCTATGGCAGGACACCAGGACAAGCTGCTTTTTCCCAAAAAGAACATTAAAGTTTTTCAAAGAGCACATTGCCACTCAACAGCAGTATTGGCAAAATGTTTTGTGGACTGATGAAACTAAGATTTAACTATTTGGAAAGAACACACAGCACTACATCTTATGTAAAAAGCGCACTGAATACTAATATTGAAAACATAATCCCAACTGTAATCTATAGTGGAGGAAACATAATGATTTGGGCCTGCTTTGCTGCATCAGGGCCTGGCAAGCATGCAGTGATTGAGGGGAAGATGAATTCCCAAGTGTATCAAAACAGTCTTCCAGATAATGTGAGAATGTGAAATTCTGTAGAAGGACAATGACCCAAAACACACAACAGAATGGCTTCGAGGGGGTGGGTGTCAAACAGTAATTAATTCTAAGGGTTCACATACACTTCCACTACACTATGAGGTTCTCTATGGTTGTTTTTATGGTTGTTCTCAATAAAGACATGAAAAATCAGAATAGTTTTGTGTTATTACTTTAGGCACATTATAGTTGTTAATACTCTTGACTTAGATGAACATCATATCACATGACAAATGATTGCAGAAAAAAAAAAAATTCTTGCCACTGTATATGTTCTGTATTTTGTTCTGTCTTGCAAAGAAAATCTTGATCTTGATAAGATTTTCCTTCCTAACTAAAGCTTAACTAAGTATGTACCCTGGAACTGTACGCTGAAATACTAACCATCTAGTTTTTTCAGATGAGGAAGTCTTTTAGAGGCTTCATCCATCCAGGATCCTTCAGCTGAATACTTCTCCTCCAGAGGATTTCCAACAAACACCAGGTCAGCAAGGCACGGTAGCTCTGCTAGCCTTACAAACTCACCTACACAACACAGACAAATGCATAATACATACCAAACTAAAGAGTTTCACACCAACACATCATCAGCACATAACGAAACTTAATGAAAATAAGATTATATAAGATTAATCACACTAAACTTCTATGCTGAGAAGTGACACACTGACAAAGTATGTGTGTCCAGCAGAAAATGCAGCTGAAGCTTTTAGTATCAGCTTTTAAATGCTAATTTAAAAGCTCACTGTGACATATTTATCCTATTTAATAAAACATAAGATGTTAAAAATAAGGACTAATAAGAGGAAAATAAAAACATTGTAATGCAATCTACTGTGCCTGGCTTTGTCTACTTTAAATCTGAGGATGAGTTGACTATATTTCTGAATGTAGCTTACCCCATTCTTTGACCAGGTTGTTGGACATGTAGAGGACTTTCAGGTTCTTCATGCACTGTATTCCCTTCAGTTTCTCTATCAAGTTGTAGGAGATCCACAGTTCTTCTAATGTGTCCCCTACTGCCTCCTGCACATGCACGCGTGCACACACACCCATAATGTATGTCCAAATTATTTATTTAGCATGTGTAAGCATGTCTGCATATGCTTTTAGAAAAAGTGTTAAATACCGTGATGAGAAAGAAAGAAGGAAAATCGGTCTCATAACTTACCAGTCCAGTGAACGCCTTTATATTATTCCTTCCTAATGACAATATTCTCAGGTTTTCTGGAAGCACACAGTACAACATCACATTACAATGCCACATTTCCATCTGTAGATGTAGTTATTATTTTGTTTAACACAGCCAGTACTCACTCAGGCCATTCAGATTGGTTATTTTCTCAATGCAGTTAGTGGACAGAGACAGCTTTCTGCAGAGGTTCCAGTACAATAACATATCAGGTAATTGAAGAATGATACTAATCTGATTTAAAAATTTACTGACTAAACAATATGGTTAAGTTAGCTACTACTAGTTGCTGGCTCTTAACTGGTCTGCAACAGTTCAGTTCACACACTGAGAAATATGTTATCTGTAGTTTCACAGCTTTGTGGCAAAGATTTGCATCATTTATCTTCTGATGTGTAACCTTCAATATTAGCTGTGGTTTTGGTTCATTTGGTTTCATTCATCCAATGTGTTGCTTTATACTGTTGATTATGCTGTTGGCAATACTGAAATATACACAGAGTACAGGGAGAACAGTCTGTGATGGAACTAATGAATGAATGAGTCTAACAAACTGCTACTGTAGGTTGAAAAGCAGAAACACGCTGTCCTCCTTTAAAACATGCTTAACATATCAACCTACGAATGATACCTCGTGGATATAAGTAAGTGTAATTCTAAATGACTCACTCGCAGTTGGTGAGTGTCGAGAGAGAAGCATCCATCTTCTCTATAGGGGGAATCTGACCATACAGTTTTATGGCTTTAGCTTCATTTGCTTTCTCCCCTGACTTCTCCTCCTGTGCGCGCAGACACACACACACACACACACACACACACACACACACAGATGCAGAGAGAGAGAGAGAGGGAGAAAAAGGGGAATTTACTGTTATAACTACGTTACAACTATACAAATATACTGTACAAGGAATGTCCAGCTTCAAATTCTACATACTTGATCAAATAATTCTCTTCAACAGTGCTGCATGGTATTCTGTGTGTGTGTGTGTGTGTGTGTTTCAGCTGTGTGTGTAAGCCACTCACCCATTTGGCCAGTGCTTCTCTCACAGTCGTTGCTTTGGCCTGGAGACATTGCATAACATCAGTTAGTTAGACGTAGAGGTGCTGAATTATACTGCGATGACAAATTAGCAGCCAGGTAGATAACGTTACCCTACAATAGACAAGCTAACAACATCGTCAACATTTCTATAAATCAAAACCTCAGAACAACCATTATTGTAATTTCCATCTTAGGTTTTGACTGCTACAGATTTGGTTCTAGTTAAGTAGCCACTCTAACTTGTCTTCTCCCTGCAAATACTAGATTTAGCAGTAGGTAAAAGGAGCAGTTAGACCCAGACGCGTTTAGGGCAGAGTGGAGCTGAGTTGTTAGCCAGCTAACGTTAGTTTAACCGACACTTAGCGCTAACGTTAGCTATCTGGCTAATTAAATATTAGCTCCCAGCGACGACAGTGTTGCAAATACGGTCAACTATGACTCCATGACAAAGGCACTGCCTGTTTGGATAGGTGGTTAAAGTTAGAAGAGCATACATTAGTTAAAAAAAAACACACAATAGTCAAATGTGACCGAGAATGCAAACACCCACCATGTTGATGGTTGAGACCTGCTCTGGTTGCTATGGCACTGACAGACAACTAACAAACTGCGCCTGCGCAGTTTAACTGAACCAGATTATAACTCATAACTGAATTTAGATGAATAAAATAAGAAGATTATTATTAATGAACTCATAACTGAATTTAGATTAATAAAATAAGAAGAGGCAAGTTTTTATTATTAATGATGATCGGGTCGAGGAAGCACCTGCTGTAAGACTACTACTTTTTTAGGGAAGTATTTGCACTTTGATAATCACTTTTGCAAGTACATGCTCTAATATTTACTACAAAATATATAAATCATAGAATTTCCTGTTGTTGATAATATGAATGAATTATTGGAGATAAAATGTAAATAGTAGTATGGTATCTTAAAAAATACACTTCTTGGGGGAATGTCACTGCTACATGTACAGCATATAAATGTACGGTGGCTAAGGCTTGTATTTTGTAATATATAAATTGTTTTTCAGTGTTTTAACAGTTTTAAAGATAAAGATTAAAAAAAAGAAAAGACTTTGACAATTTACTGCAGTTGATGGATTATTCACATAGAAGGACAACAGCGCCATCCAGTGATCAAACCTTTGGACTGCATCTAAGTCATAAGAGTCATTGGTATGCCTTGAACACAGGAGGGCATGAAGAAATGAAATAAGACAAGATATTAAGTACCAAGGTATTGAGGAAATATCTTACTGTCTGATTTTAATGTGGTGAATAGGTGTGGGATTGACCAGTCTGACCAATCTGTGGCAACAAGCCATAGTCATATTGATCTGATCCTATAATGTCCATAAAGCCTGCATTCTTCTAGCAGTTCTGGAGGAATATAACTCAGTTATTGATTTAATGTATTTTCATAGTACTGTTTCTGAAACTCTAACACATTTTGATTTAATTTAGGCATACAATCAATGACCCTGGTGAAGTAACCTGTGAAATCTGCATTTCCGAACCCCTTCTCCTGTCACACTGTCAAAAACTCATCCATCACCAGCTGTCAGTGGAAGAAATGAGCTCACCGCGTCCAGCCAACTAGCTGCCTTTTGCAGGAGGTGTACTGTGTCACAGATCATCGCACAACTTACAATGTGTCTTCTGCAGCTCCAGAGCCTTTGCCTGTCCCAGACACATTGTTGTATACAGCATACAGTATACAACGTATTTGGTGACGCACATATATTAACAAGTTGAAAGATTGAGAGAAACTGTCCTCACTTAATGGCGTTTGCATGTACAATATGATTTACTGATATCTAACATTTGAGAGAATTTGATTGTTTCAGGGAAAATCATGCTTGAAAATCATGTTTGTTTTCTGCACAAGGTCTGTCAGAGCAGCTAAACAAGACCCTCGTCCATCTCCTGAATCTTTGAGCTTTAATTAAATGACCAGGAAGTGGATTTAGATGGAGTCACTCAGGAGCTCTTAAACAGAGAATGTGACTTGAAACTGAAACCTCAGGTTTAGGTTTGCAGTACATACCACTTGTTTCCTGCTCTGACGATCTGAACTATATACACACATATCAAATACCCTCAGTGGTGAATATTTTACAAGAGGCCTAATCTCGGAGACATGCCTGGAGAACTGTGAGGGCAGAAGAAAGAAATGCCTCAAGCGCAACACGGACAATGAATGAAAGAAGAAATAAATATTCGGAGATGAGTGAAGGTGAGATGAGTCGATTGATCTCAAGGCTAGGCTAACTGTTTCCTTGCATTATATTTTTTATAAGCTGCTAAAAACTTTGGTCTTTAAGAATATCTTTTGGAATCTTTATCAAAAAAAGTCTTGCATCAAGTCTTTAAGTAAAACTAGGCTAGGGGGGAACAACCCTGTCCTAGAGAGTCCTGACAGTCCTGCTTGTTTTCTAACTACCAACCGCTGATCACCTGGATCAGGTGTGTTCAGCCAATCAGAAGCTGTAAGTGCAGGAATGGTTGGTAAGTAAGCGGGACCTGGGCTGCCTACGCTTGAACCAGCTGGTCTGCTTTGGTTTTACAATGGATATCCTCAACCCATACTTTACCCTATCTCCATCCAGCTAGCTCTACAATGTCTGATCATTACATAACTAATACCTAAGCAAAGCAGGATGATAGGATATGTGTGGAAAAAACTTTTTTTAAAACATTTTTAATAGAATTTCCATAAACCTTTGAGCTTATTTGAGGCTTTAGATATATCATAAAATGCAACAAAGTGCCATGGAAACAGACTCAGTGCATAAATCACAAAGAAAGACTGGCAGACATAAAGATCAGGAACAGAAAAGCAGAACGTAACCTTCATTAATGGAACAAACATACATTTAAGAACCATATTTTCATCAGGCTTTACACTTGTTTTTAAAATTGAAAGCGTGACTGGCACTTTTATAATTACGTTATCTCATTTATCCCTGTTCTTCAGCAATTGTTTACATCTCTGACTGGAGAATTACTGCAACCAATTACACTGACATGAAAAGAGAAAAGAGAAAGGAGAAAGACGATTCTCCTCTGTGATGCGTGGCTCTTCATCAGCTGTGAGAGAGTTTGGGTTCTTAAAGAACACAACTATAGGGTAGGCTACTGTTTACAGATCAAATGACTGCTCAGGCTTGCGTGTGTGTGTGTGTGTGTGTGTGTGTAGTGGGCAGGGTTTTGACAGTAGCAGTATAAAAGAAGGTTGACAGTCAAGTGTGCATCAAACATGGATCAGTTTGCTTGGTAGAGAAGCTGTTGAAGATACAGTATGAAAACTTTACACAAGCGGGATAGGTCAGATTTAAACAAGAGTGGGCGGTCCGGACAATTGGGATCGAATGTTAGTGGAAGAAGAAGTCAAACTTTGGAGGTAGGCATCCAGCGGGTTGACGAACCAGCGGCTGCGGACATCAAAATGAGATCTTTCATTTATCTT
Organism: Anabas testudineus; assembly: GCF_900324465.2. Lineage (NCBI taxonomy): Eukaryota > Metazoa > Chordata > Actinopteri > Anabantiformes > Anabantidae > Anabas > Anabas testudineus. The sequence continues at coordinate 17,129,359 of NC_046621.1, forward strand.
CAAGCTGCTGCAAAATTAGCCGATGCTGCAGATGTCCAAACCAGATCCAACCGTCTCATGGGTCTGTCTAAAACAAGACTCACGACAAGCATTCTTCTACCACCTATCATCAGAGCAAGTACCATCTCTGGCAAAGAGGAACACACTGCTGCACTCCTGGCACCCAGAAAGGAGTCAGCCAAACCAAGAGGAAACAGCGCCCATTTACAAACTGGTAACATTAAGACAGAAAACGTGTTTCATGTGTTGGTTACTCAATGCGGGAAAGTAAATCAGGAGCTCAACAAATACAACCAAATCAGTGTTGCTGGAAACAAAGCAGCAGCAGATCGCGGCAGACATATTAAATGGACTTTTTGTGGTCGGCCAGCTGCAACACTGACTCCAGCACCAGTGGAGCCTCCAGCACAACAAAGGAAGAATGACACAAGAGATCGTGGAGTCAGTGACAGCAGTACGATGATGCCGGTCAAGGTTAAACATGATGCCACCGTCTGCAAAGAAACCAAACAAAGAGGTTTCCACTCCAGTGACTCAGCTATTGAAACAGAATCTGGGGACTCTGAAGACAAAGGTCATTTGGAGAGGCTGAACGAGGACAGCGATGACGAGTATTACACTGACCAGAGGATCACAGAATGGGTGCTTAAGGTCAACTCCAGCCTCTTTACAACAGGAGATGAGGAGCTAAAAGGCTGCAAACGTGTAGAAGAGCAAGATGTGGCCACTATAAAGATAATTTACACTGGAGATTGAATTGATATACAGTTACAGTTTTCTTCATTAACCTATTAAATAATTCCCCTTGTCTATGATATGAATTGCAGCTATCTGCTTAATACTGAACCCTGTCCTCCATCATACTGAATCCACCACCATTGTGTATTCAATGTTGTCTGTGTAGAATGACTCCCAAATCTCCAGTGCAATACCATTGTTATATTAGGACAATATTGGATATTAGATAGATATTAATTAGAATAAAATCAAAAGTAGAAAACGTTTTTGTAAAAAGTTTCTTCTTTCCTCCATCTTTTCTCCATCATCAGCACCTATGGACAGGAGTATAGTATAGTGTGTTTTTACCATTTCAACATGACAGAGCCTGGATATTTCAGTTTAATATTATGGTTTATAACGGGGAGTTCTTTGCTGTACAATTAGATAATGACTTAGCAAAATATCTGCAATACTACAATTACAACCAACTTACTAATGGAAAAGCTTACCTAATTCTTTGAAGCATTTTAGTGGCAATATATATCAATTAAAATGAAACCGTAATGGTGGAAATCTGGCTGAAAAGTTGTAAAAGGCAGTTAGAGTGTCATTTTTGGTCTTTAAAAACTCCTTTCATTCAGACAATGCAGGTCAAAAGGGGGTACGGTCCCAACTCACAAGCCGCTGGATGTCCCATCTACACTGCAAATGTCCCCTTCACACAATTTCTCCAGTGGTGACAACAGAATCTATGCTGCGTTCAACTCAGCAGGTTAATTTTACAGCCGGTCGCTCTGTTCTATGACTCTATTTTATCACATGACACTGTGATAGGACACAGGATGCCTTGTATGCAACCAGAGCAGAGGTTTATCAGTCATCCACTGCGTTTGAGTGCTTCGATTTTTGAGTGCTTGGATTTTAGCAGGTTCATGTAACAGGACCAGAAACATGTGGGTAGGCCTACTGTATATCTATTGTTTTGTAAGTAGATAAATTGATAATAATATTAAAGGAAACATATTGAAGTTATTCAGCAACTTTACCTTAAATTTGTCCATTCTGTTACCACACTTAAAATGTAAGAAAAGCTGATGAGTAATATTTTATTAGCATCAACACTAAATCTACAGCGTGCATGTGAACGAACAAACAAATCAGAATCAATATGACAAGATGCTTTGTCTGGAAAGTGACCAAAAATGGAGGATTACAAAGAAAATGGTGGACAATTTAATCTCCAGATCCAAAAACCAGAATCCAAAACCAGAGACCAACCTAAAGTCCAATATCCAGTACAAAACTATCCAGGAAGATAGGGTAGACAGAGTCAGGATCCCCAGAGCCAGAGAGACAGATTATCGAGGACAGACACCTGTGCTGTGAGTTTAAAACTTACGTCAGCGCAAAGGCAACTAAGCCTTCTTACTTTTGCTGGTTAAAGGTATTAATCAAACTGATGAACATCCATTTATGATGCTTTTCCCGGCATGTGTGATGCATCTCAAATTGCTTTATTTTCCTCATAAATGTGCATTAGTGCTTTCATTAGTCTGACAGTGACCACTTGAATTTTAGCTAAATCAAGCATTTTCTGTCTGAAACTGAAATTCTGACCCTGTGGATACGAGGATCCTGACTTCTCATCACATCAGACTCCGCTAACTCTCTCAGTATCAGTGGGCTGATGTGGGGAGTTTTTCATGATACAGTGGCAAGAAAAACTATGTGAATCTTTTGGAATTGTATGGATTTCTGCATTACTATGTCACAAAATGTGATCTGATCTGACCTAGGACAAGAGTACTAACAAATACAATGTGCCTAAAGTAACAATGACACAAAAACAAGTTCTGATTGTTCATGTCTTTACTGAGAACAACCATAAACCCTCACCTGTGAGTAGAAAAGGTATGTAAAAAAAAGCTAATTTAAATTATATTATATAATTTATACATGGAGCTCCTCTCTATGCGTCCAAATGCCACCGTTGCATGTCAATAACTTTGTGTCTCCTCTATCCTAAAGTTTCCTCCTTTCTGTCTCCCTCTCTCTGTTTCCTTCGCTACAGTTAGTGGTTCTACTGACAACCCAGTGTTTTTTTTCTGCTTCTTGGTGTTGTCTTATTGCCTGCTGTTCTTTTCTCTCTCCTCTTTCCACTCACCCCAACCAGTCGAGGCAGATATCCGCCCACTCTGATCCTGGTTCTACTGGAGGTTTCTTCTGTCAAAGGGAGTTTTTCCTTTCCACTCTTGCCTAGTGCTGCTTAAGTGTCGTTGTTGAGTTTTCTATATAATTCTGTATTAAGTTATATTTGGAAGGTCTTAAACCGTACACTGTAAGTGCCTCTAGTTGACTTTTCTTGTGATTTTGCACTATATAAATAAACTGGAATAAGTTGAACTAAATTAAATCTGCACATGGGTGAAAGCTCAAAAGACTAATCCAATTCTGGTGTCTTTTTGAGAATTCGTTTCATTACAAGTCTCCAGAGCAGCCTTATATCAATATGATTGTTTTGTTTTTAACTCTGAACATTAGTTATTTGTATTACAAAATTGTATGTTACTTTAAACTTCACTTTATGTCAGATGAAAATATTGCACTTCTAACTCTACATTTCTCTGACAGATGCTTAGTTGTGGGTTTATTATGTTTAGTACATCTCATGCAACAAGTCCTCCTCCATGAAGGTGACAATGTTCCGTTTGGTTGTTGATTCAGTGTTTATTTTGGCAGCTGTAGTTGGCAGATGTTTAGCTGCTTTGTGTTCCAGCTGTGGTCTTTCACCTACACTAGCCGGCCAATCAGAACACAATTTGCACTTTTTTTACTTGAAAATTACAAAATCTTGTATCAATAAAGCCCCAAAATCAAATATAAGCCATGGTCACTTAAATTAACATGTGCAACTCATTCTTGTTGACTGTTGTAACATAATTTGCTGTTACACAATTACTGAATACAGCTACTGTGAATAAAGCAGTTGGTTGTGTCATATTGTATATGATTGATGTTTTTTAGTCTTTTAAGGTCAGTAAGGTCAAATTACTTTTAACCTCATTTAAAGAGGTAGTAGTACGGTGTGATAGATATTTCCTACTTGACAGAATGAGCTACCCTACTAGAGAGGGGCAGCCACCCCCTATTTCCCCCTGTGGATTTACCCCTGGGCCACAGTATGAGTGAAAATGTCTGTTAGGCTATTTAATTCTGGTAAAGGGCCAAATGTCTACATTCCCATAAATGTAAAAAAGAAATAATGTTTTATGGTGAAGACATTTTGTTGAGATCCCACCTTGTCCAAAGTGTACTTATAAGACTCCCAGCTGATGATCAACCATCTGAATCTAGTCTGGGACTGCCACACAATACTACACCTGAGGCGACAGTCTGTAGCAGTGTTTTTTTTTTTTTTTTTTTTGGGGGGGTGGCCCCAGATCTTCCCTGATAGTTGGAGGACACTTACTCTAAAGGACACACGTCCTCCAGAGGTGCAGCAGCAGCAGCAGCAGCAGCAGCAGCCCGCACACCACCACACTGTTTCTATGTATGTGCAGTCACAGTGCAGAGGTTGTAAACATGGCGGCGGACGGGATGGTGCTCACCAACCACGACCATCAGACCCGAGTGGGGATTCTCACGGGTAAGGAGCCTTTCTTGACTAAATGCGATATAAAGGGGGGCTACCTAATCGCTTCTCTGTGCCGTTTTGCTGTTGGTCGCCTGCGCACGTCGGTGTCACGATACGAGCTGCCTTCGCTGCAGAGCGAGCTAGCTTAACGCTAGCCAGAAGGCTAACCGGTTCCGTTGACTGTCATTGCACTAACGTTAGCTGTTCGCCCCTTGACAGGTCGGACAGATGTGGAATTTGCAGTGTAACAGCCATATTCGCAATGCCGCACTGAAATCTGAAACGTCTACATGCACATGTGAACACTGGCTGTCATGTTTAGTGTTGTACTAGATAGACATGACAGTAAAATGAGCTAATTTCTGTAGCGTCAAGTTAGACACCAGCTAGAAGAACGGCCATGAAAAATTTCAAAATAAGGTTTCCTACTGCTGGGTGAGCATGCTCTGTAAGCACTTTTTACCGAATATTGGTGCTTTTATTTTGAAAGCCGTGCCTTCCTTTTTCCGATGTGGTTGCGCTGCATGTTGCAACCTTGACGCAACTTAACGATATATTTTCTAGCAATCTAATGTTAGCGCTATCGAGCCTACATCAGCTGCATAATTCATGTGTCTCAGCGTATCCAAAATGCTGGTTTCTGTTGGGGGGGGGGGGTGCTTTTAATTAACATTTCGTGTATGGCTCCTTTGACAGCCACTGGACGTGGGCTTAATTCCTGAGTTTTTGTTTAACGCACTTAAGTACATGCATTAATCAAAAATCGTGCGTTTGGAAAACGAGGCGCAGCAGCGAGGCGACATGAATTCTGTGGTGCAGATTGTCTGAGCAGCTTCTTTAATTAGCTCAGCTGATGTTCGCCTGTGAGTCGTGCAGAGGAGCGTTGGGAGCAGTATATAGTCGTGTGACAGTCAGCACAGGCAGGGGGAGACGTGAGACTAATGCTAAAAGGATGCGAGCCAGGAGCAGACTGGGAAGTCTGTCGTGGTTTGATAAGCTAGCATCTCGGCTAACAGCAGCTAACCCTGCTGTCCATCCAGCTGACAACCCCAACATGTCACATGTTTACACACGTTCCAGAGGCGGATTTAGTGATCTGGGGCCCCCAGGAAAACCCAGACACGGTTGGGTTGACTGGTGAATGTGGTTCCTTTAAGTGCATTGGAGAGAAGGTTATATATGTCTCTGATCTGGAAAGAAACACCATTTTCTGGCTATTGGAGCTGCTCAGCTATTGCTTAAATATGGGTTTGGGCTGTTTGATGTGCATTGATTAGCCACAACATTAACTCATTCCCACACTGATCCCTTTCCACCACAACACATGCAACTTTTTTGAATATTTAAAAATAGAAATATATATCAAAACCTCATAAAGCACAAAGGTGCAGTCCAAAGCTTTTGTGATCCAGACTAATTGAATGACGCTGCCGTCAGTGCAAAGAAATTCCCCTCCCCAGTTTTTTCCAACTAGTTGGAAAACTTCAATTATTTCTGCATGACTGGTAAGATCTGGAACAGTGCTTGTAGTTTTATAATGACACTGCCAGGCCTTGTGTTTCAGGGAATATTGTAGTTTTAATGTTGTGGCTGAATGGTGTGAGTTATCTTTAGTTTATGGGTTTATGGTTAGCTAAACTGTGACTGTTGAAATTAGAAATTAACATTAAAAATAGAAGGCTGTAATTGATGTGGAAAAGCATAAAAATAGTTTTTATTGTGCAGCAGAATGGAAGATGGAATTAGAAGGAAGACTTTCTATGAAAAAAAATAATACATTTTTTATTTCTAAGATACGTGAATACATAACATACTAAGCTGTTTTCCTTCTTTTATACTGGCACCAAAGATGGTGATGTTGCTGCCTCAATTCTGTTTCTCCTTTCAGTTTAAAGGTGAACAGATAGCTTTGGGTGTTGGAGCTGAAGGACTGTGAGGTTTTGATATTGTTTTATATTTGAGATCAGCCACCTGAGATGTTACATGAGAAACAACACTTACAGCATGATTAATACTGAAGCAGACTTGTTGTGTATTATGTTCAACATGTTATAGATCCTCTCCAAAGATGTTGGGGGAGGAACACAGAGATTTGCAAAGGGCTGCTGCCAAATCTTACCCAAACCCTAACCTGTTAACTCCGCAGACCTTGGAGCTGCACATTGTAGCTGTTCTTGTCCTTAATGTCTTATCACAACATGTTGTACTTGACATACAAAACCTAAATGCGAATCACATTGAAAATGCAAAACTAGTAATATAAATACTCTGCTCCTCTGTCATTAGTGTTTTGAAAGCAAACTGCAGTGTATGTGTGTGCATAACAGACAATGTCATGTAAAGATCACATTTCTAAAACAGGGATGCTTGTAGCTATGTTAAAAGATTAGTAGAGCTGTATTTTGTTGGACTTCAGACTGCCATAGGTTTATGGCAATCTCTGTCTAAAAAGTTGTGACAATTTTATAGAAATTATTGACAAGATGAAAAATGTAGGATTGACTTAAATTCTACAGGCCAAAAGTAGAAGATTAATACATTACTATCAGTGTTGAATATGTGTAAAACATGTCTCTGTGGCTAAGAAATGTCCTTGTTGAGTATGGGTGCTGGTGAGAGTCTTCTAGTATTTCGACTTTTTATCTGACTGACTGTGCTTTGGCTACAACTAAATCAGTTTCCACTAATCATTTTAGAGCCCTGCACCATCCCTTGGAAACCTTAGAGTTTAGTCATGGTTTGACATGAGAAAGTCCATTTTTGCTTAAATTTGACTTGACTTCTGACACTTTCAGTTAGCTCTGATGCAGTGTTTCCCACATTCACAGTTCTACTTATTAAACAGTGTTCTACTGGACACTTGATGGATAGAACTCGGGGAGAGCTGACCTATTGTACAAAGAAGTTTACATGGTCAGTTCAACAATTTTTCAAAATCACATGGAAATGTGGTTTTGATGTGGTCTCAGACTTTTGGACTTCTTTACCTTCACAGAGCACTGACAAGTTAATTTTTAACTGTGAGATTTCCAAAACACTACATGGCTTGGTTATAGTTTGTGTGCCAAAGCCAATAGCCTAATTTACCTTTGTGTTGTTGTACTTTCTTTCTTGACATGCGGTCACTGTGTCAGGGTTCAACATTATTTTAAGTATGTTATCAGTGGAAATCCACGCTGTTTGTTCTATAACCTGAACCTCTCTTCTTTCAGTCAGTGACAGCTGTTTCAAGAACTTGGCTGAAGACAGGAGTGGTGTCAACCTGAAAGACCTGGTCCATGATCCCTCACTGTGAGTCTATAACCTGTACACTCAAGTTGTCACACAATGTACACTCACATTACACTAACTAACCCTGTCACCTCCTGCAGGCTGGGAGGAGTCATAGCAGCCTACAAGATCGTTCCAGATGAGATTGATGAAATCAAGGTACGTGTCCTTGTGCTAACTTCACCAAATTACTCCTGAGATGAAGAGCTGTATACTAATATGCTGTGAAAACAGTCTGGGCTTTACAGCATCTTGGTGCTGGTAGGGACTGTCTTGACCAGGGCAGGTCTTTCTTTAAATGAATAGTCTTGATCCATTATTGCTGCCTGTTGGGTCCGTAGTATTCTATGTGAAGAGGATACATGGTACAGTTCTTTACTTTGTATGTTTTACATACAGGAAACTCTTTTGGAATGGTGCGATGAACAAGAGCTGAATCTGATTCTCACTACTGGTGGAACTGGCTTTGCACCGCGAGATGTTACACCTGAGGTACACACTTGCAGACACTTGAAGAATACATCCTTAAAGAAAAGTAGAAAAGATTTGGAACAAAATAAGTGTTTGAAATTATTTAACTGAGTCCTTGTGATTGTCCTCAGGCCACCAGAGAGGTGATAGAGCGAGAGGCCCCAGGCATGGCTCTGGCCATGCTGATGGGATCACTCAATGTTACACCACTAGGCATGCTGTCCAGGTGCTAATCTGTTTAATTCTTACCAGATTCGTTTGTGTACTCTCATCACTCCTGCTCTAATCAGATTTCTACCTCACTGTTTTCAGGCCAGTGTGTGGTATTCGTGGTAAAACTCTGATAATCAACCTGCCAGGGAGCAAGAAGGGCTCTCAGGTATGGTACTTACTCAGGACTATATTTATGTAATATACCTACACTACGCCATTAGTTATTATGACATTTACTAGCTTTAACTCCAGTTAAAATTAAATTCTGTTGTCATCTCTAGGAGTGTTTTCAGTTCATCCTGCCTGCTCTGCCTCATGCCATTGACCTGCTACGTGAGGCCACGGTCAGGGTTAAATCCACACACGCCGCCTTAGAGCAGCTGCCCTCACCTTCCCCCCTGCTGGCGAACACGCACAGCAACACTCACGCCAACACGCACACCATGGAGCGCGGCACCCAGTGTGAGGAAGAGGAGGACGAGGAAGATGGCCGCAGGAGAGGTCGACACGTGCACAACCACCACCATCACCAGCACGGCTCCTCCCACATCACTGCAGCTGCCATCGCTGCCAAGGTAACCAGTTGACTGGACGAGACCAAGACTAGTGCTAGCCTACAGAGGCTTTCATGTCTTATGTCTCACAATCTGGCCAGAGAGGCTATGGCAAAACCAGAAACACAGCTTAAAATGTGCAGACGATTTTTATTGTGTTGTAAATTTAATTTTAAACGGATAAAATAGCCATTATCGCCCATCAAGCTACACTCAGTAATTCATAATGACTTTGTAAAATTGGAATTTACCTGTTTTAATCCTAATCGGCCATGACCAGATATCTGATTCTGGGTCAATCACATTTACAGGCATGATGGTTCATGTTGCACACCACAATGTGGTGGAACGGTGAGAATTTCCATTCCTCAATGAAAAATAGCTGTTTGTCGGAAAGCTGCCTTGCGCTCTGTCCATAGGTGTGCTCTGCTCACATGCATTCTATACGGCTATAACAATAACGTCACAGCACACACAACATGTCATCAACATTAAAATTCTTCTAATAAGAGTAAGACCAAAATGTAAAAGCTGTATAATTGCTGTTTTTATATTACTATGGGACTTAAAAACACATAGATTCCCCAAAATGTGCCTGTAAATTGTTCATGCCAAAAATATGTGTAGATCATAGTAAACAGCAATGTTGAAAATGTTTGCAGACAGATCCTATAGAAAACGACCGGTTTTGACACAGCTGCAGGATCAGAGAGATACTGTGGTGGCAGCAGACACAGCTAAGCTGCATTTATTTATAATGGGGTCAAATAAACATGCTACTTACCACCATCCAGTCCACTACACCATAAATAATAGCCACAAATGTTCAGAACTTTATTCACATACACACATGTGCACACATATATACTAGTCTACCCACTTCCGTGTGGATTGCTCTGTGAAAAACAAAAAAAAAATCCACATTTTGTTAAAATCTCCAAGAATGGGAGCAAGGAGAGAGACTTCTTTGTTTATCCATACATCCAATAAGTGAACACTGTCTGTCTGCTGCTACTGTTTTGCTGTTGAGAGAGGGTGAGTCGGCTGCATCCATTTTGTATTGAATTTGTATTTGAATTAGCCTTGCTTGGTTACTATTTCCTATGGCGCTGTATTGGGGGGGGGGGTGGTTCCAGCAGAACCAGGCTCAGGGTGGGCGGCCATCTACCTCAGTTAGGGTGAGTGGAAAGAGGAGAGAGGAAAAAACATCCATCCATCTATTTCCTTAACTAGTCCACTCAAGGCTTACGAGAGTGCTGGAGCCTATCCCAGCTAGTCGACAGTCCCTTGCAGGGGCAACATACAGAAACAGACAGACATTCACACTCATATTGACACCTACTCAATTAACAACAATTAACCTAACATTACCTGAATACCCGGAGAGAACCCACTCAGACACAGGTAAGGCCAGTAAGGGAGACGAAGAGGAGAAAGCCCATCATCGAGTATATCAAGAGAGGCCCCCAGGAGGCTAATCTATAGCAGCATAGCTAAGAGATGGTTCAGAGTCACCTCAGCCATCTCTAACTATAAGCTAAATAAAAAAGGAAAGTTTTAAGTCTAGTCATAAATGTAGAGAGGGTGTCTGCCTCCCGAAGTTTAACAGGGAGCTGGGTCCACAGGAGAGGGGCTTGATAGCTAAAGGCTCTGCCTCCCATTCTACATTTGGAAACTCTAGGAACCACAAGTAAACCTGCAGCCTGAGAACGGAGAGTTATGCTGGGAAGATATGGAACTATGAGGTGTTTAAGATACAATAGAACTTGATCATTAAGTGTTTTATATGTGAGGAGAAGAATTTAAAATTCCGGAATTTACAGGGAGACAATGGAGAGAAGCTAATGTAGGAGAAATATGATCTATCTCTCTAAGTCCACTCAGAACTCTGGCTGCAGCATTTTGGATTAACTGGAGGCTTTTTAATGAATTATTGTGACATCCTATTAATAGTGAATTACAATAGTCCAGTCTGGAGTTAACAAATGCATGGACTTGGTTTTCCGCATCACATTGAGACAGGATGGTCCTTATTTTACTAATATTCCTCAGGTGGAAGAAGGCAGTTCTAGATATTTCTAGTTTGACTAATTGATTAGTTAATTTTGGTTTCATAGATACATATAGCTGGGTATCATCTGCATAAAGATAGAATGTATAGCGTGTTTCATAATAATATTGGCGAAGGGGGTCATATATAGAGTCAAAAGAATTAGTCCAAGCACAGAACCCTGTGGAACTCCGTAACTAACTTTTGTGTGCATAGAAGACTTATCAATAACATGCACAAACTGGAATCTATCTTTAAATTTTTAATACATATGCAGATGCAGATATTTCTGCAATTATGTTTCCCCTTTGTTCTTACAGGTTATTGAGTGAAGATGGGCAAAATGGTAATTTTATCAATTTCAAATTAAATGTACAACAATAAGAAATAATTGAAGATTACTAATGTAGCAGCATATCTAAAGCGATGCCTGCAGGGAGGCAGTGAGAGTGCAAATAATTAACAGAGCCTATACTGTATCCTATCAGTGACACAAGCAGTGATGTGAGCTGTCATGTGACTCTCTGCATGGTGTGGCAGTCCCTCAAGAGGATCACTTTTCTTGACACCCACCTTGTGAAGACCTGGTTGAAAAAAAACAACCAGCACTGCCTACCTAATTTCTATATTGATAGAGGATATAATACAGGGAGAATTTAGAGGATGATATTTATTATTAATTCCAGGTATAAATGCAGTGATGACAAGACAACATGAGTTACAGCTTATATGTTAATTCCTGGGGTCTGAGGTGTTACTAAAGAATACAATCACTTGCTTGAATATTGAGTATGCTTACAAGCACCTTATGGAGTAGCTAGTATTTCATTCAAATGTCAACTTTGGTAACTTCATAAACATTTCATCTTGGTCACCTGTGTATGCCAACATGCATCTGTCTGTGTGTTGTACTTGCCTGCATGTATGTGTGTCCATCAGACAAGCCATGCTGTGGTCATGGCTAAAGGGGGTCCCTACCTGCCTGGAAACACACCTGCCCTTCCCACTCATTTCACCTGTACTCATGATCACCAGGTGAGACAATTACACTTTCATCCATACTTCACCTGCCATTGGTCAGTTGATCATGTCTGTTAATTTACACACTGGTGGACCGTTCATACATGGTTGACTGAGTTAACTACGGTAATCTGATTGTTGATTGTCTGACACAAGCCTGTTCTCTGCAGCTGGTTTAAAATGTATCTAAAGGTGTTGTCACACTCAAACCTTCAAAAAGGCGGGCTTAGTCACAGTTACCTGCATGAAGCATTTTCGAGATGAACCTCATTCAATATGAGGCCCCTTCTCCTTTACACAAGAGTCACCAATTACATAGATGTTGTTGACTACAGATTAGAACCTCATGTTGTTGAGAAAATTGCAATTGCTGGATGTACAGTAATTACGATTGTTCACTGCTTTTCACAAAGATTTAAATACCTACATGCTCAAAACATTTAATTTTTTTTAGATCAACAATTGATCACATAACTATTATTTAAAATGAGATGGGTTAAATGTAATGAAGAATCCACAGAGAATTAACTAAATTCTTGTTTTTTTTTTTCTGCCCTACAACTTTAGTGTTTTCATTCATCACATTAACTAGCAGATATGGACTCAGTTATCATTAAATTCTGTTGTTAAATCAAACAAATGCTTATGTTTCTATATGTCAGCAGGATGTGTAAATAGGCCTACACTGCCCCCATGTGGCTACAAAAATCAAATGTTGCTCCTTTAAACATTGGAAATGCATGTTTTTTAGGCTACTTGCATCAGAAGTAATACAGTGCCATGCCAGTCAATTAGCATGGCAATCATATGAGAACTGGTCATTGTTTTGACATTCTACCCTAGCCCTTTTGACCCAGTGTAGTTCCCCTACAAATAAACTTGTGTAAATCAGCTATACTATACTGTTAATTTCCCCCAAAAAAGTGGCTTTCATGCTGTGTTCTTAAAAATAATTATAACCCAGGTCAATATGTTAACTGTTTTCCAAAGCATAATATGACTATATACCTTCCAAACAGTCCATTTAAGTCAGTTCCACTGCGATATAAGAAGAGACATGAACAAGTTACCCTGTTTATCTTAATAACAAAATCTTTCTTTGTTCCTAATTTAACACAAATGTTCCAGTTTACGTTTGCAGTGTGAGTCTACATCTTCTAAAGAGACAGGTTTAAAATCTCAATTTTGTCTTCTCTAAGCAAAGACATTATACACATAATAAAATGAAGTTAAATGTGAGGACTAGTAATCTTATAAAAAACATGGATACCTTTAGAGTCAGTGTTCTTGTACTATTAGTTATTAAGGGATACAACATGAGACGTATGAAAACGAAATGTAAACCCCTCCCTCATTTGTTTCAGCTATAAAAATGTGTTGCTTTACCAAATTTGAAGTGAAGCTTGCTTGGATTGCATTCCAAAAACCAAAAAGTGTCTTGGACACACAAATTTAGTTGACAGTAGAACAACTGAAGAAAATTTGTTGACTAGTATGAAGTGTGTATGTGTGTGTGTGTGTGTGTGTGTGTGTGTGTTCGTGTGTGTGTGTGTGTGTGTGTTTGTGTGTGTGTGTGTGTGTGTGTGTGTGTGTGTGTAGATCCCGGATTCGATCATTTCTCGAGGCGTTCAGGTGCTTCCTCGAGATTCTGCCTCTTTAAGCTCCACCCCTTCCGAGTCACCACGGGCAACACAGGCAACCTCCCGCCTTTCCACCGCCTCATGCCCGACACCCAAGGTACACACAAACTTTCATACATGCACGCACACAGAAATGAGGACTAAGAAACCAGAATCCCTGAGAATTAAAATCACTTGCAACCATAATAAACTGATTGCATGAAATTTGAAAATATGCCTTGCAATATCTGGAGCATGCCAACTGTAAATGTGCCACTACTGCTGGTACTCGTAGTAAATTGTCTTGAGAGTTCCCAGTTTAAACCTTAAGGACAGTTCCTGCATGATTGGAGTTTCTGCTTAATTTCTTAATTCCCCTTGCTTTTTCTGTCACTGTAGGTTTTTTTCCAAGTGTTTTTAACAAAAAACTGTAACAAACCCCCAGTAAGGAAGAGGCGATCACTCAACGTTTTTATGGATGGGAGACCACACCTGTCCTGTCTCAGTTTGGTTCGCAAATGTACAAGCCCCATTTCTAGGTCGCTTGGGGCTTTTTCTCAAATTTTTCTTAATTTTTGTTTATATTTTAGTACTTTTTTTTTTATTATTGCATTAAGGAAAAAGTCCCAACATTTTTGGCAATGAGGTTTGTATATACTGGACAGTGTATCAACACATAGCTAAATATAAAAGTCAATCAGATATAACGATCCTCAATCGCAAAACGTGATTATCAGCCTTTTGCTTAAAGTGATGAATTACATTTACTTAACAAATTTAAAATCTCGGGACCTGTGTGATGTTTGGAATTGAATGGGAGTGAATGAGACTGTGAGGTTTGCCAAAACTGAAATATAAAGATCTTCAGTTGTGGTATGTGGTTCATGTAAAGATTGATTTAGGTGATTTAATGCATATCAAATGATGAAATGGGAAAGAAATGCAAAAACTCACATTATGCTGGAATTGTCTTTAAAATGTAGTTGAATACAGTTAATGTTACTATAAATGTTTTATTTAACCAAACTGCAAAGTGATCATTTAATTTAGTAGTTTGGTCTCTTTTATAAATCAATTTTAGTGTTAATTAATTTTTAGTAAAATGTTTTCTGATTGCCTCCCACTTTAATTTGCTGTCAATGCTGTTTGGTGTAAAGACAAACACTTCCTCAATGTTTATCTGCTTTCTTGATTCCAAAGCACTAATTACAGTCATGTCACACTCACCACTATGTAGCTCTGAGTTTCTGATGATGCTAAAATTAGAATACTGAGCACCAAATGACACGTCCACTGGTTTAGGGGTAAAAAGGGGACCTTAATGCGTCACATTTCCAGTTTCAAGTTTGTGTTCTGGTTGTTGAACAGCTGTGTGATTAAATGGTCATACTGTCTCCATTGCTGGTTGTTGTTGTGCGTATGGTTAACAAGCATTGTTGTGGGGTAACACACTGTATAACATCCTCTCTGTTCCACTCCACTCTGTGTTTCTGAGCAGCTCAGGTTGGGATAGGAAACTCCAGAGAAGAGACACATTAGAGACCTCCAGGTTGAGAAGATAGAGAGTGTGCACACCTTCCTTAAATTGGGAAAGCAGAATAAAAAGGAAAAGGAATAGTAAATAGCAAAATGTCATTACATTTTTAAACACTCTTAAAATTCAACATGGGCAACCTCTGCTTTTCCTTTGTAGGCTTTTAATTTGAAACATGTGGGAAGTTAACTTAACAGAGACCAAAAAGGTGGAGGTGATTGGAATGGGTGAGTATGACATGACTGATGGGATCAGGGCAGTGGAAACATGCTTTATGTAGAATTTATAATGCAAGTGAGAGTAGTCTGTTCTGTCTTGAATCACCCTTCACTGCAGATCAGCCTTGGTTTGTGCTGTTCACTGCAACAATTTAAAAACGACCCACTTTTAAGATTATTCCATGTATTAACACCGTGCGTTCATGATCTATTGAGGGAAAACCTGATAAATGGAAATGAGTAATACATAGTTGTACTAAGGTGAATAGGGAGAGGAATTTCCAACATACAGTAACAGAGGTGGAAAGGACACACCGGCTGACTCTGATATGTAATTAAAGAACAGCTGACATAGCAGTGGAAGCCTACACTCCTGTCCTCTTCCTGTCCAGGGAATTAAACAGAGAGCTGCTACTGTGTTGGCTTTTGACATCACAGCTGTAGTTCCTGTTATTTTTGTTTTCATGTCTTGGCTGCTACTACTAGACATATCATCATGAAAACCTTTAGACTGTCCGGTCATGAGAGGCATTCCCTACATACAGTACATTTGCATCAAACACTGACCAAATCTAGAATATCTGTCTGTCTCTCTACAGGTTCAGTCACGATGTGGCAGTAATGAGAACATTCTAAGAGCCAGTAAGTTCAGACTGTGTGTGCGTGCTTGCGTGCGTGAGTGAGTGTGTGTGAGTGTGTGTGTGTAATGTATTTGTGTGCGTTTCATTAACATGCCAGCCTTGCAACAACAACTTGCATCAGCGTGGAAAATGCAGAAACTTTAATGGTATTGCGTATAGCAGCACATTAACAATTTACTCACACTCGCTCTCTCATAATTTTGTATTTGTTTGCGTAGGCCACAGTGCAGTGGACATCAGTAAAGTGGCAGGTCGTCACCGCATGTCTCCGTTTCCACTGACGTCAATGGACAAAGCCTTCATCACTGTCCTAGAGATGACACCTATTCTGGGAATTGAAGTCATTAACTACAGAGGTGAGCCTTCAGGTGCGTGCGTGTGTGTGTGTACATGTATGTGTGTGTGTGCAGTATGTTCCTCTGTCTTCTGTTTGACTTTGTTGTCTAGTGCTGTTGTATGAACACAGTGAAGTGAACTGAAGCAGTATGGTGCTCAAATGCTCATTACCTTATTATCATTATGTCTGTAATGAAAGGTTTGTTGTTGCACTGTGGTTAGCACTAGACTGAACTGGTTTGGGCTGTTCTCTGCAGACGGTTTGGGTCGAGTGCTCGCTCAGGACATCTATGCCAAAGACAACCTTCCTCCATTCCCTGCCTCTGTTAAAGATGGCTATGCTGTACGAGGTGAGAGCACCAGCACTGTTGCATATTCTACAGGAGGTACCCTTAAGAAATGTAGAACCATATCTGTGAATAATGCTGTAGAACACCTGCATCTATCTATTTTATTTATATATGAGCTAATTCTTCAAACAGATAACTACACTTAAACTGTCATTTGGTGTAGCTGCTGACGGCCCAGGAGATCGCTTCATCGTAGGAGAATCGCAGGCAGGACAACAGGTCAGCTCTAATACACTAATGCTACTGTCGAGATCGAACCTTCGCTCTTTGTACAATTAGTTTAGCAATACAGCTGCTCACACTGTTAACACACTATTAAAACCTCTTCTAATCCAAACAGGACTAGTTGTTAGATTCCAACAACTTATCTACTGTGAGGAACCATGCTTTACTAGTAGTAGCATTACCTGTTACGATTCTAATGATCACTTTAGACATGCAGTGAGCCCTATTGTAATGTTTCAAGCACCAGTGGCAGATCTAGAAAAATGAACATGTGGTGGCATGAGATTTTGGTAGGGCAACTAGGGAAAGGGGGTGAATGACTCCTTTTGAGTGAATGCTGCTGTGCATGTTTATCACAGTACCATAGCTAATAAGCAACCTACTCTCTTGCTCTCGCTCCCCACACACATTATTGGAGTAAATTATCATTAACCTACAGTTCTTCTAAACTGCAGTAACGCGGTTTGGCCACTATATCAAAATTTGCTTCACAACATACTGTAGCTCCGATGCTGGAGGTTTGAGTTTTGGCTAGTCTGATTGTCCCAATGATTTGCATTTTGTTTCATCAGACCAGAGAAACTTTTTCTCTTTGGTATCTGTTTAAAGACGGCGTTGCTGTTATCAGCGCATGTTCTGTATGAAGTCAAATCTACAAACAAGTCCCGGTGGTCCGTTTCATTGCTGACACCACAGAATTGCTGAGAACACTCAGAAGAAGTTGAAGATGTTGTATCTTTGAGGTTAATTGTCTGATTGAGTGTAGGTTAACGGGTAAAAATTACTTATTAATGCTCATTTAATGTTAAAATAAATATACAGTAACTATAAAGATTTAAAAAACGTATGTTTGTGTGTGTGTGTGTGTGTGTGTGTGTGTGTGTGTGTGTGTGTGTGTGTGTGTGTGTGCGTGTGCGCGCGCGTGCGTGTGCGCGCGCAGCCCACCCATACAGTGATGCCAGGTCAGGTGATGAGGGTGACAACCGGGGCTCCCATTCCATGTGGGGCTGACGCTGTAGTCCAAGTGGAAGATACAGAGCTGCTGAGGGAGTCTGAAGATGTAAGTTGAACAGTTGTGTGTTACCTTCAATACTGTTTACTTTTCATTTTTGTCCTAGTTAATGTCCTCACTGCGGAGTTTTGGTACAGAAGTAGGTATGTAACGTTTGTGTCTGTGTTTTCAGGGCACAGAGGAGTTGGAGGTGAGGATTATGGTCCAGGCTCGTCCCGGACAGGACATCAGGTAATAGAATAAAATTAAATAAATTAAATAAAGTCAGTCTGTCAGTTCGTTCAAAGCTCCTCTTCTTAAACACGTTTGTGTGGCTCCTCAGGCCTATAGGTCACGACATCAGGCGAGGGGAGTGTGTGTTGGCTAAGGGAACACATATGGGCCCATCAGAGATCGGCCTGCTGGCTACAGTGGGAGTCACAGAGGTCAGCGTGCACAAGTTCCCTGTGGTGGCTGTCATGTCCACTGGAAACGAGGTACATGCACACACAGTTCACAAATACACTCCGACTTTTCTTTTGACATATGCTCTTGTAAGTTTTAACTAGCTCCTGAATCATAAATGCCAACTAATCAAATCTGTGTGTGCGCGCGTTTGTGTAGCTATTGAATCCAGAGGATGACCTCCACCCAGGGAAGATCCGGGACTCAAACCGCTCCACTCTTCTAGCCACCATTCAGGAACATGGATACCCCACCATCAATCTGGGCATTGTTGGAGACAAGTAAGAGTTTTTTAGCCTCTTACAGCAAATTGCTTTCTTATATTTATATTTTGACACACATTCAAAAGAGTATGTTAAACGATGTTATTTAAATAACATTTTTGCAAGAGTATTTATAGGTTTGGGCAAAAATGTGTCCTGTCCTGTTTGACCAGTCCAACCAGTGACTAGCAAGAGAGCAAATTCAAATGTTAGTTTGAAAAACAAGAGTGAAAACTGGGGCAACAGAGTCAGTGATACCCTGACCACCCATCTTGTTCCATAATTCAATTTGCTCGGCCTCTTTTCAAACCTCTTTGCCTGGTAAATGCTCTCATCTTCACTCTCTAACATTCGAGCAGGGTTACTGTTCCGAGCTCCTCCACAGACCAGCCTAATAACACTCCCTGTGATTAGTAGACTGACTTTGATGTGTCATGCTTGTTTTTGCAGCCCTGACGACCTGCTTTCCGCTCTTCATGAGGGAATCAGTCGCGCTGATGTCATCATCACCTCAGGGGGCGTGTCCATGGGAGAGAAGGTAATTTTTCTCTTATGAGCCATCTCCTTTAACTTTAATGAGAAAGCTAGCAGCTTCTTCTGCTACAGCTGCATTAGTGTTCGTCACGTTCTGTCTGTGTGTCTGTCAGGATTACCTAAAGCAGGTGCTGGATATTGACCTTCATGCTCAGATCCACTTTGGACGAGTCTTTATGAAGCCAGGGTAAGTAGTATGTCCAGTACTGACATCAATTCTACTGCTGCTGTTACCACAGATTATACAGCTACAACTGTTTGTATTAATACCACTATTAATACTATCATTACTGTCATATTAATGTGATATTATCACAACTACTGAAGCTAAAACCTCAGTGTTTTTCTTTCCTCCAGTCTTCCTACTACCTTTGCCACAGTTGACATTGACGGAGCACGCAAACTCATCTTTGCTCTGCCAGGTACTGTATTTTTGCCTGGAGTGTGTGTGTTGTTTGGGTGTTGTCAGTAAGTGTGTATCTCCTTGTTGTCCAGTCCTCAGGTTCCCTGACAGTCAGCCAGTCTGTTTTTTGACACTCTAGTTCTCACAGTTTGTGTTGGCTTAATAACAACAACAACAATAACATGTATATTATCTTTGGAGAACCACGATTATTGTTTAATCCTCTCTTCTATTAGCATGAACTAGCATGAACAGCATTTTGACGCGCTTGAACTCAGACTGGGATAGCTCGGGGACATCAGATGTGTGTATAGCTATGTCTCTTGTCAAAGTTTGTCTGTTTGTTCTTCTCCTGCATTCTTTATTATTCTAATTTTTCTGCTGTTGGTAGTAAGAAAATGGTGAATTGAAGAGTTGACAATGTTTCGATATTCCATCTTCAGCAGCAGTTGTATTGATCACACCTGCTGCTTATGAACAGTTTAATTAGACAAATATAACAGATATAATATAAGGAATAAAGGATCCCCTGAAAATCAAAGTGAAAAAAAATTTTTCCATTTTCCTGAGATTTAATTGCAATTTAAAATGGTACTCACTAGTTTGTATGGCCCCCGCTTGCTAGAAAGCATGCCTGACAACATCATGCTGAACGACGTTACAGGCAGCATAATGTTCTCAGTGGCTTCTCGAGACCCTTTCACATCTGTCACATGTGCTCATAATGACCCTGCTCTCATCTGGGAAAAACAGAGGATGCCAGTGGCAGACCTGCCAATTCTGTTGTTCTATGGCAAATGCCAATCGAGCTCCACAGTGCCAGGCAGAGAGCATAGAGCCCACTAGAGCAGGGGTGGGCAATTAATTTTTATCAGGGGCCACATGAGAAGCCTGAATTGTGTCAGAGGGCCACCAACTTTCTTTCATTGTAAAATACTTAAATTAAATATTTTGAATACCTGGTACTGATAATCAGAAGAATAAAGCACTCTGTAAATATGTATATTAGGTTATGTGAAACTGTGGTCTATTGGTTAAATAAGAAAAACAATTATTGAACCAGTGCAATTTATTTTTTAACTTGTTAATCTCCACAAACAATAACTTGTAATACTTTCCACCTCACACACGTGTATACGCGAGTGAAGGTGCTACGTCTACGACGTGCATACGTAGCGACGTAACGCTTTTCAAAATAAAATGTCAAAATAAAAGTTAAAAAAAAAGTTTAATTTATGGTGTTTATGATTGGCCTCACGCGGGCCGGACAGGGACGTACAAAGGGCCGGATGTGGCCCGCGGGCCTTAATTTGCCCAGGTCTGCACTAGAGGACACCCTCATGAAGTCTGTTTCAGATTGTTTAGGCAGAGATATTCACACCAGTGGCCTGCTGGAGGTCATTTTGCTCTCACAGTGCTCATCCTGTTCCTCCTTGAACAAAGCAGTAGATACTGGTCCTGCTGATGAGTTAAGGACCTTCTTCGTCCCTGTCCAGCTCTCCTAGAGTAGCTGCCTGTCTCCTGGAATCTCCTCCATGCTCTTAATACTGCTGGGAGGCTCGGCAAACCTTCTGGCAATAGCATGTATTGCGGTACCATCCTAGAGGAGTTGGACTGCCTGCCTGAGTAACACTCCCTTCAGTTTTATTTGAGCAGTATAGTGATTATGTAAGCATGTAAGTAATTAGTAATGATGCAGTTTTTCCACTGCAGTAACCTAGTGTTGTGTTGTTTTGTGTTTTTTAGGTAACCCAGTGTCTGCAGTGGTGACATGTAACCTGTTTGTGATTCCTGCTCTAAGGAAGATGCAGGGTATTCTGGACCCTAGGCCCACTATTATCAAAGCTAGGGTAAGAGACACCCACACCCACAGCAAGGAAGACAATGTTACACTGTTAAATTGGAACTAAAGAAGGTGTTCCAAGCACTTGGGGAAAACCATCACCTGGATCACTAAGAATCTTACAGTGCAGTATCTTGAAGCACAGACTTGTAATATTTTGGCATATGATAATAACTGTTCTACGAACAGCTGTACCAACACTTCTAAAGCTTACTAATTAACACGTCACGTATTGTTTGTTTAAACAAGACATCACAATGGTCTGATCTCATCTCATCATGTGCCATTTAACAACTGAACTAGTCCGAAGTGTGAAGCAAGTGATTTGGACATATTACAGTATATTATTATTATATTATATATATTATACAGTATATATTTTACCTCTGTCAGTAAACATCTCTGTGTGTGTGTGTGTGTGTGTGTGTGTGTTTGTGTGATGGCATTTCAGCTTTCCTGTGATGTTAAGCTGGATCCCAGACCAGAGTACCACCGCTGTATCCTCACCTGGCATCACCAGGAGCCGCTACCCTGGGCACAGAGCACAGGTCTTCGTGAACACATGCACACACACACACTTGAGGCAAAACTCTTTCAGCCTTAATAAAACTGAGGAGATGCTAGCTTGTTTTATTCCTGTCCTTTGATAGCTGACGGGTGTCCCCTGTTCTTTTTTTATTATAAATTTTCTAAATACAGAAGTAGTGGTTGTGGGTGAAAGTGGAAGTAGAGGACCTTCCCTGAGATCTTAGTGGTCAAAAGTGAAAGGTCAAAGGTTACTGCGACTAAATGTCAATGTCCCTATTCTGGTATGCCTCAGAAACATCTGACTCAAATGTCCACTTGGACTCAGGCATAAACCTACAAGTCTGCACAGACATACGTGTAAACTGAAACTTCACTCAGCGGAGGCGTACTAGTTCGTTATGGAGAGCCACCTCTATCCTGACTTTGTTACGGAAGCTATAGACATACACGAGTTTTTACTTCTATCTTTGTGAGGACACCCCCTGGGATAATACATCCTGTACCCTCTTAACCTAAACCTAATTCTAATTCTAAAAGTTGTGGAACTAGCTAAAATCCTCATAATGTCTAACAATGGTATTAAAACACACACACATACACTAACTCACTCCCACTGTCCCTCTCTCTCTAGGTAACCAGGTATCCAGCAGGCTAATGTCAATGCGTAGCGCCAACGGCCTGCTGATGTTACCTCCAAAAACAGAGCAGTATGTGGAACTGCATAAGGGAGAGGTTGTGGATGTCATGGTCATTGGACGGCTATGATGCAGGTACGTCACACCGTGTTGGAGTGGCCTGCAGCACCTGTCTGTTTAATGTCCTTTGTAATAAAGAGAGGAAATTGTCTTTTCTCTCCAGACTTCAGTTTCACTCGCTACCGATTACCAAGGCAGTGCCAGGACTTCCTGTCTGGACAGGAAATGGGTGGGGGCAGGAAGTGATGCATGTCTACCTGGTCGCCATTAGCTGTGATGTCATATGCAACAGCCAATCGGAGCCAGCGCAGGCTGAATCCTCATTGGTCTGCTCTGAGGAGATCATTGTATTTCAATGGAGAGAAAATGTGAAAAAAAATATAAAATATGAGATTTATTCTGTAATATTATTATTATCCTGATGATAATGATTATTAATATTCTTAATTAATATTCTATTTATTATTATTATTATCATGATTCCGATTGAATATTCTCATCTTAGTAGTAACCATACCCTTTTCTCTCCTGTTCATTTGCTTTGTGCATTTGCCATTTTTCCCTGGTAGATACATAGAGATGTAGAGACTTCCCTCCCCTCCTCCTGACCTTTATTTTCCTTTTCCCTCCCACTCCTTTCTCTTCTACTTTTTCTACATCCTTCTCTGCTCTGACATCCTGTATCCAGATGTAGAAACTCCTTGATAACCCCCTTCCTTCAGCATCACCACCTCTCCCCCTGGAACACACTGACCCTCTAACATCAGCATCAAGAGATATATGAACTAAAGTCATCTTTTGATTGAAGCTGCTGATATAGTTTGTGCCAGTACGGTAGTTTTTTGGTTTTTTTTGCCAAACGTGAAGAAAAAAAAGATACAAGTATTTGTATTTATTTTTTATCCCGATGTAACACCTTCAACCCATCCTGATAAACTGAAACTCATCATGACTCTCAGCGAAAGCCATGAAACTCAGCTTTACGGCAGGGTGAGGCAGGAAGTAAGTCCTCCTTCACCACGCTGGAATAACATCTGCTGGATTTCATCATTATAATACAATCTATAATAACTTTTATTATCTGTACTCGTATCAGAGGTGGGCCACACTGACAGTATCACCACAACCCTGCATTCAAATTCTGTTTGATTTACATGAGCTTAAGCACATTACAAAATAACTAGAGAAAGCAATTTCTGAAAAAATTATGTGGGAGAGCTGATCTGTTCTCGAAAAGATGCCGATCGCTTAGAAGCTGTTGACCGATGACAAGTTATTGTAAGTTCTTATCTAAAAGAACATCACATAGAAAAGTTGACAAGAGGAAAAGGTTTTTAAACTGAAACTTAAAGTTCAAAAAGATAAAATGTTGACCATAAGAAAAAGTTGACAAATAATAAAAATGATGGACAATGGTGAGGCAGGAAAAGAGGTGAAACGAAAAATCAAGAACAGAAAAAGCTGTAAGAAAAGAAAGACGGTCTTAAAAAGAAGGCGAAATAAAAGCATGAGCCAGTGAAAGAGAAGAAGTTGATCGTAAATGATAGAAGAAGGAGAAACAAAAACAGCTGAGAAACAGGAATTTTAACATTTCATGTGCTTTTAGTTTGAAAATCTTGTGTACTTCCCACTGTCATTTTGCTAACTGGTGCTAATACTTTGAAAAATCAAGCCACTAAGCTTTTTCTTTTAGATCTTAGGTACGAGGGCTTTTATTGTGAAAAAAGGATTCTTATTGTTATTAAAGAAGACTTCTATTTTGAAAGTTGCAAGGTCATTTATGTGAGCTCATATTACTATAAATGACTTGATAACATAAATTCTTGGAGTTGGGGGGGGTACAGATGAACTGGGAATCGAACTGAATAATTCTGGATATTCTTGTAAAGTTGTACAATCAACCAGTCACAGGCACAAGGACACTTTGACACATGTAGGTGGTTAGAGCTGGGAATTAAACCCCGACCTCCTGGTTGGTGGTGGACCCCTCTACCTGTTGATCCACAGCTGTGTTAGTAGTTTGACAGAGCTCAGCTTAACACGGTTGTTTCCCATCAGACCTCTCAAAAAGAGGTTTCTGGTAATACCTTAAATCCTACTTCCAAAAAACGTGATTTCTGAGACAGGATAGATTAAAGAGTCGCCCGTGTGGATTTTATGTTTGAGGAATGAAAATTGTGGTCACAGGAAGGAGTTAGAGAAGTGGTTCCTTCAGCTTGCTGGTCAGAAACTTGGATGAAAGATTTAGGTTTTAAAAATCTGCCTCTCCGCGCTAACCTGTGACACCATCCACTCTAGCTGTGCCGACATTCATCATTCAAACCAATGGAGAAGTTGAAAATGGAGTAAAAAAAAAAAAGTACCGAAAACAAAATCTATAAGTATAAAAGATGCAAAGAAGCTGACAAAGTTGAAACATAGTCTGAAGTGCGAGGAAGAGAGGGAAGTTGAGCGGCGACTCTCATAGACGGCCTTTAAAAAAAGAAGAAGAAAGAAAACATTTAAATAAAATTTTAAATTGGAGAGTTGAATATGTAAAAAGTAATCGCATGCGTCACCTTCAGAAGACACGTTTAGAAAGTTGAATGACGTTTCTACGACAAAGCATTGAGGAACAGTTAAAGACCAAAGAAACGGCTGAACAATAATAATAATAATAATAATAATAATAATAAAGAGTGAAGATAACTAAAGCTCTCCCACCAAAAGGTCTGTGATGGTTTTTCCCCAAATTAGAAGACTATTAAAGAATATCCATTGACAAAGACCAAAACCAGCCGTGGCTTAGTCTGGTCCCGAAGGAATAGTAAAAGTTCGAAAAACTATTCACCTGCTTGAGTATCAGGTCTGTCCAATCATTTAGGTTTTATCCCAAAGGAACAAAATCTGCATCATAGTTATGTTTTCAACAGTTACGTGTTGCTGTCGGACAGACCTGCTTCACACTAAGTAGACAGATTGAAGAAATATTTGAATCGAACTCTTAGGAAGCAAGTAAATACACATTTTTAACGGAATGTTAAACTATTCTTTTAAACATGTCTGACTGTAATTAAAAAAAGGCTCAATAATTTAGAAAACAGCTGGGCACTGTAGGTTTTAAACAAACTACTCAAACAGAAGTAAACTGCATTTCTAGTAGCGGATTAATCCACATTTGGCACTCAGTGGAGTATTTCTGGCAGGAATAGGACTTATGTGGGATTGCTGAAATAAACTTCACTGTGTGTGTTTGTAGCAGGAAAAAAAAAAAAAGTCATCCTAGTGCAGCTCTGCCTACTGCTGTGTTTTTATTTAGTTAGCCTTGATTTGGACGACAATGAGCGCAGCATACTGTACGCACTGTACTTGTCAATCAGGTCCTTTTTTGTTGGTTTTGGTCTTTTCAAGGAATTTGTTGACAAATAATAATATTCTACATTTTTCTGAGTAGCCAAAGAATTCTAGAAACAGCTAGTCTCAGAGGCAGGCTTCTTTTTGGCCAATCAGGAGCCCACTTCCTTTTTTTTTTATTTATTTATTATTATTTTTTTTTTGTTCCAGTTCTCACCCATCAAACCACACAAACATGAACGAAAGAAACTGAATGCGTTGACATGCTATAACTCAGAGAAACCTCTGACCCGACATCACAGGGTGTCACATTCAGGTGCTCATAAACTCCACAACTGGTGTATTTGTGCCATGACGGTGTTAAGGTGCTGGTTATAGTCAAAAATACTAATACAGTTTAAGGCTGTAAATCAATCTACATCATGTGACTGCTTTTCTCTCAAGGTACTATATGTTTTATGAGCAACACTGAGAAATATAGAGAACTTGTTTGATATCTAGTCCACTACAAAAGCTAAGTTATCTCCTAGAGTTAGTAGAAACCTGTTGGCTACAGTCTCCTGTTGATCCCAATGACCTTAAATTGTTTACCTGTTAACAAGGACTTTTCAAATGCATCATGCGAAGTCTTTGAGTCACAAGCGTTTACTAATGCACCATACCTTAACCATCCTAGTTTCTCTGATTTAGTGTCAAACAAACCCACATGGTCAAAGGTCTAATGCTGCGTTCAGGTCACGTAGGAACAACTGTGACAAAGCTGTGGAACTTGAATGGTACCTGTCAACGCTAAATACTTAGGGATGTTTTTTCCCTAGATATCAGCTGCTGTTCGCTGATCTTGTTTGTTAATCTAAGGAATATGAAGTGAACGTTAGTTCCACATAAGGTCATGACGACTATCTCACTTTTGACCTGAATACCACACCAGTCACTGCATCTGACCTTTGGCCCCTTTCCTTATAGACTATTGCAGTCCTCCTCTCCCCTTATTTCTGCCGCTCCTCATTTTCCTTATTTCCTCCCCACCTTCTTCACATTTGCATGGCTGTAGGGGGGGGGCTCGTGTCTTTCTCTTTAGGCAGGTTTGAGTCCTGGAGTGAGACAAGGGGGCAGCACCTGGGCCTGGCTTCTGATCTGACTAAATATTACATTTGAGGTAGTTCTTGATTGTGATTATTAGTGCAGAATAAGAATGTTCAGTCCAGGTGCTGGTACCAACACCATCTTCTCATTTATTGCTTTGGCTCAGACATCAGAATCTTCGCAGTTACCTCAAATGCACCATATATCTGTCAGTGGCCTGTGCTGGGTTCATGTCATGTAGGACAAAGTGGAAAAACAGGGTGATACTGCAAGAGTTCAAAAAGTAAGCACTAGTTCACTAGAAAGGTGAACTCTGGTTTAATAAATTAAAATGCTTAATCTCATTCATTTATTCCTTTCACATTTGGCAGCTCTTATTTACAGTAAGCCCATTGTGACATGAACGCAGCATCAGAGCGCATCCTGCCACCTGTCCAAGGAGGACCAATCAAAACCAGATAGATTCATTAAAGCAAGAAGAAGCAGGTTATTGTTAAACTGCCTTTGTACTGAGTGATTGGTAACACTGGACTGAACTCAGTCACACTGCACACACTATAAACTATGACCAGCACTTGTAATGAAGCAATGACACAGCATTCTACTACTACTGTATAAATATAATGAAGAGGATGTTTTTTCTGTAATGATATTGAAACTGAAGATGAATTAATAAAAATAATCTTGATTATTCTGTACCATTTGTTTGCTTAAGTTACTTTTTTGTTTTTCATCAAATTAGTATAGACAAGCAGGCCTTTACCTGTACTGCCCTACCCAGTCTCAGCAGGTCAGACCACTGCCTGGTCTTACTGCAGACCTGTTATAAACCTTGTGTTCAGAAGCAATCAGCAACCACCATCACAGTCCGGAAATGGACACCTGAGGCTGTTGAGTCTCTATTACACAGTTTGGAACATATTACTAGGAGCAGAAAGGAAGAGCATGAACATTGACAGACAGGTTGACTGTTTCTGACATTACATCAACTGCTGTAGAGACACTGTAATACTTACAAAGTCTGTGCACGGTTAGAGACGCTGTTCAAATATCAAATCCTGGATCACTAGTGAGACTATCCATAATCAGAAGAAGGAGGCATTTAAAGATAGAGACAAAGAAAGCGTCGACCATGAGCTGAAGAGGATATCAAAGTAGGCTAAGGAGGACTACAAAAATAAAACAGAAAGAAACCTACAACAGAACAACATCAGAGAAGTGTGGAGGGGAATTAACAACTTCACTGACTACACAAAAAAGAACAGGTTCTTCAACAGGTTCGACGCTGCCATAAATGCAGCCTGTCCCCCCACAACCCCTCTTTCCTTCTCAAATCAACATTTACTTACTATATATATTCTATATGTTACTTACTCACCACATTTTGAAGCTTAATTAAGTGATGCGTTTTCATCAACCGATGTAAGCACGTTTTTGATTGGCTTAGATGAAATTCCTTTCATAGCTGTATCCAATCAGCATCTCGGTTTTATGTCGTTGGTAGCATGTTGTCTCCGCCCCTGTCTGGAGTGGGAGATGACAGTCTGGAGGAGGAGAGGAGAAGGAGAGGGAGCTGTGCTGTTCACAAACGGAACGACAAACCAGCAACGCGTCTGAACTAGAACTATAAAGACCGAACTACACGTGGTTGGAGTGCCACAAACACTTGATTACGAGTGCCCAGTTGGATTTAGCAGCTAAGGGAGTACACGGACGGCTCGGCGACACAGTGAGTATTCCAGTGTTTTCGGTCTGCTCTGAAGTGGCTTTGTTATCAACAGGTGCCGCAGGAAGGGGCAGGCTAGCTAGTGAGCTAGCTGCTAACACTAGCCTGATAAGTAAATTAACCCATACTTCCTAAATAAAGTACATTTTTGTGAGAGTGGCGTATTGTTAAACTCGTGCGAAAGTTTTATACTATGCGAAGAGACCGTATTTCTGCTGAAAACGAAGCCAATTAGCCTATAGCTCAGCTAGGTGCGGGTTAATTTGATAGTGGAGCTGGCTAACCAAAACATTTCTCTTCGCTAACGTTACTCGTTTAGCTAGCTAAGGTTGGGCGTGATTTAAAAACTTTTAACTCTACAGAAAGGAACTTAACGTTGTTTGAAACGGACCGTGTTGAAGTAGCACTGGGTTAGTGTTTTCATCCTGTAACGTTGGCTGATATCTCTTGAACCGTATCATAAAGCCAACACTGTTGTATTCTTACTAAAGTCAAGCCTACATTCCTAATAACGCTACGTAGGGTTTAGGTTGACACTGACATGTGGCTTAGTTTCTGTTTCTTGTCAAAGTCCTTGTCAACACTTGATCACGCTCTACTCCGCTCACTGTGGCTTCCGTCACTTTCTATAATGATTGTATAATATAATCATAGTATCATTATTTAGAAGAGATAAAACTGTCATTTATCGAACAGCTCCCACTTCTCATAATGACAAAGTGAAAACGCGTTTTCACAAATGTTTGAATATGAATGAATAGCATTCAGACCCTCTTCAGTCTTTTCTATAAGACGCGTTTGTAGCTAATAGAGCCTTGAGTTTCTTTGAGTTTCTACAGGCTTGTCACACCTGCATTTTGACGTGCAGTTTGGATAGGGAGTGTCTGTGAACTGCCAGGTCTCTCCACAGCTGTGCTGTGTAGTTTAGCTCTGGGCTTTACCTGGGACACTCTAAGCCACTCCAGCATTGTGGAGCTGGAGGGAGAACCATCATCCTAGTTTTAGGTCTCATGCACTCCTAATCATTTTCATACAAGATCTCTCTTGTATTTGACTGTGTTCATTATGCCTGCAACCTGACCTGCCTCCTAGTTCCTCCTGCAGAGTACAACACCCAGAGCATGATGCTTGCCACCACAATGGAGCACCTTAGAGATGCTATTAGCAGGTGATGAGCAGACATAGTGCCTGGGTGTCTGGTCAAAGGTCTCATCTGCCCAGACTACCCAAGGTCTTAGAGTCCACCCTTAAGTCTGCAGAGGACTTACAGTGAGGTTCCACCTCCCTGACTAAGACCTTTCTTGTCATGCTGTGTAAATACTGGGAACTTTTTAAAATCAGCTGTCTTCCTGTCTAATGTGTCCATTAAATTTGCCACCTGTGGACTCCAGTTACAGTCTTACCTAATATTCCTCCCTAACATTTGTAAGAATACAGTAGTTTTGCAAAACATGATAAAAATTTAAAAAACATAATCACTGTGAAGTTAAAATTGAGACTTAGTAATTTGTGTAAGTAGCCTCAATGAAGTGCAATGAAAATGTCTACCTACAGTCTGTATTAAAAGAACAAATAGAGGCCTCTATTACGGCAACATCTATTACAATAACGTTTAAATTGGGCTGTGAGAATATAATAGTATAATAATAAAGATTGCACCCAAAATGTTCCACTATCACACAGCTGGTGTCTTTTCTTTAAAGTAACACCATCATTCAAGTTGGAAAGCCTGTGTTGTGGTGGATAGGTTTGAAAAAATACAGACGCTGAGATGTAAAGACAGAGGAGGAGGAAGGGAAACATGTTAACTCTGTTATCACTGCACTCATACTGAAGCCACTTAAGGCCAGTGAGTGATTCTCCCTCGCAGTGTCACGCTGTGTGCCTGAGGCTATCCATGCAGATTAGAATCATAACACTATGCTTCTTTGGGAAGTTTGTCTGACACATGGTTATAGGTTTACTGCTCATGTAGCCAGGTGTGGTGTGTTTGGATGTTTACACTGTCTTACGCTCTCTTCTCAAACAAACATGGCTGGAGTGCCTCTGGGCAGGAAACCAATTTTAAAGAATTTAACAGCGTAATCTCCAGTATCTCGGTGTCACTGACGGACAGGCCTGATAGTCCTGTCCTGAAAAGGAATGTAGGAGTGAAAGCTCCTTCATTTGTGGCATTAATCCACATTTCCATATACTTGGTCTTGTATTGAGTTCTTGGTAGTCTCGTACCCTTTTTGAAAAGGATTACTGCACTGTAAAAACGTGACTAATACATGAAACCTGGGCTTGTCACATGTCAAACCTGTTAAACATGCTGTTGTCGATGTGTATTTTTTCTTTTTGTGAATGACTTACAATTTGACCGACGACTTGCAAACGTTATAGATTTGTATAGGAAAGGTTTTTCAGTACACGACAGGAATATCTGACTAGCATGCTGAAGGTACTTTTCCCTTAGTTTTAATAATGGGTTATCTGCTGACTCAGAGACCAGTGTGACACTTAAATTGACCTAAATGAGAACCTACTGCTTCTGTGTTGCCTTCACCTCAATCACCAGTGAGAAGTCATTATATTCTGTTGATGTTTACTTTTATGGTGCCTTAAACTGTGAAGGTGGTCATGTGGTTTGACTTATTAGTCAATGCCCTAGAACAGCATTGTTGTTCAAAAACCTTTAAAAACACACCAGCCCCTTATACCACTTCTCACTGATGACTGTCTCACAGCATCTTTAGTAATAGGCTGTTAGCCTAGCCTCTTAGCCACAGGTGCATGTTGTTTATTGGTCAACAGCTGTATAGGAAAGCATGTGAACAGTGATGCTCCGGAACTCTGAACTGACCTTTAGATAGGCTTCACTGCCAGGTATGAGGTCAGATTGCTATCTTGATTAAGTCGAGACTAACTTTTACAAACACACATGTACACACGGTGAGCTAGTTAAGTGAGTGCACGCACAAAGGGCCTCAGGCCAGTGAAATACAGAAGTCCTCTGTTCTCTGTAGCACTCGCTCACTCTCCTTCTCACTCCGGCTCTCTGACCTGAATGGGACCCACAGTTATGCTGCTGTCAAATCAGAATGTACTACCAAACCAGGATTAGGCTTAGACTGTGGTTGATACAGTCGCCCAGTCTCTGTGGTCCAGCTCATGTTCGATGAAGGTCGCTCTTTGACCTTGGCTTAGTTA
Source organism: Anabas testudineus (assembly GCF_900324465.2). Lineage (NCBI taxonomy): Eukaryota > Metazoa > Chordata > Actinopteri > Anabantiformes > Anabantidae > Anabas > Anabas testudineus. The sequence goes on from NC_046621.1 coordinate 17,161,273, forward strand.
ATGTATTTAATTCTAGTGTGCTGTTTGATCATTTGCTAAGTAGTTTCAGGCTGTGTCCTATCAGTCAGTGAACCCTGCTTCAGCCAGCTGAAACAATGGGTTAGGTGGTCATCATAAGTCTAAATTAAATAACATAAACTTAAATGCTCTTTCTACTCAACCATTCCACTAAAGAAAAAACAAGACTCATGGTATTTTAAACACATTGTCATACAGTTACAGCAGAGCAGGAAGATACTGTAACAACACTTTTTTGTTAGGTGCGGTATACAACATCTGTTAAATATGTGTTAATAATTCCGCAAGAATGTTTCCATTACTGGTTACTGCAGCATTACGTCATAGTGAGAATCTTTCCTACTTTACTACTAAGTACGTCAGGGCTTTTTCAAGTCACTGAAATCTGTCATCTCCGGTTTTTAAGTCGGACATCACAACTAGCATAAAATATTTTAAGCTTATGTATTTAATCCTTCTGTTTCACTTTTTTTTTGCCTTTTTTATTTCTGCCTGGTACAGAGTGGTACAGCCCTTTTTAATAGTGTGTGCGTGTGTGCGTGTGTGCGTGTGCGTGTGTGTGTGCGTGCGTGTGTGTGTGTGTGTGTGTGTGTTTGCGTTAGTGCGGGCTGTTAAACACAAGATAAGAGTGGGCTCTGCTTCTGCTCCCTGTGACATTCACAGTGCACAGAGGCTTTACACTCTTTGTATCCGCTGTCAGCACTTTGACCATTTTTACAGGCTGATTCAACTTTAGTGACTTTTTTGTGGTTTTAGTTGTAATCTTAACTGAGACTAGTAGAATTAAGCAGTAATGCTTTTCATCAACATTCCTGTCATCTTGTTTGATCACTCTGTCTCTGCTGGTTTTCTTCAAAACTAGACCGTTGTACCATATACTGTTGTAATGATCACGTTAGTTAAACTGTTACTTGTGAATAACCAGAAAATGCTGCACCGCTTGTAGAATTAATACTGCACTTTGCCACAAGGCTCCTTTGCACTTGCTTGTGTAGTGGCACATACCTGTAGTTCCAACCCTGCTTTTCATAGTTACTCAGCTTAAATAAACAAATTCCACATTCAGATAATCTACTGTAAACACCAGACCTTGTATTTACAAGCCAGCTTTGCTTTTTGCTGTACTCTGCTTCCTGTCCATCATCTGTCTCCCTCAAGGTGCATTCATACATATGGATACAAAAAGGCTGTTAGCAGCTGGGCTCCAGTCAAGCTATAGTTGTGGGGAATGTGTTGTGTTGAGCAGGTAACTGACATGCTCTGCTCCCTCTGTTGCATATCCACCACTGGTAATGTCAGTGATTTGTTATTACAACTTCTTCTGTTTTGTTAAAGATGCATGTTAAAGACATGTTGGAAGTAATTGTAAAACTGACACCACGTTGATAAGCTTTTGATTAATTCTGTTTAAATTAAATTCATGTTTAGTTGTGAACTGAGTCTGAGAGTCTGATTGACGTTTGCCCAGCTATAGGTGAAGGGCGTCTAGGGATATTTGCATAAAGTTGAGCCTTTTTTTACTTTCAGCTGTAGTGTAGCTGGGCTCCTGCAGCGCTTTGTGCAAGGTATACAGTGGCAAAGCTGGCTCTCCACTCATGATGAATAGTGGCTTAACCTACAAAACGACATTTACATATGTGACTCTAAGGAATTGCTATCTCCCATTTCGCTGTGTAGGTGCATTATGAAGTAATGTACTGTATGTATGTATGTTTCCATACACTGTTTTCTACTTTAACTCTGACTCTAACTGACTTAATGTCATAGGGGATCAGGAAACTGTTGACTGCAGTAGTCTTTAATGTGTTGTTGAAGTCCAAAAAAACAAAAAGTTGATTTGATTATTTTATATTTATTAGTTTTGTCTTGATACAGTGACATCAGATATTTTTCATTCTTAGTGTCATTTTAATAATATCACAAAAGGCAATGTAGGGAGGATTTAGATGTCTTGATGGTTTTACTGAATATTTTAATGATTCATGCCTAATAAAGACAGAATAAGTTGCTGCTGATGGAAGCTAAAGTCAAATGAATACAGCATTTATTCTGAGCTGGCAGTGAATACTGGGCTGCTACTAAGCAGACTCTGTTATGGGAGATGGTGATTTTGCGCCTTAATGGAGTGAAAACAGCATCACTAGAAATTTTTCACTCTGTCCACTCCCTTACCTGATCTGCAGCAGAGTATATCCAAGTTTATTTAACCAAGCCAAGTAAATTTAAGTCTCTGGCCTGAGGCACAGGGATCCAGTAGGAAACAGCTGCAGCTCTTCATTTGCCATAGTACGGATTTATCCAGACACACTTTTAAGTGTGCCATACCATTATTATGTTAATGTGATTTGTGTTAATGTATCCTGGTTACTCAGGTAACAGATCATGGCAGCATCGTGTAGTACTAAAATGCTCCATAAAAACAACTTTTATCCATCAATATCTGAGGTTGGGTTAACCAGATATTTTCTGTCACTGATGGAACTTATTAAACAATGATGGACGAATCCGAAGCCTATTTTTCGTCATGTTGACAGATGCAGGGGTGCCCAATCCTGGTCCTCAAGGGCCACTGTCCTGCTTGTTTTGCAACCAGCCCTGCAGCTCTAGCTTCTGATTGGCTGAACACACCTGATCCAGGTAATCAGCAGTGTGTAGGACAGAGATGGTAAGAAAACTAGCAGGATAGTGGCCCTCGAGGACCGGGATTGGACACCCCTCGACTAGAGCATTGAGTGCGTTCTACCATAACAATAAAATAATTGACACCTTTTCCTGTTGGTGGGGGATGTGCATGTTAATTTCTAAAAGATTCCTTTTAGAGCATGTAGGTATCACAGCTGACTGTGACACCGTAGCCTACTCTACAAATCTTGCTATCCAGATACTGACAGCGTGTTGAAGACCTGCACACTTAAGGCCAACTCAGGTCAGATGCAGGTATGTTGCTGGTGCAGAAAGAGTGCATTCTCCTGCTGATGCAAGTGCTTGCAGGATTGGGAAATCATACACTCACTCTTGTCAACTTCTTCTAGCTAACATCTAGACTAACTAAGACTAACATCTTGAAATCTTTGGTTGAAGTGAAGCTGGTAATCCTAGTGACAGCAGAGGCTGGTTTAAGACCTCAGGCCTAATTAAATCATTCATTAGCAACATCTAACATGTTACATACTTAAACTGTACCCACCAAGGAAATTGTTGTGGTAAGAAGAAAATAAATACAGTATAATTTTTTTGGATATTGTAAGTAATTTGCAGGCTCCCAGAACTTTCATGAGAGGCCACAGACACTCTTCTATAACAGAGGTAGTTGGATCCAGATCTGTGTATTGAAAGAAATTGAAATTGAAAGTGAATTGAAAATGAAATGTAATAAACTAAAGACTTCTTATTGTCATTAAAAGAAAATTAAAATGACGGATTATTTTACTTCTGTTTTTCGATTATATGCGCATGTGTTTGCTGCTGACAGACAACTTATGACATTCAGTTCAGTAACTTGAACTCGGTTATATGTATTCCTCCAAAGTTGTGTCAGCAGCCTGTTTGTTGTTGTAGGAGGGAGGCAAGCCCTCCAGATGAGCTACTTAAATCCCCCTGCACTCACCTCCGCTCAGTGATGTTCGAGTATTCAGACACTACTCAGCTCTTTATCACTGTTTTAGGGCTTCACTGTCCTTAACAGACAATTGAGTGTCTGCATTTTAATGTATGCTTGTTTCATGCTATTTTTTGGATGCATGGCAACCACACCCTCATTGCAGTGTCCTGAATTTCTACCACAGTGATCAATAAAGTAATGTTTGCACAATCCCTAAGAAGTATTAGAATTTGAACATCACTGGGTTTTATGCAAGATGTTTAGTTCAGTGCATGTAAAACAGTAATCCCAATCCGTTTTGCACAGGGTAGATACAGTTTTTAAATTGATAAGACAAAAATTTGTCTTATCAATTTTTTTATACTGCCGGGGCAATAATACTGTATTGTTCCTAAATCTTATATCTGTCACTTTTAAAATGTTCAGAAAATCTGTACTTTTGTAGGAACAGTAATTGCTGCTTTGAGCCTTGTTGGTTAAGTTTCTACAACATTTTCACACTTTTTATTTCTTTATTCAGTTCTTCCTGGCAGATGCTCTCAAACTCCACTACACTAGATGGAAAGTGTCCACGAACTGAGCGCTTCGAGTCTCACACAGATGTTGTTTGGGGTTTAAGTCTGGGTTTGGCTGTGTCACTCAAAGATTGTAGAAGAATATAGCGCGTTACTTATCATTTTGCAAACTGTCATTTACCTGTAGTTAAAGTGTCTTGTGCCATAGCCAGTCTACGATAAAATTGTGTTCATCCTTCCAGCAGATTCTCCCATCTGACTGTTGGGTTCTTGATGACATTGTCACTGATTTTTGTTAGGTGACTGGCTCTAGGAAGGGTCACAGTGGTTCCAGACTTGTTCCACTGCACTATTATTGAGGCCACAGTGCTTCTGGGAACAATCACAGCTTTAAGAATGGTTTTATACCATTGTCTTGATCTATGCCTGAACACAAAATGTTATTATGGAGGTTTTCAGAGAGTGCATTGAATTTCATAGTTTGAACCTTATATACACGTGTGTCCGCAGGAAGCATCTGTCCACAGCCACCATAGCAAATGACTTGAATACATTTGTAAATGACAGATTTATTTATTTTTAAAATGTTTGGAAAATAATATTTTTGTGTTGTCATTATAGTGCTATTGATAGATTGATATAAATAATAGTTTATCTATTAAAAGTTAAATGTAAAATTGGAGAAGTTAAGGACTTCAATATGTTCTGAAGTGACTGTAAACACACTCTCCCTTCCCCCATCAATGGAATTTTGTTCCCAGGGCCGCCTGGCATTCCTTACTGCTGCATCATGGGACCTTTGCTGTGTGTGTGTGTGTGTGTGTGTGTGTGTGTGTGTGTGTGTGTGTGTGTGTGTGTGTGTGTGTGTGTGTGTGTGTGTGTGTGTGTGTGTGTGTGTGTGTGTGTGTGTGTGTGTGTGTGTGTGTGTGTGTGTGTGTGTGTTCACAGTGCTGCTGGTAAGAGATAGCATATCAAACATGCTGTTGTTATTGTGGCACCCACAGATAAGGTATCCATCCATCTCTCCAACTCTCATCTATTTATTTTTACCTCCTGTCTTTCTCTATCCATTCATTCCTACCTTGCCTGCTCTCTCTTGGTGCTCCATTTTTTTTTCCTCATTTGTCCACTCCGCCCTCCCATAACCTCCCTACATAGCATTATGTTCATCAAGTGTGTATGTGTGTGACAGAGGGACCACCCGGCTGCTGACAAAGCTGTTGTCATGGTTATGTGTGCAAGTTGGGGGCTGCCATGACATTACGGAAGAGAGAGGCCAGTAGAGAGAGGTACACTGTGTCCATGTTGTATATTGTGTTGCTCTGTTAAAAGTGTTAAAAGTGAATGTCAGTGTACCAATTCATCAGAAAGTCAGAAAATCTGAAAATTGTTGCTCATTTCACAAACAGCTGGGTCAGCTGTCACCAGACATTTACCCAGTCAGTTTATAAACTGTTGTACAGTTATCAGCTGCTTGACTAGTAAACCAATTAGATGTTTGTCAGCTCCATCCTCAGGTTGTGTTCTGACAGAAATATGCTGCCCCATGCGTGCTCTAGTTTAGATAAGCTTCCCCTTAAACGTTGTATTGACAATTAAGTGACTGCACTTTTTTTTCTTCTTGTTCGCAGGTTCGTTGTTCTCATTTCTAATGCTGAATATATTGTGCTAAATCATTTTTCAACCAGACTTTAGTTTTGTGAGTGTTCTGCATGGTTTCTGTTTGTTTGACTATGTGGAAACTGATATTTTTAAATTACATGATGAGCACTGAGACACTGATATCTGGTTGACAGTCTGATCAACCAGCCTGACTATCAGACTCTGTTTCTTGCCTGGCTGGAGAGGATTTCGCCATGTCCCTTTGTCACAGCAAATACTTTTAGTACAATGTTATCCAAAATGCGAGAATTTGTCATTAAACCTATCTAGTTAGTAAGTTGCTACACCAGTTAATCAGTAATGCAGAGTTCACAGATCAGCTGTCTTACACAAAACTGCGGTTGGATATAACTGTTTGTTGATAACTTGTCCATTCTATGTTTGACCAGACATTACAGACTGTTGGACAGAGGTAAATAAAAATAATAATTCAATGTTTCCCACATGTAGACTATACTTTGGTGGCCTTTTGTCGGTGTGAGCTGTGCCAACAGTGATCAGTTAACTAGAGCACTCTGCTGTACCTGCAGGTTACATGTTTGCTGCTTAAAATGATAAACAATGGATGAGATTGGCTGTCACTAATATTAATTCCATGATGACATGATGATGATGTGCTATTGTCAGTGTGTTTGTGCTTTGCCTGAGTTGGAGAGATAGGCAACATCTATATGTAGCCAAACAAATTGTCTCTGCTCTTAAGAAGTATCACTCTGTAATGCCTCTGAACAATCAGAGAGAATTGTGGCATTACAACAGCACTATATGACGCCAAAGATTGTCTATAGATTGTAAGAGGTATCATGACAATTTGAGATGACACTGTTCTAGTTTGAAGAAACGAGTCAGACATATTTTCTATCAAAACCATCAGCCAAACCCAAAAAAATGTTAGGGTGCCTAATGGTACCAATCATTGTACATTAATGACATAATTTTCCTGCTTTCTACACAGGTGATGGTGACATGGCTGCCCTGTTTGCTGAGCTACCCTCCTAGAATTCCCTGATATACAGATATACATTCTCAACATCCCTGTAGTCCACACGAACACACACACACACACACACACCCACACATTTGACAATTGGTGTGTGTGTGAGGAATGACAACCTCCCATTTGAATGGTCATGTTTCTGGGGAGGGAGGAGGAGACGAAGAGCTGAGGGGAGGACAGCAGCACAGAGAAATGGCCGTCGACTGTCCGGGAGAACTTGGGGGTCGGACGCTCCCTCTACGGCGATCTGCACAGCTGGAGAAGATACGACAACATCAGGTCGGTGAACCTGCCTTCAGTCTTTAGAATTAAGCTGCAGAAACACTGGATCATGCTTTTTCCCAAACTCCTGCACAGTAGCATGTTTAACCCCCAGACTCCTAAATCCCTTGTTTGGTGAAGTACAAATTATACCAAATGAACTCCTACAACTGATAGGAAATATCAGTTGTAGGAGACAGAGCTTGCTTCACTGTGTAGTGATGATAAATCCAGCTTAAGTAACTTTTCTGTATAAATAGGTTCTGATGAAATATTGTTATAATAATAATGTTGCTTCTTATCAAAACCCTGCCCCCCAAAAGGCAAATGGGCTACGTGTCAAAGTCAATAACAAAATTAAAAACCGGGTCTAAGTCTAGGGTCAAACAGATTCAGCAATTATTGAACAGGAGATGTGCAAACAAAACGCACATATTTAAGTAAATTCTGCTCTTATTTGCTAGAGACAGACATTTTTTCTTTGATGGCAATTAGATTAATATATTTGGGGTTAGGTTGTGTACTGTGTAAACTCTCAGGAGTGAATGAAGGTGTGCATCACTGTAATGGATCCTATATGAGTTTTTTCTTCATCACAGAGAAAATTTGCCTGCATGGGTATGTGCTTCCAAACGCAGAGAGCATTCAAGCAGCGTTGTCATATGGCAAATCACCATTTTCAGAAAGATCTCTTTGAGAAAACGTGGAATCGGTGGCGCTTTAAACATTTGGCTCTTATAAAGTTATAAGAGCAATACATTTTCCATGTTCAGGCCTTAATACACAGTGCTTACTCGTGTATCATGCAGTGCTCAGAAAGTTCACCTGCTCGGTTCTCTCTCTGCATCTCCTCCGGCATCCTCTTCATTGGTCCACTGTGCTGGGCTGATTTAACTATTTCCACTATAAAAGTAGCTATCACAGCTGCCTCAAGCTCTGCTTTTGCTTTTATAAACATAGTCTAAACACAGTCTAAGGCTTTGCTATCTTATAAATAAAATTTCTCTTTTAATTGTTTCGCTAACTCAGAGAAGTAACTACAGCTAGGTGATATTAGTGGAGATGCTCACTGAAACGTCTTGAGAGATTTTGAAATTATAATTCTGTGGTTTTTGAATATGTTGCACATTGTGGTGTACTTGCTGTTTGATTGTTTCAGTTTCATACAATATTTACATGTTTGTATGTGTTAGGAGGACCTTCGGCGTCGTAGAGAAGAGGAGGGTCGGCAGCTGGACCTGAACGCTTCCCTCAGACTCCGAAAGCTCTCCCAGAATCCCCACATTGGAATAGACAACCCTACATTCCTTCAAGACGCTTACATATCACAGCAGCCAACGATCAGCACCCAGCAAACACAAGCACTGCTAGGTAAACTACACACTCATGGTTACAAGTAGAACGGCTGAGTGAAAGAAATATTAAAAAGATTGTTTAAATCTGAAAAAAGGGAGGGTGAAAATGAATAAGAGAGAGAGGAAGAAGCAAAGAGAAAGTGAGGGAGGGGAAGGAAAACGTGTGCTGCCAGGGAGGGAATTCCTTAGGGAGGGAGAGAACATGAGAGGCACTTGAGGGCGACTTAATTAAAACTTTGTTAGGGGTGGTAATGTTTATGCACAGACATGCACACACACTGAATCACACAAACATGCACTGTCAGAAGTAAGTCTTGGAAATGAGAAATAGTTTGTGACACAATAGTCTGAAACCAGGAGAAGCAGGCTGTCCCCTGCTTTCATGCTCTGATCTTTTAAACAAGTGTGATGTTTTTCTTTTCTTTTCTTTTCAGTCTCATCATTTGTATTTTATTTGTAAAAGTCAAAATGTGTAAGTCTGTCGACATTTATTGGTGTGAAAGCATGTTTTGTTTTTTGCAGAGTTGGACGAGTTGCTCCTGTCACTGAAGCAAGTCCGGGGCTGCCTGTCTGACCAGCAGAGTCAGAATGACATAGAACTGGTTCTTGCACTTCTGAACAAGGTAATTTAAAGAGACTTAGATGGAAAGAGCCTTGGGTCAAAATGAAATTATGTTGTTTTTTTTCTTCAAGACCTCTGAGTTACAGTAGGAGGGATTTCCAAAAGATGGAGCAGCATCATTACTGCTGTCAGAGCTAGTGCATCCATGACAACTAGGGCCACACAAGTTTGAAGTAGAGACAGGAGAAGGGTGAAAGGTACAGTTAGACAATTACAACATTTTTGATGCAAGCTACTGATTAAGCATTCTTAAAAAAATAATTTTTGCCCTAAGCTCAGAAGTAAATTTGTGTCTCTTCTGTTACATTGCATTGTGGTCAGGGCCAGAAAACTCCAAATCTTGGTAAAGCAGAAACCTTTGTCAATTTAACTCAAACCTCATGGGAAGTACTTAGAATTTTTGGTGCTCTAAAAAGCTGAATGTTGCTGATTAGTCACAAAGTATAAAATAATAGATATCTGTGTATCACTGTAACTGAATGACTGACTGGAAACTGATTCATCTGCAGTTGTGTACAACCATGTTTGGAACCAGTACTATTTAGGTGAAATGACTGACTTGGCCATTTCAGAACATTCCACTTGAATTAAAAAAAAAAAAAAAGCTTTAAATTATTTCTTTGAACTGTTCTTAGGATTATGCATTATGTGCAACATACTTCTTTAATAGAACAAAAAGATTTGTGAAGAAATGTAAATTTACTTTGAAAGTTCTGAAATCAACACAGATGAAAACAGCAAGTTCTTCATTTGGTTGTATGACCCTGGTTGTTTCACCTTTAGCAGATACAGGTGCATCTCAATATATTAGAATATCATCAAAAAGTTTATTTAGTTCAGTAATTTAATTCAAAACGTGAAATATTATATAGATTCATTACACACAGAGTGTATGTATTGTTTCTTTTTTTTTATTTTTTTGACGATTGTGGCTTACAGCTAATGACAACCCAAAATTCACTATCTCGGAAAATTTGAATATTATAAAGTTCAATGTTGTAGACTCATAGTGTCACACTCGAATCAGCTTATTACCTCAAATCACCTGCAAAGGTTTCCCGAACCTTTTAAATGGTCTCTCAGTCTGGTTCAGGAGGCTGCAAAATCATGGGGAAGACTGCTGACTTAACAGTTGTGAAGGAGGTGGAAGAGGGTAAGCCACAAAAGGTTATTGCTAAAGAAGCTGACTGTTCACAGAGATGAGATGGACTGTTCACAGACAATGTGTATGCAAACATGTTAACGAAAAGTTGGGTGGTAGAAAAAAGGTGTGGCAGAAAATAGTGCAAAAGCAGCAGGGCTGACCGTAGCTTTGAGAGGATTGTGAAGCGATGGTCATTCAGTAATTTGGGGGAGATTCACAAGGAATGGACTGCAGCTGGAGTCCGTACTTAAGGAGCCCCCACACAAAGAAGTATCCAGGAGATGGGCTACTACTATCACAATCCTTGTGTCAAGCCACTCTGCAACCAGAGACAACGTCAGATGTGTCTTACCTGGGCTAAGGAGAAAAAGGACTGGACTGTTGCTCAGTGGTCTAAAGTCCTCTTTCCAGATGAAAGTAAATTTAGCATTTTATTTGGAAATCAAGGACCCAGAGTCTCGAGGAAGAGTGGAGAGGCACAGAAACTTGCTTGAGATTCAGTGTGAAGTTTTCTCACTCAGTGATGATTGGGGCGCCATGTCATCAGCTGGTGTTGGTCCACTGTGTTTTATCAAGTCCAAAGTCAGAGCAGCCGTCTACCAGGACATTTTACTTCATGTTTCCCTCATTTCATTTTCCAGCAGGACCAAAAGTACCAATACCTGGTTTAATGACCATGGAATCACTGTGCTTGAAAGCAAACTCGACTGACTATGAGAATCTATAGGGAATTGTCAAGAGGATGATGAGAGACACCAGACCCAACAATGCAGACTAGCTGAAGACTGATATCAAAACAACTTGCCATGTCGCATAGATGCGGTAATTCATGCAAAAAGAACCTCGACCAAGTATTGAGTGCCAAGACTGTACATGGGCATGCTTTTCAGCCAACATTTCTGTATTAAAAATCTTTTTTCTCTTTTTTTTAAATTGATTTTATGTAATGAATGTAATCTGAGATAGTGAATTTTGGGTTTTCATTAGCTGTAAGCCAACAGTTGGAATATGTGACTCTGTCTAATGAATCTATGTAATATTCACTTTTTGAATTACTGAAATAAATGATCATTTGGATGATATTCAAATTCATTAAGATGCACCTTTATTTTTAGTCGTTATGAACAAGCGCCTGGCAGAACTGTGGTTAGATATTTGACCCTCTCTTCTTAGCAGAATCATTTGACATGGTTGACGTCAGGACCTTGTGAGAGTCGTCCCAAAGGCTTAATGTTGATGTATGCTGGAATGAAATGGGTAACATTCCACAGCCAGCTTTGATGTGTGTTTGGGGTTATTGTTCTTTTGAAAAGCTCAGTGGTGTCAAAGTTTCAACTATTCAGCTGATGGTTGGATCAATTCCTAGGTAGTCCTATTTCATCAATGCACCAGGTCCACTGGCAGCAAAACGGCCTTACAGCATATTGCTACCATCACTGTGCTTAACAGTTGGTACAGTGCTCTTGTACAGTGAATGCCTCATCTTTACTTTACAACATCTTTGACCATGTGGTCACCTGCAAACTCAGCTTGAAGGTGTCTATTTTGAAGCAGGGTTTTCTTACTTACAGAAAAATATCTTTTCAAAGATATAATTGAAAACTCAGTGCTGTGACATTGATGTGCTTTATGCAGCACCTGCATGGGCACATTATTTTTTATTTAAAACTGTAAATTATACAGTATACCTGCTGATGGATACAATGTCACTATTATAGCTTTATATAGTTATGCAGTCCTTAAACCACTGTTCAATACCTCTTTACACTCAATGATCAAATCAGCCTTTAAGGGTCATATTTTGTTGTCTCCCTGGTGCCTGAAAAACAACACAGCCTTTAAAGATGACACTGACAGAGACAGCCTGATAACCCTGACGGGGTCATTCCATCACCTTGGAGCCCTGATGGAAAAGGCTCTGTACCACTTAGTTATTTTAACATACCTCATCTGAGGATCAGAATTTTTGTCATGATTAATATGAAATTAAAAGCTATGTCATGTCGGCTGGAGCCAGGCTTAAAGCTTTATAAGAAATCAATAAAATCCTAAAATAAATGGGTATAGTGACATGAAATGTGGGTGTGCTTTCTAAATGAGCTTCTGTTCAGTGGATTCTGACAAAAGATGCTGTGTTTTTTTCCTTGTTTTAGTCCGACTTCCAGTCAGCGCTGAAGATTCATAATGCTGTGGCTACCAGCATGCACCGACCCTCTCCTCCATACCCTCACACACACCAAGCACTTCAGCTGTCCATGGAGGTAATTAATGCATATCCACATTCAGTCCTTGCTGCATCATAGTAATCTGGCATAAGGCTAACTAGTCAGACAAAATGACAGTCCAGGTCACTGAGTATGTAAAAAGAAGACAGAGCTGCTCTGTTTAGGATCAATTAGAGCTGAAACACTAGTGCTGTGATATACAGACACACACATTCCTGTCAGCCAAACTCTAGCTTTGTGATCATATTTTAACATATGTCAACTCAAACTTTGAGATAGAGCCAACGCTGTTTGACTGAGCAAAGTTAAGAATCTAACAAAAAAGAGTTTTAAGATGATTTTTACCACCGACTACTAGACGAAACCCGGTTGATTAATTCAAGTGAAACCAGTATCCAGGATGTTTGGACTATCTGCAGCAATTATTTCCCTGCCACAATGTTGAGTTGGCTAACTGTCACAGCTATTCATGGCTCATTTCAGTGGAATCTCATTAAAGACCAGCACATTATTTCTGCTTAGTGTTAGCATCTGAACCCCTTGTCTTGCATTTGGCTTCAAAAAAGGACAAACTTTGATTGATGATTGATGAAAAGGAAAATAAATGATAAAAACACAAACTGAGGCAAGAATAATTCACAATTATGATCTCAAAACACCTTAGTGAAAGTCTCTATCAACCTCTCTCCTTGTATTTTTAAACTGGCTTTACTTGGCCATTTTAACATTGGTATTATATTGCACACAGACACATTTCACTCTAATCACACGCACTCATATTACAAGATCAGGAAATATCAGAAAATATGCCCTTTAGAGCCCTGGTCATATCTTGAGAGGCTCTTGCCTCATTTCAGTTGGTGAACAAATTTATATTTATTATTTGCAAAATGACTGCATTATATTCAGGAATGGTTGTTGTGCCACATAGTTAATGTACTAGATCATATTTTTGGTAATATTTTGCATGGTGTTATCAATACTATGCTCTGTTGTTGCCCTGATTTCAGGTCAGGAATCTCATCCAGTCCAGTCAAAACAAAGAGGCACTTGAACTCCACACCGTGCTGTCAGACGTACACTTTCAGGTAGACACACATTCAAAAGTTGTATTAGCAAATGAAGAAAAGGCTCCTGTACTGACTGTAACTGACCAAACGCGTTGCTAAGTCTGTGTGTATCTGTCTGTTTTACAGTCATTGCTTCTAGTCCATGACAGCATAGCAGAGAGGGAAATGCAGCCTGAACCTCTGCCTGCTGGAGGAGAAACACTGACCCAGTGGGGAGGGGAGACTGTCAAGATAGTTCGCATAGAAAAGGCCCAAGATATACCACTGGTAAGACAGACACGCACTCATGATCAAGGAGAATTCAGCTAGAGGACATCTTACAGTGCTTGTGGTGTAGCTTGTGTTCTGCTTGCTTTCAAATGCAAACATACCCTGAATGTATAATGAGAATGTGATACAAGACAAACATGGGAGTGTGTTGTGTTTCCTGAAAACTGCATTTAACACAGCTACTATAACACACCCAAATCTCCAACTGAACTGTTGTCACTCGGGTTGCATTGTGGGTAATATAGGTGCCAGCTTTCATCAAGAAGAAATAAAAACTATTCAACGATGAACTTATTAAACTTTAGGTGTCAAAGGCCAAGGTAACTTCATGTATATCCTATTCTTATCAACGCTATATCTCAAGATAACTCCCTTCTGGCCTGCTCATCCCAACACCTTCGAGGAGTTTGGCACAAACAGCCACGTTGACTCAGCGGTGAACTGATTAGACTTTGGTTGTCAAAGGCCAAGGCCACTGTGACCTCATAGGCCTCATCAAAAGTATATCTGAAAAATGCAATGAGGGAATTTCATCTGGCAAAAATATCCACTTAGTCTCATGCAAAGACTTATTAAAGAGCAAAACAACAATGCAGCCATTTTAGTTATTTCTTAAAGTCTTTATTGTTAGTCTGGTACAGACGTGCTGCTCAGCAGAGGCACTGACTCTAGCAATTGCTTTGTGTAAATTTTTAAAGGAAAAAACACCTCAAAAAAACATGCTGCAGTGAGTGTGGAAGAAACACAAGAAACCCTTAAAACACAGTCTTGTCACATAAGCTGAGTGTATACCAAGAAGAAGTGAAGGCAGAAACACACTCACACACTTCATATACCTTTCAGATGCAGTGTTGCTTAAGTCATTTGATTTCCTGTAATACTGAGTTAAATCTATTCAAGTTAGACCTTAGCAAACAGATGTCGACTAAAGTCATAATCTATGACTTTATTTGTTGTTCTGTATAAAAGATTGTTAATAACTAGCAAGTAAATAGCTGTAAATCAAAGTAATACGGTCATTTGTGTTTGTTTGTTCTGTAGGGAGCAACAGTTCGTAATGAAATGGACAGTGTTGTGATCAGTCGTATTGTTCGTGGTGGAGCAGCTGAACGGAGCGGACTTTTATCAGAAGGAGATGAAATTTTAGAGATTAATGGCATCGAAATCAGAGGAAAAGATGTCAACCAAGTCTTTGACATTCTTGTAAGTGTGTATATATTTACATATTTTTAATTGAGTGATGAATACCATCAGAGGGTGGTAATAGAATGATTACATTTGTAATGTATGTGAATTTAATTTATTATCCCTGACAGTAAAAGGGTTTACATCTACTTTTAGCATTTGTGAAAGTTATATAGTCATTTTATTCACCAACATACCTCCAGTGTAGGTCCTATTAATTCAAGATTTGAACTGATCAATATTAACTGATAAATGAATAAAGGTTAGATATAAAATTTAAGTCTGTTACAGCTCATGTAAATACTTGATACTTGGCTGATTATAAATACTTGTCTCTCTTTGCCTGTGTGTGTGTGTGTGTGCCAGGCTGATATGCACGGCCTATTGACCTTTGTACTGATTCCCAGCAATCAGAGCAAACCTCCTCCAATCAAAGAGACTGTGGTGAGTAAGCAGACAAACGATTAGTTTAGTTGGAAAAAAGAGCAATTGTTGTTTTTGAACCAGTGCTTGAAAAATACTGATTTTAAATATTTCAAGTAAAGGCGCCAATTTAAAAAGTTCCTAATCTGCGCAGTTAAAAGCATCTCATAGCCGTTTTCTTGTTTCTCCTCAGATCCACGTAAAGGCACATTTCGACTATGACCCCTCAGATGACCCCTATGTGCCGTGCAGAGAGCTGGGCTTGTCCTTCCAGAAAGGAGATATCCTCCATATTATCAGCCAGTCCGACCCTAACTGGTGGCAGGCTTACAGGGATGGAGACGAGGATAACCAGCCACTGGCTGGACTAGTTCCAGGTACCACTGTCTGTCTGTGGCTGGAATCTTTTGGGGTCTCTCTGTGTTTTTAGATTTAATTCTCTTGGTGGAACATGTGAAGAATGCTTAGTCAGACTCTTGTGAGCAAATATGACACCCTGTGGTATAAACTTATTGCATGGTTTGACTAGTTTATTTTCTCTTGTTTCTCTTGTATTTTCCACAGGCAAGAGTTTCCAGCAGCAGAGAGAAGCCATGAAACAAACCATCGAAGAAGACAAGGGGCCTGAGAAGCCTGGTCAGTTCTTCCACATCTACACACATTATTGGAGTAAAACCATATAATGTTGTAGTTTTATCAAAGTATGAATTGCTTATACACTGGCAAAATAACAGATTGATTCATATATTTGTGTCCTTGTATACTAAATGTAGTAAGGCCTGTAGCTTAAAGCGAAGTGTGTTTGGTGTCTGTTTACAGGGAAGCTGTGGTGTGCGAAGAAGAACAAGAGGAAGAGGAAGAAGCTGTTGTACAATGCTCACAGGACCGATGGTATGACCAATTTACCTGCTGCTGTACAATTAAACACGCAGGATCTTTCAGACCAAAAATGAAGCTTTGTTCGCTGACACATACAAAAGTTTGTTCCTCTTTCATTAATCCAGATCTTGATAATGAAGAGATTCTCACCTATGAGGAGATGGCTCTGTACCATCAGCCGGCCAACAGGAAGCGGCCAATTGCACTGATTGGTCCACCCAGCTGCGGACAGACAGAACTTAGGCAGAGGCTGCTCAACAACCAACCAGAACGGTTCGCTGGAGCTGTGCCTCGTAAGACACCCACACACAGCAATTAACTTGTGTGTTTTGGTATTATGTGCGTGTGTCTGTGCTTTTATGTCCAACTGAGGTCTAATGTTGTACAAATTGGTAATTTGAGGCAAATGTGTGATATTTTTCTATAAATAAAATTGACTTGAACTGCGTGCGTGTGTGTGTTGTAGACACCACAAGGAGCCGCCGAGAGGGTGAAGTGAGTGGTCGAGACTACCACTTTGTGACTCGTCAGACCTTTGAAGCGGAACAGGCAGCTGGTAAGATGTCCTAGAATAGGTTTACACCGTTCACTCATGGTCAGACATTTGTTGTTTTTTCTTGCTTGAGCTCCAGATGGGCAGCATTTACTGGTGGTGGTGGTAGATCTGCAGCAACGTAAACATGAGCAGAGAAGAGAAGACCTCGCAACTGAGTAGTTTATGAGAATTATTGACTATGACGGTCTAAATTCCAGTTGAATTGAGATAATCTCAGTTCTTACCTCACAATCATCAAAATACTCATGATTTCCTTATATAAAATATAAAAAAGTAAGGCTGTTACAGTCCCATCATGTAGTCATTTTCAACATCTGGTAGTTGAGTCATGGCAGCTGGGCTTCTTTCTTGCTTGCTATCTTGTTAAGAAGTAAGAGGTCAACAGTAAGCATCGGATTGATCCCAGGCATTTTTTTAAGGGAGGACAGTCCAGAGAGGAGATTCATCTTTACTCTATTTGGATTAAGTAGCTCCTGAAAAATAGGGTGTGTTTTGATTCTAAGATGCGGCGTATTAGTTCAATGGAAGTATCAGCTGATACCCAATTTTAAAAGGAATCTGATCAATATGAAGGCTAAAGCACTGGATCATGACATCTCTAACTATGATGCAGTATTTTACATTAGTCTCGATTTTGTTAATATCAGACATACGTGGTGTAATACCGACTGATGGTTTCACATTAGTCTACTGATTTTCAGCTAGTAGCAGAGACATGTGAAGACGTATAGCAAAAGAAGACAACTAGCAATTAAATATGGTTGAGCATAACCTAACCTGCCTAATGCTTATATTAATAGCATGAAACTTTAAAAAATAATCTTCAGACTGGTTCGGGAGAGAGAAACAGCACATGACGCATAAGTACTAGAACAGGCAGTGGTTTAAAGATTTATATAACTGTCATACCTTCCAGAACCTGACTCTAGGCCCAGTGTGGAGATGTGATATCGACGCTGAAGTGTGTAAATGGTTTGTGTTGTCATCACTGTATTTCTTAGGGAAGCTGATCGAGTCTGGAGATTTTGAGAAGAACATGTATGGGACCAGTACAGACTCAGTGAGACAGGTCATCAACACTGGAAAAATCTGTGTGCTCTGTCTGCACACACAGGTTAGTATAGACACACACACACACACACACACACACACACACACACACACACACACACACACACACACACACACACAGAATTAACATGGTGACATAGTGGGTGGAGAGCAAGGCATTGTAGTTTCAAAAAATCAAAAGTGGAATGCTAACATATTTCTTTGTGTTTACAGGCTCTGAAGGTGCTGAGGAGCTCAGACTTGAAGCCTTACATCATCTTCATAGCTCCGCCCTCCCAAGAAAGACTCAGAGCCCTATTGGCTAAAGAGAACAAGAACCCCAAGGTGCCTGTCTGACTGTCTACACTGTTCGTCTGTCAGTCGCAGATAAACATCAGTGGTGTTTCCATCTCTAAAATGTTCACATCAGTAATTATGTGTGTGTCTGTGTTGCGTGCAGCCCGAGGAGCTGCGGGACATCATAGAGAAAGCCCGGGAGATGGAGCAGAGCTGCGGTCACCTGTTTGACGCCGTCATCGTCAACACAGACCAGGACAAAGCCTACAACGAGCTGCTACGACTCATTAACAAACTGGACACTGAACCTCAGTGGGTGCCATGCTCCTGGCTGCGCTGAAAACACACTCAGTCACACACCAAACTACACAGCAATCATAGAGTAGACACACACAGTCGATGGACTGCACATTTCCAACTGGACCGTGAAACATTTTTCCAACGTGCTGTGGTGTGGCTGCTAACAGAATATTACAGTTGATGATGGGCCAAAACTGATGCAAGATTTTGAGAATAACGTAAGAATGAAGCTGAGGTCACAATACTGTGAGGTAAAGTTGGAGTTTTAGAAGAAAACCTCCAAATATTGCAAAGTAATTGTCCTATTATTGTGTGTCACACTAAGAGAAGGTCGTGGTATTCAGAGGTAAAACTGCAATTAGTCAGGAAGTCATAATAGTAAAGGCTGACATTTCACAAGCAAAATAGTAAAATGATTTTTAATTAGTTTTAAAATAGACAGTACACGTTTCTCAAAAGAATTCCAAGTTAGAAAGTAGAGACACTGACACCATCTAATGTCAGGGTGAAGTCTACTAAAATAACGTTTCAAGTCATAACAACTTGAAACACTATTTTTCTCAAAATCTTCCATGAGTTCTTTTTTCATATGGACCCTGATTCTCTAGTGTACTAACTGATCCAATATATTTTATTCAGTTGCACAGATTTCTCTGTTATCATCACAGTTCTGATGAGACCAAAATATGGACCTGGAATACTGGCTTGTTGTTTTTGTTTTTTCTTCCTCACACATGCTGTGCCTCATTTCTAAAGCATCCTGTGTCTTCAGCCTGACATCATTTCAATTGTTTTTTTTATTGAAAACGTGAATTTAAGCGCCTTTATTTTTTTGTTTCGACTCAGACTCAGCTGCGGACTCAGACTTTGTACGAATGGTTAAGAGAAAATCTGAAAATCACACACACACAGAGACATTTAGTACAAATTTAAATCCACGCTGAGCCACCACATTCATTCAATAACAGACATTTCCCAGTGCATAAGGGGAGGTGTGTGTTTCTTGGGCTACTGAGTGCAACAGTGCATTAGTTGCACCTGTAGCCCTGTGGCCCCCCGACTGGCTGGCTGACTGACTGACTGACTGGTTTCTGACTGGCTCCTGTTAAAGTGCACACTGTTGCAATAAACACTAACAAAAGGACACAGCACTTGATCGCTCTTTCTTACTGTCTGTTTATTTTCTGACTGACTGATGACAAATTACCTTGTGAACTGACTTTCTGTCCTGTCTGATCACATTAAAGTAGACCTGAGCCCAGAGAGGTGAGCAGGTGAAGAAGAGTTATAGTTTTTAAATCATCTTCCTGATTGGCACATGATGCTGAAATTATTACGTATTTAGTGTGTGTGTGTGAATGATTGTGTGTGTGTGAATGATTGTGTGTGTGTGTGTCTTTAAAGACAACTAAGTATTATTATGGCCTAAAGTAGACCTGATCACCATCTCACTGTTATCACTGTGTAGAGCATTTATATATTTTTAATATTGAAAATAGATTTATAAAGTCCAGAATGCACCAATGGGATTGCAGGTTTTACCCCTTGCCAACCTGCCATTGGTCCAGGGGTTTGAGTGGGGTGGGGACTAAGTGGATTAACTATATTGACTGTAAAGTTACTTGATACCACTTCCTGTTTATCAGACATCACTTCTTCTTGAGAAAATCAGCTTTTTTGTATGCATATTCACAATGAATAAATAGATGATTGATAGAAAACAACTGGCTTTGTGTTTTTGTTGGTCCATCTTCATTTAAGGATCATAATAAATGTAACTTTGGTAAACATTTCACAAACTGAAAACTGAATCCTTCACTGGAGAAAACGGAGCTAGAAGAAGGTGTAGTAACGCGAAGGCGCTGCGAGATGGCGCTGTAGCACACGGTGAACTCTGCCATTGAGCCGGAGGTTAGCACATGGCCGATCTGCTGCTGTGCGGCTCCCTCTGATCTGAAGTGTTGTACTCAGATCGGCTCCACAACAGCACACTCTGTGAAGCTCGGAGCCCCTGCAGCATGTGTTTCACCGTGCTGAAGACTGTACTAACGTGCATGCGACATATAAAACCCACCACACAGCTCGCGTCCTGTCATCGGTCGCTGCGACTTCGCATGCGGCCTCTCTGCCTCCATCTGCGCGGAGCGGCTGGTTTCACCTTCAACCTGTTTGAAGAGCAATCAGAGACTCGCGAGGCGGAGCAAGAGGGTTCACCCCCAGACCTTCATAGAGGTCCAGAGTTCACTGGAAAACTCCTGTTTCCAGTCTCATACGGAGTTTAACAGAAGAATCGTCCAGCAACGTATACATATTAGGGCAATGTAAAGTAAAAGTAGTAGTGTTTAACATGGTGAATGCACTGGGCAAAAGTTTTAAAATGATGTTATCAGGTTGTTGTATTCTTAGGGAAAATCATTACACTGCTGCTAGTGAATTAACAATGTACAGCTTTATATTGTCTTAGTTCACTTTATAAGGCCATCCACTAGAATTTCCCTCACTATAATCACCATAATCTAATACTTTCTACTCACCTAACCTAACCTTTTGAGGACGTTTACTGTTTTGTTGCGTCTCAACTCTTTGGCTGCCGATTGTAGGCCACCAAACCACGGCGCTGATTGGCTGATGTATCTCAAAGGGTGGGAACCCCTCGTTTTTGCGCTAGCGGATTGGTCGACACGGCTGCCAGTCAGTCCCCCTGTGCGCGCGTCTGTTCTCACAGTCAGGTTGATGGAGAGAGGGAGCGCAGAGGTTTGGGAGACCTGGTGGAGATGTAGCTAAAGACGGAAACTGTTACTTCATCTGTTGTGTTTGGGACTTTTCTAGTACTTGGTTTGTTTTTGCTTTTTTTTTTTTTATTATTTCACGGCAGTTTTGCCACTTTACGGACCGAGTCGCGTAACCTTGGCAACGTGAACAACTGCGCTGCGAAGTTTGGGTCGAGTGTTTTTTTTTTTTACCTTCAAGCGGACAAATAGAGCGGAAAAGTAAGAGAGCGGGGTCCGGGGAGACGTTCGAGCACTTTTATTCACATTGAACTTCTTATTTTTGAAAAACTTTCAAACCCAGTGTTTAGGGAAACGGGACAGCGCGAGACAATAGCTGAGTGACTCGTGCAGAGGGGGGATCGATGCCTCGCGGGGGCTTTGTTCTGCCCCGTGTGGAGAAGCACCGCGAGCCCGCTGCGGATATCGACTGACCGAGCGCGGATTATCGATTAGCTGCGGATCGATAGCGGCCTCGGAAGCCTTTGAGCAACCATGGATGTGACTCTGTCCGAGTTACTGGCTGCTTTCATGGAGTCGCCGCTGGTGTTGTGGGTGAGTGGCGGCTGTGTGCCTCTCTACTTTCTCTTTCCTGTTTCAGGTGCAGGTGCATTCGTTACCAGCTCCCAGCGGCTAGCAGCTGCTAGCAACCAGCAGCCCCACAGCCTCCAAAAACACGCCACTTTGCAGTGGCTTTCTGGCGCTTTTCTAGCTTTTATTGACCCTGTCCAGGCTTGCACTGACAGGGGGAAAGCTCTCTCATGTGAAAGTTTCACGTTCAGTGGTCCATTGAGAGATTTTGGTTGCTGTCTCTGGGACTTTCCATATTTACTTATCAAACTAACTGTCAAAGCAGAAATGTTGAGTTTCCTGTGTTTCACTGCTCACAGATGGTGCACGTCAAGTGTTGGGTTGCTGGTGTTGCTCTGTGCACAAATTTGACACAGTCCACCCACAATACTTTCACTCATACTGTGACACTAACTTATTAATAGATAGATTTAGTGAAAATCATTATAATACATTCATCTTTGTTGTGTTGGTAAGGATGCTTAACTACAAATAAGAACAAACTAAAAAGCAGGAAAGTATAAATATTGCAAACTATATTAACTCCAAAGTGCACTGTGTTTTCCTCTCCTGCTGTCCACCACAGTCCTCCAGCCCAGACAATAATGACCAGCAGAGCCGTCAACAGGTTATTAATCCTGGAGTTCTTCCGTTTTCCTCATGACCTCACATCCTGTTGACTTGACAGGTCAACCGCCAATTTTTCCCGTCTTTGTTGGACACAGACAAACACAATTACTACACAGCAGGAGAAGTAGCGCAGGGCAACTTTCACATGACCCCTTTCTCATTTTCTCTCAGTTCTTCTGAACACGCATGCCACAGAAATGTGGTTTTGTGATGCAAACAGTGCTGGTACAATCCCTAGATTGGATTTGATCCCTCAACCAGATTTTTGGATATAGCTGGAAAGGGAAAATGAAAGAGTGGTGTTTGTCTTTAGTCCAACTGCTCCAGTGGAGCTGCTCAGTGGCCATCGGATCAAACTGTGGTTGTGCTGGGCTGAATCCAGCGGGTTCACTGTGTGCGTCTGAGCAGGGCATTCGCACAAAGAGACTCTCTCAGCAAAATCTATATTAAATAAAGGTCTGCTTTATCATTTGCAAATGATCCAGAGGTTTTTCGTGCTTTCTTTTAATCACTAATTGAACAAAGAAAATGTCATTGCAAATACCACAGGGGCCATGACCCAACCCTTTTCTCTTGACACTGACAACCTCTTGACTGATAGCCAAGTTTAAGGTAACAGTTATGTCACAGCAAAGGAAGCGCATGAGAAATCATTTGTTTTTATGTCTGGGGGATTAATTAACACTTGGATTTGTCACTACACTTGCTATTAACGGACCTATACTCAGTACCAGCAGTCTTTGATATCCATACAGTGTAAAATTGTGACTACACTCTAGTAAGGTCCCTAACTTGAGCTGCATAGTGGGATCCCAGCCCAGTGTTCCCTTAAGTCCATCACACGCCAGGCCGACTTTCGACCACTGGCTAGTGTGTGTCGTCCTAGTTTTTGCAGCATGTCCTGCATTGTTGGCACTAGTTGCTCCACTGTCTGATTGGCTGTTCAGCATAGCAAATCCCTGCATGAGAAGAAAAATGGATGCAAGTGCCATTTACAACTTTTAATCAGACATATTCTTTATCAGATGTACCACAGAGATTGTGAAGCTACATGTTGGAGAATAGGGCTCCATCTTGTGAGATAAATACTCTTGTTAACCTGTGACTGTAGCATGTGCAAACTTTTTGTTTAGGGGCTAAAAAGTTGCTTAAATCCTGCAAAGGAAAGAAATAAGGTAGACAAATGAAAAAGAAAAGAAGCCCTGCTGCGATAAATTAACATAGATTTCAAAAACTGGATTACAATTCCAAATGCACTACTTCCGCTACCCAGACTTGGAGAGCCAATGTGCCGTGTGTGTGAAAGGAAAAACATCAACACTAGATATCTCCATGTGTAATATAGTGTCTCCTAACTTTGTCTTCAACCTGTATGTCTCTAGGTGCGGACGTTGGGCCCTTTGGGTTCATGTGATGATGTGGGCTCAGAGGAACGAGTCAGCATGTTCATGGAGCTGGTGGACGGCGTCTTTCTGCACAAGATCATGACACACATGTAGGTAGCAGCAAACCAACAGAGTTTCATGATGTATTTGCATGAGTCAGGAAAAAAAACACGTTTTTATGTGTCTGGACTTGGTGCATGAGCTGTGAGTATCTTAATCCAGTGTTTCCTGTGTGTGTCTGTGCAAGTGTGTTTACGTGACCACATCCTGACATCGCCAGTTTCAGGTTGTAAACGTAACAGCCAGATGTGCTGCTCAAGATTGCAGCAAGAAATTATGTATGAGTGAGAATGTGAGTTTTTGTCATTTGTAATCAGTTAAGAGCTGAGTTGTAGTCAGTTTGCACTGAGACTGAGGAATTACACACATTTATACAGTCTACAGAAGTAAAAGTATAAAGTATAAGTCACAAATATTGAGTATGACAAAATATTGCAAAAATCGAAGCATGTCCAAAACGTTCCCCTCAGAATTAAAGAATAGAAAGAACGAGTCTTTTGTTATTGCCGTATTTTACTCATTATAACAAATCCTACAAAAGAGCAAAACCAACAGTGTATTAATCCTTCTCTCAGTACCTACTGACTTCCCCACCCAGTTGGAGACACTCAGTCCCAAGCACTTTGGTTCCCACTCAACCTGTAAGTCTTCAGTATCAGGCCAAACATGGTTGCTTGAAAGTTCATAAAATGTTCTGTTTGTGAGACCTAAAATATGATCAGTTGTAAACTAGATATAGAAATAAGAAAAGAAATGAAAGCTGTTCATTTATTATCTACCATCAGTAACTGCTGTAAAACAATAACTAAACTAGTGTTTCCAGTAACTGTTTATCGGGCCTGCACATTAGTTTGGAGGGATTTTAGCACAGACACTACACTACACTACAGTTCATGAATGTATTCCACATTTAGTTATTTGACGTTTTTATCCAAAGCAATTAACAGGCGTACAAGGTAAAGGCAGGGTAAGAAGAAGGTAAGAAGGTCTTGCCTGAGGATTCAAACCCTGGTCTTCCTCATGGAGGGCAGTGATATTACCACTACACTATCGGGCCACACTCCAGCCCGGCCTTCCTATTTTTCTTGCTAATGAGTTTGCATCTATTGGTGTAGCCTCTGTACTTGGTTATAATCTTCTGCAAACAGTAGATTGTGATACCTTCACTCCTGTCCTCTGGAAGTTGTTGCTGATATCTGAACAGTTATGTTAGGGTCTTTCTTTACAGCTCTCACAATCTTTCTTCTAATCTCCCTGCTCAACATCTGTTACTTAGTACTCCAGTGGTTTCTTCTTTTCCATCTTCTCTTAGCTTCACAGTGGCTTGATTTTCACCCATAGACAGCTCTCTGATTTTCATGTTGGTTATACCTCACCTACAGTTTGAACAGACAAAGCCCAAATCTGAAACTGAACACAGATATTTAGTGCTATTTATAGTTTGAATTATCAATGTAACACACCTGGACAACAAAACACACAACACATTTTCCAATACTTTTGCTCACATAAAAAATGGGTGGGTTCAAACTAAAGGTCCTATCCTCTAAGTTTTGTATCAGATCCATCCATAAACACACAAACACCTGGAAATAAAAGCTCATATGTTTAACAATTGATTTTGGTATTTTGATTATATTTGATGGGGTTTGATAACTGTGAAAAATAGAATCTCAGACTTATCATTTAGTATTTATTGGAGTGGGAAATCGTCAAGTGTGGAATCTCAATCATCCCCCATCCAGACATCCCTGTGCCCCCAATCAGACCACATGTCCATATGGTAGTTATTGTCCTCAGAAACAATTATAATCATGCTATTGTTCTCCATGTTCAGAATGTAGGCTTGGGTGAGGTTAGAGGGTGGGTGGGTGGGTGGGGTGAGGCTTTGTAGGGGCTTACGGGAAAGTGGGTTACAGAGGAAGGTGGGCATAGAAGAGCCATAAGGGAAAGCTACTTAGAGAGGGTTGACAAATAAGTCAGTCAGAGAACCATTTAGAATTTAGCATGGTAGAAGGTGAAGTATCAAAGGACAAAGTTGTAGTTTGGGTTTTAAGTGAAAGTCACAAAAGGAGTTCAAAGTTGTGCAAGTGCTAATTAAGTTTGATATGAAAAATAGACATTGTGGAAGTTGGATGATACTTGTAGTAATCTGAAGTGTCAGTTGGTGTGTAACTGAAGCAGAAGAACATTTGGTCAAGGAATCAGAAATAAAAGCAGTGAAACTGTCAGTTTACCCATGAGTGCTAAATATTAACAGTGCTAAATCTATAAAAACCACAAAGTCTGTAACAGAATGGTTTCACTTCAGATATTTTCTATTTGGAGTGACTTGAGCTCCAACAACAAACATCATGACAGTAATAGGTCAGCGAGACAGCGTCACACACCCCCTTTTCATATGCAAATCAGTGTGGCACAGGCGAACATGTGTTGATGTGAGTATAAATCCTTTTCCACCACAATAGTTACCCTGGATCTGGCGCAGGTGTGTGTGTGTGTGTGTGTGTGTGTGTGTGTGTGTGTGTGTGTGTGTGTGTGTGTGTGTGTGTGTGTGTGTGTGTGTGTGTGTGTGTGTGTGTGTGGGTGTAGGTGTGTGTAGGTGTGTGTAGGTGTGTAGGTGTTTGTCTGTGCATGTGTGTATGTTGAGAGATGATCTGCGTCTTAAATGGCCCCTAATAACGTAAGTCTAAGCTCTCCTGTGTTGTGTGTCTGTGTCTCCATAGTGACCCCAGCCCCACCAATCAAAGGCTAAACAAGAACGTGAACAATGATGTGTCGCTTCGCCTTCACAACCTGACAGTTCTCGTCAGACACATCAGGACTTACTACCAGGTATTTACGCGCACACACACCGTGCCAACAGAGAAATTAAAAAGTAACGGCAACATTCATGGCTCAAATCCTTTTCTTTGTGTGTGACGCATGAAAGTGTGAAACAACCATAATCAGTTCATTTCCTGCATGTAAATTAGCTGCTTCATATTCAGCAGTTTCTAGTTTTCTTGAACTTCTTGAACAGGCTAACACACACACACACAACAGCATTCCTATACAGTACATTCCTAAACCTCAACACCAGCAGCAGCACAAGTGTGTATGTATGTTGTGTGTGTGTGTGTCCGTGTGTGTGTCCGTGTGTGTCCGTGTGGGGCTAATGACTCGATTGATGATGGTTTACACCATTATAGTTAGACCTTGAACTTGCTGGCAATTATTCAGTGGTGTACTCAATTGATGAGTGATAATCTGTGGTGATCAACATTGGCAGGAAGTGAGACCATACTGAGTCGGCTGGTTCTGAGTGTGAGGCGTTTTGTTACACTGATTAAACATCTCTTCTGTGAAACACAGAAACAGTAAGTTTAAGCTTCCAACAAACATTTGTTGAGGTGCTTTCTGTTGGTTTAATGAGGTTGGTATTAAAGTAATGTAGATTACATTCAAGGGAAACCTTTGGTGCAGCAGTGATTAATCAGTTTGCACATGAAGACATAACAACATAAGATATAAAAACGATCCCCCTCTGTTTAACCTTTGACATGTTATCATGCTGTAAAATACACTCATAAGTTAATTGTGGTCTTTCAAGTGTACTGTCATAATTCACCATCGATATGTAAAGGGGTGTGTAACACAATAACTATTCTATAAACATATTTACTCACGAGGGCAGGAGCACTTCTTGGAAAATTACAGTTCTATTTATACCATGTTTGCATACATTGTCATGCAGCAGTGGCTTTGAGTTTGATCAAATCAAAGGTTTGGCATTAGGGCAAATGTGATAGCTGGGGGATGCTTTTGCCATACATAAATTTATGTTTCAAATTGAAGTAGCTGAGTGTTTCCTGTTATCATACCACCTCTTACCTCCACTAATCTAGCAGAGGCGTTATAAAACAGTAGTTCAGCTTCAGTAGTTTCAGCAAACTATATCTCATCTAAAATGACAGAGCCTTGAGATTCTAAGGTTATAAATCACTTGAAGATACTAAAAGCACTGCAAAATCAATTTTTTGTTACTCACAGGGACTCAAAGGTTTAGTTTTTTTCATCTTTGTGCCAACACTTGCTGGACCACATACCATTGTCAACATAAGTATCCAATAAACAAAAACACAGGATTTTAGTTCTACAATGTGTGATCCTTGTTATATCACAATGTGAGGTGTTTCCCTGGTCTAAAAACAGGGCAGAATGCTCAATTTTAGTTCTTTCTCCAACAAACTTTGTTCTATATTTGTCCATCATTGTGGTTTTAACAAGGCACACCTGTAGACACACTTTACCTTTCAAAGCCACTTCCAAAAATTAGGCAGATCTTGTTTTACCAAGTTTGTGCCTCTCTAAGTTTAGTTCAGTATATCATAGACACCTTCTGAAGACTTTACTGTGGTTATGCCATTTTCTATCTGTGCCTAAAAGAGGGGAGGTGTTTTAAGCAAATGGATGATATTCTGACTTTGTCTCAGAATAAAAAGAACAGAATAACACATAATTTTATTTTACATATCAGGCTAAGCTAGCAAGAAGACCTAACAGCTGCCCTAGTTGTGCCTATGTGGCAGTATCATTTTACACTGAAATAGTGAAAACTGCCTGAATGCCCTGACAGATGAGTTTTACTTCCAAAAACATCAGTGTTGATAAAACTAGGCAATGAATGTGTGTGTGTGTGTGTGTGTGTGTGTGTGTGTGTGTGTGTGTGTGTGTGTGTGTGTGTACTGATGCCAAGCCCAGTGATGTAATGTGACCATCCTCTCAAAGCTAATCACAGCCATTGGTCAGAATCATAAATCCTGCATGCATGTACATGGTGTAATGTTTGTATGAATCAGAGATAAGGAGCTCAGATGCAGTTCATTTGACTGAGCTGGAGTCATGTCCTGCTGAGACACATATGCAAACTCTTACACTTTAATCTCAGAGCTTGCATGCATTTATTCACCATAGTTGTTGGTTTTTTAAATCTCTAGGAAGATTATTTGATAGTTTGTCCTCATGTGAAATTGGCCTGTTCCTTTTAAAGCAGTTAATGTTACACAGTGAGCTACAAATAACACAGTGTGGTTTATTTAATAGTTTCACGTTTTATTTAGATGAAGTACTACTACTGCATATACTTTACAACTGATTTTACTACTTTGATACCCAAACCAATCAGAAACACAGCTGCTCATTTAAAAATTGGTTTTACTAATCACTTGAAAATTTGCACAAATAAAATAAACGTAGTTAGAGAAATCCAGTTTACTTGTGATTCACCCATATGGTGGTTTCACTTTTGTCTATACAGTCTTCCTCTAGGTCTTTGAATCACATGATTTTCATACAGGTGGTTGCAGGTGTGTGTTAGTTTACTGTGAATCACCCTCCTTTCATTCACTAAACTGTCGCTACATTGTAGAACTGTAAATTCAGTAGTAGAATTTAAGGGTTAACCATCAGGAGAAACTGTGACTACAACTGTTACCTGCGTTCCTCACCAGTTGTACCATCTGGTCTGATTGCCAGAAAGTTTGGAACTTTTTTTCAGTGGCCTTGAGAGTCTTTCACAAACCTTCTGGTGAACTCTAGTCGAGATTTTTTGGTTCCCTTTGGCGCTGTCTAAGGTTACATGATAGAACTCTACAGAAGCTTGTGACTCAAAAATACAGCATGATATTTTACTGACCAAAGACTGTGTTTGGTTCATGGTTCTACCAAACAACACACTTTACTTATTACATAAAGAAGCAACATTGTCACAGTAAAACATTGATCATGCATTTATGTATCTCATGCAGATCACACATGCACATACTCCATGAAGTGGGTCATGGTAGTGTGTACCGGGTTAATCTGCCATGATGGTTAATCTCTAACCACAGTCAAACACCCTGGCTCCAGAGCACTGCTCAACCACGCGTGTGCATGCACACATCTCCAACTATAACCTTAGGTCTATGAGTTATGATCCACACACACACACACACACATACACCCAGTTGATCATATGGGGCTAGGCGTTGGCTTTCTCCTAATTAGGTGATGTCCCAGCAGGCACACAGGCTGGTCCAGTGAAATCTCCCCATCTCCCCAGTGACAGAGGGAGATGGGGAGGTCAAACTGTTAGTGTGTGTGTTTGAGAGAAAGGAGGGGAGAGAGGAGGGGTGTCTTTCACCTCCCTTCTGTTTCTTCTCTATTGTACAAAGCACAGTAACTTGATATTGCTGGCTCTGAATACTAAGCTATTTACTCTTTTCACACTCATGCTGAGTTTTACAGTTAGAAATAAATTTCTTTATTGTGAACCGCCATAAAAACGCCATAGTGCTAGTGGAAAAAATATTTAAACCCTGGTTGCTGGTTGACCCACTTATTGGCAGCAATAACTTAGCCAAGCGCTTCCTGTAGCTGTGGATCCAACCTGCACATTGTTCAGGAGAAATTTTAGCCCATACTTCCTACAGAACTACTTTAGCTCTGTCATATTCTTTGAACGTCTCATGTGTGTGGCTCTCTTCAAGTTGTTTCATAGCATCTCTATTGGGTTGAGGTCTGGGCTCTGACTTGGTTACTCCAAAAGGCAGATTTTGTTTTTCTGAACCCATTCCGTTGTGGACTTGCTTTGGTGTTTTGGGTCATTGTCCTGTCCTGATCCTCATGAAGGACATGAAAGATCAGAATTTCTTTGGTGTTATTATTTTAGGCACATTATATTTGTTAATACTCTTGAATTAGATAAAGATCAGATCTTGTTTATGAGAAATTAATGCAGAAAACCATGACATTCTAAAAGCTTCATATACATTCATATAAGTTCATATTGTGTAAAAAAAACAACTTTTTTGTCTTTGCTTTGTAGAGTCAAATCTTTTGCCCTAAAGTGGGGTCTGATTGTAGCATTATTACATATGTGGTGGTGATGTAAGAGTCATCAAGGATGTCAACTGCACAGTTTCTGTAGTAGGTTTATTTTGAAACATACAACAAAAACTTTTTTTTTTCCAGCGTCACAAAATCTGACACAGAGTGTGCCCACACCAGCTACATGAGTAAGAGATCAGCACCAGATGTCTCTGTCTTCAGCTGCCCCCTCTTCCATTGTTGGCTTGTTCACAGCCCAGTGTTAATGGCTACTTTTCCTAACATGTAACACATTCTACAGGATATCCTGGAAATATTTCTTGGCAAAAGCTATTTAAAAGTAAAAACCCTCCATATTCTGTACTGTGCTTTTACATAGATTTGATGTTGTAGCTCAAAATGAAAAGTGTGTTAACAGCAAACAGTATCTGAAATACTTTGACAATGCCTAAACATAAGAGCCTTGTGAAAGAGATGTGATTGTTGTGTAGTAACTTAAGCAGTAACTCGGCCTCTTGCTCTTTCTCTCACCCCTTTTCCCTCTCACTCTACCCCTCCCTGGTTACCGTGGGAACTACAGAACAAATGCCTGGGCCTACATGGGATGTTTTCAACTCCATATCCTCTGGCTTACTTTGTACACACACACACTCACACACATATATGCTTGATTCTGTATAGCAGTGAGGACACTCATGCATTCTCTAGCATACCCTGAGCAAAATGTCCTCACAACGATGGCATCAATCTAAAATTTCCCCACACAATGACAAGATGACATGTATACACACACCATAGAAGATGGGATCGTAGCTGCTGTGTGTTTCTATGTGAGCACATGTATGTCTGTGGCTGTGAGGACAGATTCAGTTTGTTACTATCACTGTGAGGGCATTTCTGCTTAGACCGTCACACCTTCAAAGGGCTAAGACTTGGTTTCCAGGTTAGTTGTCAGTTTAAAAAGTGCAACAAGCTGAAACTAAAGCAATCTAAAACAGCAGTAAATGCCTCCCTTCATGAAGTTGATGATGTTTCAGACAAGTGTTGACTCATAGTCATTTTGGAAGATGTTTGTGGTGCAGTTGTATATTTCAGTAACCTATCACCACAGTGTCTTTTTGCTTTAGTTTTCATCTACATTAAGCATGGTGCAGAGATATAAAGGAAGAGGATGGAGAAGATAAGTGGATTTAGATTTTTAAAGCCTTCGAATATGTGAGAAAGTTGTGGAACAGAGAAACTAGTGGTTCAGCTGGAGTCAGAGCTGCTTTTAACTGCCACCATTTTATTGATCTCGGATTAGAAATGTGAGCCCAGTGTGTTAGTGGGGCAAAGATTTAAGCTTTGTGTGTGTATAAATGGGTCGGTGTAGCAGCCTGTATTGATCTCTTCACTGTTAGATCCTGCTGGTGATGTTGCTGCAGGAGATTATATATAGATCTCAGCGATCAATCGTATTCCCAGAGAGTATTTTGATTGGAAATTGGCATTTTCCTGATTCAGGATTTACAGCATGTTGACACTTGTACAAGAATGTACATTATCTGAAGTGCAGTGGGGTCTAATTATGGTTTTATATGGTCCTCTATACAGAAAAACACAAACTATAGTAAATGAAATGGCATTGGTAGCACACGCAACAGCACACGCATTTCAACAAAAGAAAATTCCAGTTAAAGAAAGCAAATAAATCATTCATAAGTTCGGCAAGCCTTAAACTTAATTTCTACACTCTTCCTTTTGTACGTGGAGGAATAGTTAGTCAACATTCTAATAAATAGGAACCTCTCTGGCCGATGTGGCCTTTGGAAAAAATGTGCTCTGACTGGGTTGAAGTGGCCACTACACCACTACTAGTGGTAGCTGTTTTGTTTTCACTATGCAAGTGGGCCAGAGTGGACTTTTGCTGTGTCTCTCAATAAGCCTCCGGCTTTTTAGCTTTCCTTTGACGGCCATGGACATCCATCTCCTGTGAGAGGGATGTCATGTATGCAAGCTGAGATGTATTCCCACATTTTATTGGGTAATTAACATGTAATTATTGCTGATATCTGACAGAAATGAGTATCCAAATGTCAGAATTAAAAACCAAATACCTATCCAGTGATCATCCAAATACTATATAATATATGTGTGGTACTATAAAAGTACTTAATATGCACTCAGATTTCTGAACCCCACTATTAAATGTTGACAGTACAGTGTAAAGTAACTGACAGGTGGATAATGTGTTGCTGGCTACAGATGGTATTGGTAAGAGAGAATAGTGTAAGCACATCTCTCATCTATAATAAACAAGCAGCACGTCGAGCAGCATTAGACCTGTCTTTACGTACAAACACACATAAATGCATGTGAACTAACAAAAATGCTTTAGTTAGTGGCTCATATTATCATGGTACAAATTATTAACAATATAATAATAAAAGTACTGAAAAGCTGCAATAAATTATAAAATCCAATCAAGTAAAATAACTTTACTCTATAGTGTGTCTACAGCTTTGTAGGAATCGACAAATGAATCAGATACACTCCACACCCCAGAAACAAAGTTTACTAAAAAGTATAATGTGCAGTAGAGTGTGTTTTTTTCTTAGACCCTGTGCACTCATTCATATTTTAATTTCTTCTCTGCACACAGTTAGTCCCTTCTACTCAGTTTCTTTTAGGACTTTCTAATCCTCAGATTAAATCAAATTGTTCAATTGAATTTTAGCGTGAGGATTTTTTTGGTCCTTTTGACAGTAGAGGTCTTTAATGGTCCATTCAATTCAGTTCCTGTCAGTTTATTTATACAGTATAGCACCAAATCACATCAAAAGTCATCTCAAGTGATTTTACAGTGGAATGTTTAAAACCTTAAAGAATATCACCATATAGTGTTTTTTTATGTAAAAAGTTAAATGAACTTGATTCCCAGATATTAAACAGATCGTCTTTAAGTTGACTATAGAATGTTTTACTGTGCATGAGGTTGGGACTTGCTTCTCCTGTCCCAAAAAAAAAAATTCACACACTCTAATATTTCGCTGGGCCACCTTTAGCCTTGTTTACAGCATTCACCATGGCATCGTTGGGTCTTCCCCAGCACATCCCAAAGATTCTTAATAAGGTTAACATCTGGACTCTGGGGTGGCCAATCCATGTTTGAAAATGATCTGTCATGCTCCCTGAACCACTCACAATTACATCCTGATGAATCCTGGCTTTGTGATCTTGGAATATGCCCGTGCCATCAGGGAAGAGAGAGTCCACTGATGAAATAATCTGGTTATTCAGTATATTCAGGTAGCATAACGTTGCGTGTTGTAATCATAGTGGGGTGACAGTAACTCAGGTGGTAGAGCAGTTGTCTACAAACCACAGTGTTGGTGGTTTGAATCCCGGTTCCTCCTAGTTACCTGCTGAGGACACAGGATGTGTCTTTAGACATGGTTGTTTAAGAAATCAGAAGCTTCTCATTGCATCAGTTAGGGTAAATAACTTGCTAGCAGCTGAAAAATAATCATCCATGCAGAAATTATCAAATGGGAGGCTCTTACCTGTTTTCTTAGTTTAATCAGAGTGGTGATTTTTGGTTAGTGTACTATACAGTAATATATAATCATTCACATACATAACTCTGTATTGCACTCATGCTTTGTAGTTTTTGCACTCTGCCTGGGTTAACTTTTCTGACAGTCATCAGAAAAACCTTGATGGGCACATCAAGGGACCATACAAAGCTTTATGCAAGCTTACATATTGTGTTACAATAATCTATGCATTGAAAAGTGCATGTCTACAGTTACATCATTTTAAATGTTGGCACAAACCCACAAACTAAATTATTCATTTTTCAATACCAAAAGGACAAACAAAAGTTTTATGGAAGCCATATGTTATAGTTATATGCAAGAGTATCAGTCATAGTGATGAACACATCTTGTGCAGACAATTCATCTCCCTTTTTTCATCTCCACTTGTAAAATTAGTGTTTAGCTCTTGCTTGTTGTTAAACCTGTCTGTCATGATGAAACAAACAAACTCTGAGGTGAAGCTTGCAGACCGGCTCTGTGACTTAAATACATGTGGTAGCCAGCTGACATGTTTTATTCACGCTGTACAGTGTGTGCGTTAGTGTGTGCGTTAGTGTGTGCGTTAGTGTGTGTGTGAGACTGGGTCTCTCATTACCTGCTGGTGCATAATCCAGGGGTGCAACAGTATCCGCAGGTATGGCTCAGTACCTGGAGCTCAGTGGTATCTGTGGTGTAAGCTGATCGTGCTTTGTTTTGCCTGGTTAGCAGATGACACTCAAGACCAGAGCCCTGTATCTCATTAATATGTGACCATGTCCAAATATAGGCACAAACACAAGTCATATCATAAATTGGAATGCTGTAGTGGCAAAGAAAAGTATGTGAACCTTTTGGAATATCGTGGTTTTATGCAGTCATTTGTCATAAAATCTGATATGATCTTCATCTAAATCAAGAGTATCAACAAATATAATGTGCCTAAAATAATAACACCAACAAAATTCTGATCTTTCATGTCTTTATTGAGAACGACAATAAAAACTTCATAGTGCGAGTGGAAAAAGCATGTGAACCCTTGGAATTAATAACTGGGTTCATTTTGACTGACTACTCACTTCTTGGTAGATTAGCCACAGTCCCAAAGTGTCTCCATTTGTAGACTGTTTGTCTAAATGTAGACTGTTGAATTTCTAAAGTCTTTGACATCACTTTGTAATCCTTTCTAACTTTATGTAAATCAACAATTCTTCATCGTGGCGTGTTTCACATAAGCGTATTCTTCTTGTGCGGATCAAACTCAAATGAGGTTGTTTTTTTGTTTTTTTTTTTTGGTTGTTTTCTTAATAAACGCAGTAAAGATTTTTGGTTATTATTTATGCACATTATATTTGTTAATGCTCTCGACTTTCTTGCCACTAAATATGCCACATGTGATTTGGTACTACAGAAAGGATAGAAGGACAGATAGGTTTTCATATTATGACTGCCCTGTGTTATTCAGTGTACCATTCCAGCCAGCCTGCTGACGAGCACAGCCTTGCCTTGTCTTATATTTTTTTGACATGTCTGGACATTCAGGTGTGTTCAGGAGACAGGAGAGGATATTCAGCAATGGAAAGCAATTCCTCCTAGTGGGCTGTGTCTTTCCTGAGACACACACACACACACACACTCTTTGTCTGACGGGAGGGTGTTTCCTGTTGGCTGCTTGCCTTTACACACATTCTCTCTCAGACACACACACACACACACACACACACACACACACACACACACACACACACACACACACACACACACACACACACACACACACAAACATGCAAACAAGTGTGGGTCAGTTGGTGGTTGGACTTTGATTCACTTCTATAAATGTGTTGTGATCCAAGTTCAGCAGCTGTTTTAAGAACAAGTAAAGGACTGTAGAGGACAGTCAGTGTAAGCTCTGCTTCCACACTTGGATTGTTTGTGTCTCTTTATACCATAGTAAGCACTCTTCTTTTAGAGCTGCTAAAAATGTGAAATGCATTGTAATAAGCCTAGTTGGCCCGTCTGCCCATGTAGTGTTTATCACTTTCACTAATCTTCTCTGTAAGATTGAAAATTGATTTGCTTGCTCTCTCTTTTCCCCTCTAACCCCTCAACACCCCTCCCTTCATCTGTGCTACAGGAGAACTTAAAGCAGTTAATTGTCATGCCCCTTCCCAACATCCTCTGCATCGCCAAGGATCCATTATCAGGTAACATCCCCACACAACATAGTGGACACACCTAGCTAATCCAAATCCATCAAATATGCAAGTTTGCTCTTGTACTGGTAAATGCAGAAGGCTTCAAAATTTTCGAAATTGTAGCTGCAAGCAAAAAAAGGCAGGAGCATATTGGGTACAGGATGAGGTTATTATTGATTTAGTGTTGGATAGTTTTCAACTCTAATAGGTTGTAAAGTTAGAGGTTACGTTTACGTTTGTGATTACATATTGAAATTTTTTCATTTCATTTTCATGAAATGTAAATTATAAATAGCCTCACATACACTCATTCACACACAAACATTTAAAGTCTGTGAGAATTCCCTGTTAAAACAAAGGAAAAATAAAAATAGGTCAGACAGCTTCTTTCTCACGCCTGCAAATTATATACAATATCCCAGAAATCATTTTCCTCTCATCTTATTGTTATCATGGTCCTACCAGTTAGCTTTGTGAGCAGGCTTTACATTCACAAAGTAACAACATAGTAGCATAGTGGGTGTGACCTGATGTAAGATAACAGCCTATCTAGTGAGGTTTTTCTTTTGTCCATGTTCCATGGTCCTAGTTACTGAGGAATGATGTATAGATGTAGTACCAGTCAATAATGATACAAAATGTATTTTGAGAGAGTCACTGTTCACAAAAGACTTAACAACATTAACAGTTGCTGTTCACTTATTGTTCAATTAAACTAACAATAGAGAGTCTGTAGTGAGCAGTGGAGGTTATATGTAACAGCCTGAGGGCTGCTGCTGCCTCATCTATCAACCTTAGATCATTTCTTCAAACTAAAAGTTCAAAGACTCGTGTGTGACTTGTAGTGACGTCGTTTCACTTTTACTCAGCTGAACTATGCTTTCTCCTCTTTGAAGCACTTTGTTGCAAAAGGTTTGGATCAATAATGTTTGTGATGTACAGCACCTCTGTATTTTGTTCCCTCCAGCCAAGAGCATGGAAGAACTGAAAAGACTTTTGTTGCTGATACTAGGCTGTGCTGTCCAGGTAACATGTGTGCATGCACGCAAACACACACACACACACACACACACTGTAGCTTACTGTGCCACCCAGTCTCTCCCAAGAAGTGTATTTGTGCCTGGTTTAGTTTTGCATGTCTGAGCACAGCCGTTCCTCCTGATAAGGGGCAGGATGGGACTGCAGGATTCAAAAACACGTGGCACACATCAATTGCTCATTTAAAAGTAATGAGGATTATGACTTGGCTTTTTGAATGACCCATTGTTCTGATTTCACAGCCTTGCCTACAGGCATTCTAACTGTAGCTTAAATATTTGTATATTATTATTTGTATAGTTTTGCAAATCACGTCTGAACTAGCCATTAAGGTGAGGCAAGAGTTAATTGGGTTATGTCTAATTAAAGAAGGCAGGACAGTCATGTGGGAGGAGGGGGCGCAGGTGTTTTCTCTGGCTTTCGTTGTCTAATTTTCACCTCTCCCATGGCTCTGAACCCAACAGTTGTTTTCCTTTGCTTGTGGCTTTGCCTTGCTCTCTGCTTCCTAATTTCCCTCCCTTTTTCTGTCTTCCCCCTTTTGTCTCCCTCCCTGCACTGGTTCTACTGGTTCCGTGAAAGAGGACGATCATGTGGGAGCCATGAATGAAAACAGAGAGAGAGAGAGAGCAGGAGGGAGGGGTTGATATAACCACATGAAAATGTTGTTCATGTTGTACAAAATAACTCCAGCCCAGCAAACATTCACCGAACATACAATCTGCATGTGAACCAATATACACCAGTGTAATGGCAACATACAGTAACATTAACAACCTGGAGCTATTTTTATTTTATCATAATTAAATAAATTCAATAGGTTTATTCAGATATCTAATGTTGATGTTTCATTTTAATTTACCCCTGCTTGTTTTTGTTTTTGTGTGTGTGCGTGCTCAGTGTGACCGTAAGGAGGAGATGATAGAGAAGATCAAGCTGCTAGATATTGAGACCCAGGCTGCCATCGTCTCTCACATCCAGGAGGTCAGTAGAATACGAGCTGATTAGTCTTATTGATAGAAGTAATAGTAATCATCTATGTAGAACACAAGTTTAGGTATTTGTTATGGTGTTTTCTTAACCATATTTAAAAAATTGTTTCTACCTAAAATCTTTTATTTAAGGCTGACAGTCTGCACTTATTCTAAAGTGTGTATTGATCGCAGCAGTGCACAAGTGGTTGGTACATTAGCTTGTTGTTCTCCTAGTAATGTCACATCATGTACATTGATTTACTGTGACTGTGACATTTAATATACAGTAGTAGTATGCTTCTTGTAGTATCAGTCCATCTTCAGCCAGATTATTATCTGTTCGATGACCTAATCAAAGATTTATAGTAGAGAGTTGTGTTAAAACTCCCAAGCACTATAAAGATGTTCTGATTGCATAGAAAACTCATACTAATATGTCAGAATATGGACATATTAATATGGCCGAATTATCTTTTTAATATGGCCGAATTATTAAAATCACAATATTCCAATATATTGAATCGTAACTTTTGTATTACGGTACTGTACATTGCCTTGCCACTGCCAGATGTCATACTTTATGTTATGTGAAAAAGACATTATGAATGATATATAGAAAATATTGGAAAGACAAAGTAGTTAAATTAAAAGTTGACATTAAGAATATGTAAGAAATGTTTTCTAGTCTGAACTTTACGCTAAGCATAAACCATTAAGTCATACTTTTATTTTTGGAATGTCACATTTTGTGTGGGGGATTGTTGCAGGTCACTCACAACCAGATGAATGTTCTCGACTTGTCCTGGCTGGAGGAGGAAGCCGATCTCCCACCTGAAGAGCTGGAACCTCTGTCCCGCAACATGGCTGCTTCACTGCAGCAACTCATTGACCAGAGAGACAAAGCCAGTGAGGTACACAGACTAAAAAAATCACCGCTATGCTGTTTGTGATATTTGAAAAATAATGCTAAGAATATTTATGTTTTGCATATTAAACTACATGGGCTGTAAATGTATGCAGTTAAATAACAGGTGTTGTCATTTACATTGACTCATTATGGATATAATGATGCTCAGTTTGGTTAAAAATATTTGTAACTTTTAATTTTAACACACCAATGAATACAATACATTTTGTTAGAAAGGATTGATTGATGGAAAAAGTGTTCCTGTATCTTTATTTTAAAAGGAATTAAGTGAAATTTAGCAAAAACAATTCTGCTGTCTTTCAGGTGATTGTGGATCTGACCCAGGAGAGGGACTACCTCTCCAGTCAGCAGCCCCAGGAATGGTGCAGAAAGCTGGGCATAAGCAGCCCAGAGCGTGGGCAGAGTTCTGGAGGTGTGGGACTGAATAACGGAGGATTGGCTGTGACTGGAGCGGGGCTGAACAAAGAAGAGAAACAGCATCTGTCTGTGGAGCTCGCTGATACAAAGGCCAAGCTCCGCAGATATCGACAAGAACTGTGAGTCTGTCAATGAGTCAGCCTGGATATTGGCCTCTAACTTTAATACTGTCTTAACAGTTAAACAATCAAAAACCCATCTTATATAGTCTATTGCAAAATAATGTTTACTTGTTGAGCAGCTGTGTACTATCCACTGTTATCCACCAATAGTGGGTAAGTGATGGTGATGCTAACAACAGCTGGAAGTCATTATACAACAAAATAGGTTATTATGTTGTCTAGTTATAATAAATCAACAGTGTAATCACAGAGGGGAGCCTTCTATTTGAAGGTTAACTATACAGTCCCACACAGCAACTGGAAGACATTCAGCAGAATATACAGTCTAGGCTCTTTTACGAAATGAAATAAAATAAAGAGTATGACCGACAGTATGGCCAGTCTGCTGCATGTTTCTCCAATCTTATTACCATGTTGAACTAAACCAGGGTGTGGAGCTGATTATAGAGCATAATGACAGATTGTAAATGTTTTCATAGAAACTGCTCTGTTATTTATCTGTGTGTGTGTGTGTGCGCGCGGGTTTGTGACAATGCTTATGTTTGCAGGGAGGAGAAGACGGAGCAGCTCATGGATTCAAAACATGAAGTGGAGCGTCTGGATCAGGAGCTACAGAGGCTGAAACAAGAGGTTAGGACCTCTTTGTAAACTCTAAAAAACAATGAACTCTGTGTGCTGTCTGTGTATGGCTGGGAACATACTAATTTTGTCTGGATTAGACACATTGTTCAGTTTTCTGGTGCAATAGATATATTTCACTATTTGTTACTTTTTTGAATAATTGAATATTTCCCATGACTTTAAATTCACAATTTCAGTCAGATTGACTCATCAGAGAAGAAATACATGTCTTCTCCTCTCCAGTTAGGTTCATTAGGTTTTATTTATCATGACAGAATCAGTGAAAATCATGGAAGATGATAATAACGCGTGTATGCGTGCGTGCGTGTATCTGTGTGTGCGCGTGCGTGTGTGGTTCAGAATCAGTCACTGTCTTGTGAGGCTCGTTCGGTTCGAGTTTATCGGGATGAAGTGGACTCACTAAGGGAAAAAGCAGCCAGGGTCGACAGACTGGAGACTGAACTTTCCAGGTGTAAAGAGAAACTCAATGATGTTCACTTCTACAAGACCAGAGTGGAGGTACAACCCCAGCATCATAGTACATAGCAGTACACTCCATAATATTACACAATATTACTTCATCATGTGATGGTGTGTGCTTATGTGTGTTCTTGTATATGCGTGGTCATTTAGGAGCTTCGTGAGGACAACCTGACTCTAATGGAAACAAAGGTGCTGTTGGAAGAGCAGCTATCAGCCTCCAGAGCACGTTGTGATAAACTACATGTACTGGAGAAAGACAACCTATTACTAAGAGCTAAGATACAGGACCTGGAAATGGTAACATATGTTACGATGTATACTTTATATTATATACAATATCTGTCATTCTACAGTCCATTAGCTTAGAAATATTGATACCATCAGCTCAACTATACCATCAGTCTGTACGTGTCCGTCTGTGTCTTTGGGTCGAACTGCCTTTCATCAGCTGTGCATTTTAAGGCATTGTAATTTGCTAATCTGTGTGTTTGTGTGCATGTGTGTGTGTGTTTGTCCAGGAGAGGGACAATGAGCGCCAGAGGCTGGAGGAGCTGGTGGAGGAGAATATGCTGCTGGAGATCGGACAGAAACAGAGTATGAACGAGTCAGCTCACCTCGGCTGGGAGCTGGAGCAGCTGACCAAGAACAGTGACAACACTAACACAGAGAGTAAGATTCTGTTGTTGCCTGTTCTGTTTGTGTGTCTGCAAATGTTATTTTCTATATTCAGTTCTTTAAAAAAAGAATATTTCTCTGTGCTACAGGTCGTAAGTCATTGGTCCACGAGCTCAACGAGTGTGTTTCCAGTCGAATGTTAAAGCTGGAGAAAGAGAACCGGGAACTGCAGACCTCAATAGAGAGAGTGAAAGAGGAGAACCTCCTCTTGCAGGAGAAGCAGCTCCATGACCAGGAGCTGGACAGGGAGAACCAGAGTCTCAGCAAGAAGGTATGAAGCCTCAACACACTATTACTATTTGTACAGAAAGGAGAAATGTGTACAAATAACTAATATACTTATGTGTATTATCTGCTACTAATAACTACTTAACATTTTATGTTTATTAGTTGGAACGTCTTCAAGGCTTATTGGACCAGGAGAGACTGACAAATCAGGATATGGAGTCTTTGGGAGAGGAACTATTGAAAGAAAAACAGAGTCTGGAGAAAGAAATGCATGCTCTGAGGGCAGAGAAGGACCGTCAGGTGATGAGCACATGTACACTCTGGGAATATGTTGTTAGTTTTTGCGTAGAAACCAAAATGCATTATTTGCTCATGCCATTGTCCTTTTTTTCTACTTGTTGTCTCCAATCAGATCTCAGAGTTGGAGAGTGAGAAACAGCACCTGTCTGATGCGGTGGCATCTCTTCAGGAGCGCGCTCAGTCTAACAGTGAGGCGAGGGTCCGCGAGGTGGAAGCAGAGAACAGTTTACTCCATCAGAACATCACTGACACCAGCTCCCGATTGGCTAGCTTGGAGGCTCAGCTCAAAGTAGCCAATGAAGAAGCAACAAGGCTGAGAGAGAGGGCCGGAAGATGCGAGGAGGCTGAGAGAGAGGCGGCAAGGCTGGAGCGGAGCAGGGATACTCTGAACAGAGAAGTAATCATATAAAAAATAATAAAGTGCTGCATTTATTTATGATCCTGCAAAAATCTGTCTGTAAAATTCAGTTGTCCCTGCTTTGCCTTCAGGTGGCGTCTCTGCGTGCATACAGCGAGCGGGCGGAGGCTCTAGAGAAGGAGGTGTCCTCCCTGGAGCAGGAGGTGCACAGGCTGAAGCGGGAGGCGGAGGAGGCCCAGCATGAGCTGCACCGACTGGGAAGGCATGAGGCAGAGAATAGTCTACTGACAAAAGAAAACATGGACCTCCTTTGCTCACTGGAAAACCTTCGCTCCTCGTCTACCCGGCTGGCCAACCTACAGGAGGAGCATAAAGAGGCACAGAGACAAACACAAGAGCTGAAGAGCAAGCTAGAGGAGGTCATAGAGGAGGCACAAACGGAGAGGAAGAGGGCAGAAAGGCTGGAATTGAACGTGGCAGCTGTTAACCAGGAGAAGCATCGGTTAGAAGAGCAAATAGAGAGGAGTAAAGACGAGAAGGAAGTGATGGAAAGAGAAAGGCAGGAGGCACAAAGCAGAAAAGAGGAACTGACAAGGGAAGTAGAGGAACTGAAGGAGGAGCGGAGGAAGAGGGAGGAAGGAGACAAGGAAAGAAGGAAGCTCCAACTGGACTTAGAGCAGTCCGAGAAGGGCAGAAAACACCTGGAGAAGGAAATCTGGAGGATTAGAAGCCTGCTAGAGGGGAGGGAGACAGAACTGGAGGAGAAAACCAGGCAGTTGGCTACAGTGGAGAAGGAAAGCATAGCTCTTAGTAAGGAAGTAGACAGACTGAAAGAAGTGGCAGTCAAAGCCAAAGAGATAGAGAGGGAAAATAAAGAGCTACATAAACAAGCAACCATTGACAGGAGAACTCTGGCTGCTCTGAGAGAGGTGAGAAGAAAATGCTTCTTTACCTTTACCATTTTCATGGAGTAAACAGTGGTGCACATGTTCATTTTGTGTGTTTTTATAGTGCTCATTACAATTATAATTTTGTAAGGTTAGAAGAAAACCAGTATTACCACAGATTAAACGCACCGTCAGCTTTCCTACATTATACAGGCTTTAATTGTGATGTGCATTTTATTATCTCTATGGTGTAACCATGTTGTCATGTTGTATCACACATCTGTGTGCATGCAGGAGCTGGTGTCAGAGAAGCTGAGTGTTCAGCAGCAGAGTGTTGAGTTGGAGAGACTTAATGAAGAGCTGGAGAAGATTGGACTAAACAGGGAGAAACTTCTGCAGCAAGAGCACACACTGGAGGACAGGTAGCCGTCTTTTGTATTTGCATACTTCAGTCCAATTGTAGGGCTCAAAACAATTTTAAGTGCAGTAATGGTTCTGAGTGAACAACATGGTCGTGTTTTGAATCACTGGGTGTTTCATAGAGTCTTTCATGT
This sequence comes from Anabas testudineus, assembly GCF_900324465.2. Taxonomy (NCBI): domain Eukaryota; kingdom Metazoa; phylum Chordata; class Actinopteri; order Anabantiformes; family Anabantidae; genus Anabas; species Anabas testudineus. Next base: position 17,205,299 of record NC_046621.1, read on the forward strand.
GTGTATGTCAGTAAATACAAGCTGCTGGAATCTAGGCTAGAGGAGACTGTCCAACAGATGATGAAAGTCAAGGAGGAGAAAATCACCACTCTGGAAAACAAAGTAGAGGAGAGCAACAAAGTCAACACTACGCTACGTGCCGAGCTAACCAATGTAAGAACATACATACATAAATTTTGTTTCACCTTGAAACTAGGTCAGTGTAGTGTTTCTGCCCCTTTAGAAACCTTTAGTGTAGCCATCATTTGACACAGAGACTTTTAAAAAAAAAAAAACAGTTAGGCTTTTACATTTTCAGCTAGTTTTAATGTCATGTTTTCTACTGTCACGGTATTGTTTAGTCAGCAAATTGAATGAATTAAACAAGCCTCTGACCCCGTACATTTTTTCTTTAGGCTCGTCAGACCATGTCTGCACTGCGTCAGGAAAAGGAGGAAAGTCATAACTCCCAGCGCTCAGGTGGTGACCAGAGTCAAGTGTCAGCCACTGCTGAGCTGCTACGAATTAAAGATCATCTAATAGATGTAGAAAAGAGTGTAAGTAATGCACTTCAATCCCTGTATAGAAACCTCACGGTGCATCTCATGTTTATATTTCAAACATGTCTTAACTTCTTCAGTTATATTCCATGTTGTTTGCACACTGTTTTCAATTTAAATTGGCAAAATATTTATTTTCGCAGATTATATAGACCATAATGATCAGTCATAACTAAAAAACTACTGTGTATTTTATACATTGTTGTGCCTACATTACAATACCCATCTGGCACATGAGTTATATTTTTTAAATACTTTTTCAAATATTGTATTTCTGTGATGTTGCCTACAAAAACATGATGACTAATACCTAAATATTATCTATTACTTGAGTCCTGAGTACCACGGTACATTTCACTACTTGAAATGTTTTTCTGTCATCATGTTCTGCAGAATGCCTCCCTGCAGACAGAGAGCAGTCTACTGAAGGAGCAGCTCAGACAGCTGGAGAACCAAAACACTTCTCTTAATAACCAGATAGTGGTGCTACAGCGACATACCACCACCCTGCAGGAACAGAACTCTGCCCTACATACACAGACAGCAAAGCTGCAGGTATGAAATTTAGACAAATTTAATAAAGAATAATATTATTTAATAAATATAAAGTAAATAAACACTTTTCTTCGAATTATAGTTTTTTTTAATAATTAATTTTCTAATGGCACTCTTAGGTGGAGAACTCCACAGTCTCCTCCCAGAGTGCATCTCTCATGGCCCAGAATGCAGTGCTGCAGGGCCAAGTCACTGCCTTGGAGGCAGAGGTAGAGTCATGGCAGCGGCAGCGTGAGGAGGCGTGGCGAGGTCGAGAAAGTGTGCTGATTGACCACGAGCGCCTGCTGAGTGTCCATGAGCGGCAAGCACATGAGTACGAGCAGCTGATTAGTCAGCATGCTGGACTGAAAAGCAAACATAGGGCGCTAGAAGGTGAACACAGGACACTGCAGAGCAAGTACGTAAAATGCACATTTGTATTTAGTCGGATGACAAATACTAATGAAACAAACTAACTTAGTGCCATGGTCATTGAGCTATAATAGCAATTAGTATGGCATCTAGGCAGAAAAGTCTCCACGCCAACTCATGGTCATGTTTAAGAACATTGAGCAGAAACATAATATTAATACAAGCCTGCTCTCCTCATCATACTGTTCATATTTGTTTGAGCGACTGTGTAGACTCTGGGATATAATCACAGGCGGCTCCAAGTAACTGTAACCCCTTTGCTCTGGCTGGCTGCAGGTACTGCGTTTTGCTGCAGCACAAAGAGAAATGGGAGGAACATGAGAAGCGTGGTCAGAAAGAGAAGGAGGAGCTAAACCAGGAGATCCAGAGAAATAGGTTATTACAGCAAGAGAATCTGCAGCTAAAAACAGAAGTGAACAGGTACTGAACTACACACAAACACACATAATCTTTAGGTGATGAGCCTTTTTAAATACATTGTTATGTTTTATACACTCCAAGGTTTCATAGGTTTGATAACTATTTTATGTAATGCACTGTGTTTTTGTTTTCCATGTATTTGTTTTCTACTTTGTTTTAAATTTATTTGTCTTTCTCAGGTTTTAGCAGGTTCTGTGTTAAGCAGTCTGCATGTTGGTAATGAAAGGTGATATGATGCTAATGTTAAGTGCTATGAGTCAAACATGCAGCATGCCCTGTCTCTTGGAGAAGTCATGGCAGCAATTTCTGACTCTGTGATCACCTGTGTGATGCAGTGAGATCTCAAAAGGCAAAACTATTCATTTCTTATATGCACACATGTGGCAAAGCAATATTGGCCCAGCACAGATAACATTAGGTCAACAACCATAGCTACAGTTAGATACTGATTTTTATACGAGCTGATAACTTGACTTTTATCAAAGTACTCCAACATCTTTCCCTCCTCTCTTACTTTTTGTACTCCTGCTTTAGACTGACAGAGAACCTGTCGCATCAGTCAGAGCAAGGTGAAGGCCACCAACAGCGTTTAAATGAGCTCAAGAGCTCATTAAGCTCTGCCCAGCTGGAATTGAGTCGATCAATTGCACGATACGATGCGCTAATGGAGCAACATCAAAGCCTGGATCTAACCATGACTAAACTAGACAACCACTGCGAGGTAAACAGACAAACAAACTCTTTTTATATCACCATAAGTTAAATACAGTGTAACACATATTTCACACTCACATGTGTGTGTTAAGCTGTTGAGTCGACTGAAAGGGAATCTGGAAGAGGAGAACCACCACCTTCTGAGTCAGATCAACCTGCTGAGTCAGCAGAACCACACGCTGCTGGAGAGGAGCATGGAAAGCAAAGAGATGTATCACCAGGAGCAGAAACTCTACATGTTAGTACACTACACACAGTGCAACATCTGTTCTAATGTAATGTTAACTCTTAGTAAATAGGTATATACAGTTTATACTGTAACTGTTAATACAATAAAAGTTAAAAATGATGGAGCACTAATGTCATTTAAATAATGTCTCCTTCTTTCCTCCTTTCACTCTGCCTGTCCCTCTCTGATTAGTGATAAGCTGAATTCTCTCCGTCGTCAAAAAGAGAAACTAGAGGAGAAGATCATGGACCAGTACAAGTTCTATGACCCTACACCCAAAAAGTAACACTTTTATCATTAACACTGCATTTCTAGAATTAGAAAGCTCTTATTCTTGGTCATTTTTCATATTCTACCACTGTAATTTAGAGGAACCCTAAAGCTAAACAGAAATATTCACTGACTAATATGAGAAATATCATTCACATTTGTGAGTGTCACTTAGCCTAATGTGGAAAACTATGGTTATTTAGTGATGTAGGTAACTATAGTACAGTGAGCTGCCTAGTGTAATGAAAATATTGATGTTTAATATACAGTATAACACATAATGTTGTGTTTCGTCAGGAGGAGTCAGTGGTCTGGAGCCAAAGCTTTAGCCAAACTGATTAAACCCCGAAAGGAGAGCAGCAGGGAAAGAGGCAGCGACAGAGAGAAAGAAGGTGGTAAAGAGAGAGAACGAGCAAAAAGTGCCCCAGACATCCCCTTACCTGCCACGCCCCCGCTCATCCCCCCTGAGAACCAGTCCCCTCATCCCCAGCGAACGGGAAGTGACTCACAAGACGGCAGCCATGCTCACAGTAACCATAGCAACCACTCTACCAGCCCCATCATCGGACCCCAGAGTCCAGCAGTGACACCCATCAGCCGAGGTAAACACATTGTATACAGCATTATTAGATGTCTCATTTTAAATTAAGCACAATTTTAAACAAGAACTCATTCACATATGCAGTAGAAAGGAGATAAGGCGAGGTCCCCTCTTTATGAGCTATCGTAGAGGGGAACCTTGAAAATAAAGATGTGTTGTTGTTGTTGTTGTTGTTGGTGTTGTTGTTGTTGTTGTTGTTGTTGTTGTTATTGTTATTATTATTATTAATAAATACACAGTATATATGAAGTACATTTTTAAATTCTGCCTCCAAAAGTCACAAAGCTGATGCAGAACATGACTTTGGATGAGGCGCACTTCCATGATGATGCTCCAGAGGGTGCTGTACCATCATATAACTGACTGGATGATTGACTTGAGGCTTGAGTTTCTTCCAACTGTTTTCCTCTTTAACAAGACTTATTGCATAGTAGAAATACTATATAATACTTGGAGGTACCACAGATATAGACTTCTCATATTATTATCTTACTGAAGCCTTTATGGCAAAATGGTTTACTTAGACATTCTATAAAACCAACAACAACAGCAAAAAAATCAATTTAGTGCTTTTCTTGGCACGTTGTCCACAAGTGTCACGTTTTTAGTTTGGAGCCATCAGTCACTGAGGACAGCAAGAGTGGAAGGCTTTCAGAATAACTTTGTTATGAGCAATTTGACATGGCTACAAGAATTCCTCTCAGCTTGCCATTGCTGCTTTGCAGTCACAGACATTTATTCTTGTGTCAACACAGCAGGTCAGCATGTGAAAACCCCAAAGAAAACATACAAATAATTGTTTTAGATGAACAGATAATCCAAAAAACTCTGAGAACACAGGGTTTGAGAATGCACTCTGCTTGCCAGGAGTAAGTTGAGGTCCTTGGTCTAAGTTATACTTTATCTTGTTTGACCAAATGTAGTGTGTCTTTTTTTTTTTTTTTTTTAGGTAGACTATAAATTCTAGTTTTATAACTGAAACATTAAGCTCAACATGACAAAGTGATCACACTGGCTGTTGTGCTTGTTGTTGTGCTCCCAGCGGTTTCAAAACACAGACACAGACACAAGGTTACCTTCTTATTTTAATTTAAAAGTCCACAAACACACCAAGTACCTGTAGGTCCTTTTATGACAAGGTAGAAATATCCGATTTCTTGCTGCCGTTAAGCAGGAAGGGGGTGGCTTTCAAAACCATTACAACCCTCAAAAACATTGTACTGTATTCACGGCACCCTCTGATAACAAAACTCATGTTCCTGCCAATAATTGTTGTTGTTGGTGTTGCCATCCCGATTTTCCCTCTTTTGAATTATAGTAGAACTAAACTCTAATCTATTTTGTTTCAAAGGTGATAGGTTGATATTGCAATAAAAGGTCATACACAACACTTTAGGAATCACTACACACTGTAGCTGCCTAATATATGCTTTTCATTATCCTATCCTAATAACAGAGCTGGGTTCTAAAGCACGGTCCTAACTGTCATGTTTCTATTTCTCTGGGTTTTCTGTTTTATTGCTCTAGTCTTAAACAGACATTTCTACTCATGGCTAAGCTCAATTCACTTTTAATTCTAAAATTACTTTTTTCAAAGTTGGGTTATATATCATCTTATATAAGGAGATAACCATTCTTGCCAATTGTTCTACTGTGCAGCTACGTACAGTATCTCTTGTTGGTCTGTATAAATCACTCCCCAACATATATTAGGAATATGTCCTGTGGGCTGAGCTTTTCAACCACTAGTCATCTGTTGTTTAAAATTCAGAGTGAATTGAGGTCAGTACTGAGCCTAATGCATGATCACTTAACAACAGAATAGTTTTCTTGTTTTGTTCTAATGGGTTTTCTTGCATGCGATCTGTTATTTCACATTCTGACAATCGGATGCTTTTTAACTTCTTAAACCATTTTCTTTGTTTTACTCATTGTTTTTATCATTCTCTCTTCATTTTTCCATATCTCTGCCCCATCCTCTCCCACTCAGCTCCTCCGAAACGCTTCAATTTTCTCCGCAGTAAAAGTCAAGACAAGCTTCTCCCCTCCCCCTCTTCCTCCCGACCCTCACTCTCTCTCACCAGAAGACTGCGATTTTGGTCTTCCACTGACATTGCAGCCGACGTCTTGACTAGCCAGTCAGTCTCAGCCAACGGAGTTTTCTAATATCATCACCCCCCTCATCATCATCATCATCATCATCATCATCATCATCGTCACATTGTCTCACAGCCCATTGTTGTGGCTTTCAGTACAAATCATACATGCACACTCCTCATAAACACTAATACCAGCAAACCCTGCTCCCTCCTCAGTACAAATTACTAGGCAAAACACAAAGATGCACGTGTTGCCATGGCGAGCCAGCCAGTACTACTAGTAAGTAGTGTATGTAGACACAGTTTATGTATCTGTTTGTGTATATGCTCTGCTTTCCAAAGCACAGCAGGCTTGCCGTTCTCTTTTAAGAGTTGTTGGTCCTTATGTAGTATCTCGTGTGTGTGTGTGTTTTTGTGTGTTTGCGTGCGTGCGTGCGTGCGTGCGTGTGTGTGTGTGTGTGTGGTCACCTTCGTTGTGATGTTTTTGATCTGATGAGTGTGTCACTAAGAACTGATTGCTGTATTAAGAGCACTTCAGCTTGTGCTGAGTTATGTGTTGCTTGATGATGGATCTCTCTGCCTCAAAGCTTTGCTCTAGAGTCTTGTCTTCATTCATTCAGCACTTACCAGTCACCAAGGCAACCAGAAACTGGTCACTCCTCACCTGCCACCCCATGTGTCAAATTTTCTGCTGCCACAACTATTTACCTTTTACTGTTAGAATTATGAGTTTTTAAAGCATCAGAAGCTTCTATGGGTTTATAAAAACCAGTGTTTTACACTAAACTAGCACAAGGCAGGTCTATAAAGATGATGTACTCAAAATATAAGTGCAGTGGTCTCAAAATGATACTCCCAGGCCCTTACGTACATAGTAAAGGCTGCCCAATATTGGGGTTGCCATATTTATAGTTAGTTAGTTTATAGTTAAACAGCATCATGAGTCTACTTGCATGGTTGTCAAGGAAAATACACGTCTATGATGAATTTGAAATGTGTATTTCTCAAACATATAAACAAGGTAACATACAAAACCTGTCTTTAGGTACTGCTGTTTATAAGCTGTTAGCATCATATCAGTAGGCATCTAAAGCTACTTCTAATTTCACAAGCATTTTATGTGAAACCTTGTACAGTCTGAGCTGTCATGAACGTATTGTACCCAAACATTGGAATTAAATGTGTTTTGAGGAAATACTGAAAAAGCTATGGTGAGGGAAAATTAATTTTTAAGTTTAACAAACAATAGGGATAAAATATTGGTCATTTCAGACCATTCACAACTCATTCACACTTCTGACTGCTTATTGGTCAACTAAGTGTGCTGCTGCGTATTTAGTAAACAGAGAATACGTTGTCATGTTCACACATTTTCGTATTTTATCCATTTGCAGCCTTTTGTGGTTATATCACCTTACAGGTCGCACTACAAGTAACTCTATGAAGTCACTATATAAATGTCCCTGCTGTCCACATAGCCATAGAGAAGTCAGGGATGTATATACATTTTTCAGTGGAAGGATGCTTTTTTAAGTTCAGCTGTATGAGTATGTATCTGTAAAAGTTTCAGTTTCTTTTTTTAATTGCCAAATTGCCATACTTTGTGTTACTTCCAACATTTATACAGGAAAAAGCAAACAGGGAATTTTGTATTAAACAGACTTTTGGATAAATGGTTTTGGGAGATAGCTGCTTGATTTATCCAACTCATATTGCTGAAGGCTCATATTGACCTCAGTTGAACTTTAGAAAATACTTCTTAGAGGAGGGAGGGACGTGAGAATGTAATTAATTTACCGGTACATTGGGACTGGTTTAGAATGGGATCGCTTCAAGGCCAATATAGAGAATAGTGACTTAGAACAGTTTCATTTTACTTATGTGCATGTGACTGTGGTTTAGAGACACGGAACAATCTGAAGTTATCCTTGAAATGGTTGACTCAGGAGACTATTGGCAAATAAAGAAAAATGTACTGTCTTCACTTGTGCCCACAGTGGCTGCTGTTCAGAAACGTTATGTGTTTCACTTCATTTATGGAAAACGGTTAAATTAAATTAGACACTGTGTATTTTCCCCTGCTTTGCCTAAAGTAACCAAAAAAAAAAAAGAACAAAATGATAGACTGCCTATTAAGCATGCTACAGCGAAACATTAAAGTGATTGGCATGTGCTGATTCATAAATATTTCCACATAACCACACAGTAAGAGGCCTTTTAGTGTGTAACTGGTTTCTGTTGTTGTCATTAAAAAAAGGTTTTAAGTTATTTAAACTTCAGTGTGACCCAGATATTTTTTCCTTGGTTTCTAAAAACACATAGCATAACTGGAATCTGGGAGCTGCATTTTTATTGGATGTCTTTTATGGTTGCACCTTCATTGTCTTGGTATTTAGGTGATTCACTGGCAGCTGAATCAGTGACGTCTGTTCAATGGAATAGCTGAGAATAATAGTGCTTGAGCTTGTTTGGGTGTAGTGCAGTCATGAAATTTACTAGGACATCTACTAATATTATAATAGTAACCCATAACTGATGTCACAGTGGTATGTGGCTTGCCATAATAATGGACTCTTAATGTTCTGCTTTGCATTCTAGCTACACTGTAAAAATGGCTCATCCCAGTGTTTTATTCCTGCATCCTTGCTGCACTGTGCTTCCTGTGGTTGTATGTTGCATGGTAATACTATGGATAGTGGCCCAGAGCAGTTCTTTTTCAGTTCAGATTCTGATTGGTCTGCAGGTTTGACTGACAGGAGTCGGGGAGTTTATCGCAGCAGTACTCCTGGAGGCAGCAATGAGAGTGTCAACGGAGAAGATGGACATGGACAAGGTCTTCAATACATTAATGGTTAATAACAGTATTTGCTAGAAATGACAGTAGTAACTATGTTAATTAGGTGTAAATGTAATGGTTTATAGTGGTCATTAATTCCAATGAGAGAACAAACGATATGACAGCTGTAAAGTTACTTAATGTACTGCCTGCTTGGACTGAAGTGCTTCGGTAAAATTTGGATGCATTGTTTTGTATTATATTCTCTGTTATGTTAGTTTGTATTCTTACAGCACAGTAAGCTTTGTTTTTTTTCCCCATTCAAGGCCAGACCCATAAAGCTCTGAACTCAACGCCAAGCACCAGACTGGGACAAGGCTCCAGCCACAGGTCCAGAGGTAAGCCTTATAAATCAGAGACCTTAGTCAGCATAAGTGTCAGTCTATTAATGACGGTACATAAAAAATTTCAGGTCTGTTATTTGATGAAGACTCTCGCAACAACACCTCAGACTCCATACTTGGTCACCATGGCAACATGAGAGGTCGCCCAGGATCAGCGGACTGCAGCTACAACACCTCCAGCTCCAACTCACCTGTCAACTGCAGAGGTACTAACTGCTTAAAGTATTATTTAACAGGATATTTGTGTAAGTAGGTATTTCACATGTACAAGCTGACTTCTGTTTCACACACACCACAAACACAATATTTAATCAAACTATATTTAAACAAACTACTACTTGCTTTTATTTCTTACTGATATCACTCCAGTGTGACTCAGTTTATATTGTTCGGGTTTTCTGTACTGTAACCTTTGGTGTAATCAGCTTCTGTTGATAATGACACTAATATCTATCTTAGACACATTAGATCGTCAGACTCGCTCAGCTAGCCTCTCCAGTGATGATGTCGTGGGTCTCAGCCAATCACAACAGAGTCTTTCACGTAGCTCCACTCTCCCATATGACCACACGCCCCAGAGAGCTCAACCACAGCGTGGAGTTGGTGTTAGAACCAAAACTCGGCCATCTTCACCTGGAAGTGAAATGGTGACACTTGAAGAGTTTCTACAAGAGAGCAACCTGCAGTCACCTCCTATGGTAAGAAATGTGCGAGTAGAAATGTGCACAAATGACATGCAAATACAGTCAGAGTCCACAGTATGTACTGTATACCTCCATGATCCTTTTTTCCCCATGAAGCAGTGAATTTCCTCCAAATAAAGCATCATTATAATACAGGCACGATAAAAACCCACATGTTCTTTGTTACATGTTCGTGTAGGGGATTTAACTCAATATAAAAAGGAAGAAGATTTGGGAAACCTCGCAACATGTAAGAAATACTCACCAGTGAAGAATGCCATGTAACGTGAAAGGCAATCATCAGAGTCAGTCTTTTAAACATGACTCACCAATTTGTGGCTTTTTCACTCAGCTGAAGTCAGTTGGGGACTAGTAACCAACCAGCAAAATCATTAACAAGCAAAGTAAACAACACCATGTTGGAAAACAATTCTATAGCTACAGCTGTAAACTGGAGTCGGGTTCATCTTCCGGCAAAACAGACATTGACAGTAATTGTGTGTTTGTCTTGTTTGCCTGTTTCTGTTGATCATTTGAACACTCTGAAGCTGACTTTCTTTGAAGGATGATTTGACCTGTAGACTGTGGGTAGCAGCCTCTAGAATTCTAGCTATGAATTGGATGCAATCTTTTAGTTTACCTCTCATCAGAGCCTCAAGGCCCTAAAAACTGCTGACGTTTGAATTGCACCATAGCATTTATCAAAAAAGGCTTACTGTATAGCCAGGAGAACTGAAAGCATTGAAAGTAATGCAGTGATCCTTTGACTTTTTCTATTGTAGTGTCAGCAAAACCAATACCAATGATAAAAATGACCACCAATAGGAATTGGAAAACAACAGTATGCTGCAAATAATGCTATTAGTTACTTTATTGTCTGAAACCACTAAGCTATTTTGCAGCCAATATACAGTGTCGCATCTTGCATGAAGAAAGACATCATGACACACATCCTGTTAGTGAGAGCATCTTATCACAGCTGGTGAATGATGTTACTCATCATTTTCAAATGAGCACCAGACACTCATTTACTAGTCATAGTCCAGTTTTATGCGTGTGTTTCTTATCACCTCCAGTCTAACTTATGTGAGGCCAACCCCTATCTACAAATTAGCCGTTTCATCCCCGCTTGTCATCTACACATGTACTGACTGAGCCAGAACTACAACACCCTTAATAATTCTTTTTAATGATCTCACAATGAGAAAGAGCTTCAAAGGTACAGGGGGATTCCAAGTTTAAGTCAAAATAATTACCAAATATGATTACCTCTTCTGATGTAACGGAGCAGAATGTATACAATATATTTATTACATTACTGTTCGTTTTACCTACTGACATATGATTTTGGAATATGGGAGGGATCTCTTTATTAAATAACACATTTTGCTGATGTCCCTGTACAGACAGAGGCACACCTGTAGGTTTGTCACCTCATGGAACCGTGTTCATATATACAAGCCAAGGAATAGTCCAAAGTTGGCAGCACAGGGCCCTGGCTCTTCTGTGCTAGCACGTGCTGGCGCATGAAGCTGCGTCTGTTCACCTGTCTCAGCCATAAATCTATTAATCGTCTCCAGATTGTTCAGAACTCAGCTGAAAGTCTCTTCACTAGAAAAAGAAGAAATTAACACATTACTCCTATCTTGGTTTCCTTGCACTTGCTATGTCTGTCTTTTGAAACTGGATTTTCAAAGGACTGATGTAGATGTTGTTAATTTTGTTTATTGTTACTAGTTTTCCTTTATATATTTCCCTCACCCCAACCGGTCGAGGCAGATGGCCGACTAACTTTAGCCTGGTTCGGCTGGAGGTTTCTTCCTATCAAGGGAGTTTATCCTCTCCACTGTCACCTAGTGCTTGTTCAAGTCGGATTAGTTGGGTTTTCCATTTTACTATTTTTAACTTGTGATTGTTGTTCTCTTTCTGTCTTCTATGTGAAGCACTTTGTAACACATGTTTAGAAAAGTGCTCTATAAATAAATGTATTATTATTATTATTGTTATTATAGAAATACACTGCTGATGAGGTAATGCAATGCCTAAATGTGCACATCAGTGCAGTTCCACTGATAGATACTACTTCTGTAAGGTGGATAAACTTTAATAAAGATAACAATGTATATATTTTATTTGACATGTTTATAGCCTAGACAGAACATATCGTATGTCTGTACTGGCATTTCTTGTTACTTATCACTCAAGATATACATACACTAAAACCTGTTTATCTGTGAGCAGCCAATAGCAGCCAATTCATCGGCCTTGGTAAATTATCAGTCTAATTTATTAATGGTTGTTGGCATAAAGCTTTTAATAATGGTAAAACCAGTGTATGTTGCTCATTTAACACCTATCAAATCCATAGAAAATATAGTGTATTTGATGAAAGCAAGCAATACCAGAATTGGAAGCTGACTGAATCCAACTGATTCATGTAACCAGCAAAGGGTAGGGCAAAGATTGCTGGGAAAACTACTAACTAAACTATAGACATTTTTTAATAACACATCAGTCTTGTATGTCAATAAAGTATTTACCAATTGAGAGTTTTATTTTAGTTACCTTTTTCAAGTAGATTGTGCTGAACACAAGCTACCACCAAATGCCATTAAAACAAAAGCAGCACAACCAATAGTCACTTTAAGACTAATTAGCCAATATATCAGCTGTATTTCTTCACTTGGATCATTGTTATTGGTAGAAATTCTAAACCTATTCTGTCTGATTGCTCTTTTTGTGTAGGTATCCACAGGAAGCAGGGAGGACTTGATGACAGACTATTTTACCAAAAGTCCTGGCCCCTCAGCACTTACTAGTAGAGATCAGGTGACTCCCACCAGTTATGTCACACCCACTGTACAGTCATTCAACCAGAGGCCAGGCCAGAGCGTTAAGCCTTCACCCCGCCAGCCTGTTGGTCAGTCACCAGCCTCAGGCCAGCCTGTTAGCCAGAGAACCAGCCAGTCGCTAAACAGGGCCTTTAGCCTGGCCTCAGCTGATTTGCTGCGATCTAATGGACCAGACAGTTTTCGTGGAAATGAGGGATCTCCTGGCCAGGCTGATGTGGTTCGGCGGCAAGGGGGAGCAGCTAATGGAAGAGAACGGCCACTCTCTGCTCACCTGTCTGGTCCAACCAATCGTAATGGAGATGGCAGTTTACTAAATCCACCCATTCACCATTCATCCTCCCTGAATCTGCAAACGGAGAAATACGTAGAGCGAGACAGAGGGAAGACTCCTGTGCCTAGGAATGGCCCTTCCTCCTCCTCCTACCATCACCGTGGAGAGGTCGCTATGGTAACTCCAGTCAGGGCTGTGCCCACAGCACGGCCCAACGAAGCCCCCGAACATGGGGAAGTGTCAAGGGAAGGACGATCAGGTGACTCCTCCCACATAAAGAGAGAAAGTGAGCGGGCGAGGTGTGGCTCTCTCGAACGCCCAAAGAGCACACCAGCTTCCCCTGACCCCAACAATGACCCCCAGACTGTATGGTATGAGTATGGCTGTGTCTAAACACTGCAAGTACTGTGTGCAAAAGTGGGACTGTGTGCAAAAGTCTTCTTGGGCTGAAATCTGGAGCTTTATTGGCACCAAACTAAGGGCAATGTGGATAAATGTTAGAAGTCTTCAAAATGGGAGTTTTAGCTTTGTTCTAATACAGCATCAACCACTGGAAGTCTGTGGGTAAGGCTTTGTCTAAATCCTGAAGAACAAAGCCACATTTTAAAACACCTTTGCAAAGTTCCGTTTGTATTTTCTGGAATAAACTTTTCTTAATGAGAGCTGATTCCAAACACCACCTGCCAATACAGCCGATGAAAACAGTCATTCAGGAGGCTTTGAAAAGCTAACAAGCTTCTGGGGATTCAGCTGCATATGAACAATGGATCAACTTGTGAACCTAAGAAGTCAATTTCCATTTGCCATTTTTGATCACAGGCTCAGTCTCACAGAGGCAGATGCAATATAGATTTCACCTCAGTCATTAGTGGTCTTTTTAAGGATTTAGACTCCAGCATCACAACACTAAAGATGGTCTCTTTAGCGATATTATTGGCTGTTTGAACGATGAATTGTGAAAGTTTTGATTAGATGATGATGATCCGGATGTTAATTTTTAAACTTTTACTTTAACACATATGGAAATGAAGATAGAATATGCAGTGCTAAATGCCCATTTGTAGACTAAAACACTACGAGATTTAGCTAAGAGCTGGAATTCTTTACTGCTGACCAATATGTGGTCTGACTCTTGCAAATGTTTACCTGGATGCCACCAATTCTGCAGACCTGAATGCCAGGAACGAGTCCTCTATGAGAGTGACTCAGGTAAAGATGACTGGAAGCACAGGGCGACTGAATGTATCTGATTTCTCCTCCTTTTTCTGTCCTCCTCCTCTCCTCTGCTATCTAAAACAAACACTGGAAGAGACAAAAGAAGAAGGGAAAATGTAAATGGTGGGATTTGAACAGAGATGAAGCAAATGACAGAGAAAAGGGTGTAGAGCGAGAGAATAAGTAGAGGGATGGTGGGTTGGAGTGAGGGAGACAGATGAAGGGGACAGATATAGAGATGGAAGGATGGATGGATAGATAAACAGGACAGACATGGAGGGGCTCCTCCCAGTTAAATTACAGTCTTTCTCCCTCCATCTTTAGATTTTGTCCCAGCATGCAACACTCTGACACTTTACTGGAAATGTTGCTCAGCCCGAGCCAACACTAGTTTCAAAAAACACACACACTCATACATGTAATGATATGTACAGACACAGAGGCATTGTCCTTGAGGGGGTTGGTTGTGGCTTCACAAACCATTGAACTGGACTTAATCCACACACACACACACACACTGCTGGGTAAACCACTGTATTTTGGTAGGATGTGCTGCTGCACATTGAGTTAGCCAGACAGTTGTAGGCAATGGACAACAGAGAAAGAGAAATTCAGACAGAACTGAGACCCACTGTGGTCTGGATGGTTAGTGTTAGCATGCAATGAATGAACTTCAGCAAGTTTAAGTTTAGTTTAACTGAATACACCAAGTGTTTGGCAGGAGGTTCTACTGGTGACCTTTGTGTAATGACAACAAAATCATCCATGTCTCTGGTGAACATCTGACTTTGATTCATGTTAATCATTAGCTTATGCTATAGTATGTAACATAACTGCTTGCCTTGCTAACCTTGTTAGCAGTGTATGACATGTAGCAGGCAACGTGGATAGTATATGTAATTGTATATCACAAAATGAGCTATTAAAGCTATGATTTCTACAGTCTGTATCTCCAAATTGCATCTGGAACAATGACGTGATTAAACAATTTATGAAGTGACAGAAAAATTAATCTGTCACTATAGTTAAGTATAGTAAATATATCTCTATGGCTGCAACTTTAACAGCTGAAATGGCTGATAGCACATTGAAACATTGATCTAATTAAACAAATAAAAAGAGATACAGTATGACACATGTAGACTCTCACAGCATATAGCCATGTTGTTTAAGGAGTGCATGTTGATTTGCTTATAAAAAAAAAAAAATTATATATGTGTGTGTGTATATATATATACATATATATAATTTAATGCAGAAGTGGTGTTGTAGTATTACTTTTACAGTTTCAGGCGACCAATCACAAATACATCTGTATATGTGTGACTGTTTGAAGCTTGGGCTGCTCAGTCTCTCACTACCTAGCACCTTCACTTTATCACATACCTACACAAAATATGAGTCTTCCACTACACCACAGAATAATAGGTGTTCAAAGTTTCACGCCATCACATTCAACAGAAATGTCATGTCTTATAGGTCACAGTCGCACACAGGATGACATTTCAACTAGAATTAAGTAGGTTGTTCTATATTTTTTCTTCCTGTCTAAAGGTGAAACGTGGACAGGAATGTATACACAGTCTAGAACAAAGCAGTCTAATGGAGACGTGGATGATTTTGTGTTGTTGCTGGTGTTCTTGGTGTATTCTTTGTAACCAATTCCAATAGAGAGCAGAGGAGGAAAAAAAGAATCTCATACAGATCCTGACCACCTGATCTTTTGTCTGTATCCCTGTGTGTAAATACAAATGGATCCCTTCCAGCATTAGGGATGACTGACAACAAACCTTTCTGAACACACTAGAATGATGATAATGTCGAGGAGGAGGAGGAGGTGGAACAATAGCGGAGTTGTAAAAAATGAAGACTTGACTGGCATCCATCACTGTGTTCCGCTGTCCTTTTGAACACAAAGCATGTCGATATGCAATGAGCTAAATTATTTGACCTGTAACATTTGTACATGATGGTAAAGTTTTTGAAGTCACATTTTAAAAGAGTTTTTAATACAACCTTGAGCAGCGTTATTTTGAAAATGTATGTTGATACCAAAAGAAATCCAGATGATTTACTCAAAAAACGTTGATCTTTTTTTTTAATACTCGTAGTGATATCATGTGAAACACTGTAGGTTGATGCTCTTAGTGATTTATCTATCCGATTATCTGTTTTGGGGTCAGCGTGTTTGTCTCTATGTCTGTATTTAAAGCATCTTTATATCATAACTTCCCAAATTCATTTCAGGGCACACCTGTGTGTGTGTGTGTGTGTGTGTGTGTGTGTGTGTGTGTGT
This sequence comes from Anabas testudineus, assembly GCF_900324465.2. Lineage (NCBI taxonomy): Eukaryota > Metazoa > Chordata > Actinopteri > Anabantiformes > Anabantidae > Anabas > Anabas testudineus. The sequence goes on from NC_046621.1 coordinate 17,221,634, forward strand.
GAGAGAGTGTGTGTGTGTGAGCGCGCGTGCATGTGTGTGCGCGTATGTGCGTGCTTATGCGTGCTTGTGCATATTCTTTTATTGAAACAGCCACCATCACACACCAGTGCACATCTGTCTTTGCATCATTACTTCTGGAAGGTGTTTGCATCCTGTCTGGACGTCTCCCTGTTCTGCTGACTAACTTTTCTGTCAATTTGGATTTGTGTCCCAAAAACATGGTGCCCTCCTTCCACCAAACCTCCATGACCTTTTTCTGGGTTACCTCGTCGCTATTGTGCAACCTTAAAAAGAGAAATGAAACGGGAAGATGAGCTGGAGCTGACGTTGAGCTGTTTCCTGCTGTAACTGGAATAATTGCTACTGTAGTTCAGTTTATGAGTGTTGCTTGCAATGGTGCAACAGCTGTGGTGTGATGTGACTACTGTTAAAAGACTTATAGTTTGATTCAGCTGAAGCTGAGGAGACTTATGTTATCACACCAAAAGCTTTATGCTAATAAAGATTTACGACATCAAAAGTCACAGTGTGTGTACCTCAGTTAAAAGTTGCTTTGCATAGAAGTGTCCGTGAAATGACAAACTGTGAATATGCACTGTTCAAAAATGTAATATGTCATGTTTACTGTTGCTGCCATTTCCAGAAAATAGCTTTTATTGTGTAGTAATAGTTTATTATGAAACTCAATATCAATCCACCCTGCATCCCTGTTTACATGCAGTAAAACATATTGACATGCATTTTATTTGTGTTTTATTGCTATTTGTTTCGTGTTTATGTATTTTCTAATACATACACTAGTATTATTAGGTTTTAAAATGAAGGAGTGGACCCAGAAAAAATGCAGCTCAAATCACTGCAAACCTTTACTTAATTGTAATTCTATCATTTTGCTTTATGTTTAAATGCAGCAGGAACTTTTTAAAAAGAAATCTATTAGTTTTGGTGCATTTCTTTTCTTTCACAGGAACCATGGAAGAAGAGAAGGGAATGTTCATCCTGTTCACCACATATTATAAATGGAGGTCTTAGAAAAGAGTCCCTCGAGTCAATAGAAGTGTTTCTGAGTGCAGCACGAGCATCATGTCTCAAAGGCAAAACATACAGACACACAACAAAGGTGGGCGTGACGCTGGATGCACACAACACGGAGAGGAGAGGTGGAGGACGACTGCTCTGTGCGGTGTCGACATCACATCCACGTAACATGTTGGAGGGAAAGCACCTAGTCTCAGAGGAAGAGGTATTGTGGTAGGAAGTGTGATTCACAGGGCATTCAGACGCACACCTCCCACTGCCCACGCGCTCTCACAGCCGGCCTGTTTTATTGTTCAGGTATGTTGTAACATAGAAGCAGCTCCGGATTACAAACTGCCATCAGCCATGCAGTGTGTGACTGTACAGAGAATATATATATATATGTATTTATGTGTGTGTGTGTGTGTGTGTGTGTGTGTGTGTAGGTATATGTAGATCAGCAGTGAGACTGTGTTGCGACCCTGAAAGCCAAACTGCTTATCCAAGATTAAAAAGCTGAACTAAAGTTGACTAATAATTTGCTTCTCCACCTGCTCTTTCATTTAAATTAAGATGTGCTTTTTTTGTTTTATTTATTTATTTTGTTTTGTGACGAGCAGCTTGGTGTGCTGCCCTCAAGTGGCCAAACCCCTCAGTTACAGCAGCTTTAAGTTGCAGGGGGCTCAGTCTGATCGATGCATTTCACAGCACAGGCGCGAATCTAGGCGTGAACAGATTTATTACATGGATCAGCCGATAAGATCCTGCATGAGAAGCGTCACACGGGCTGTTCACAGTGGACGCGGTGTGTGGACAGTGTGTAGCGTGACGTGAGGAGGGGAACAGACCACACAAGTGTGAGGACAAGAGAGAGGGACACGGAGACAGACAAGAGAGCTGGCGGACGGCGAGATGCGGAGAGCTTCGGTAAGAAATGCGCTTCATCCATTTATTTCATCTGCACTTTGTTTGTTTGTTTGTTTGTTTGTTTGTTTGTTTGTTTTCTGGTCGATCTTCATATTTCGCAGCATGTGTGTTTATTTCTCCATCTGCTCATCAACTGATGAGACTTTAGTGCTGAGTCCCGCTGTTGAACGTCTTATGATAACGGAGTTAAGAGAGTTCCGAGATACTGGGTTGAATTGTGTCTCTGCTGCTGGAAAGATGCGACGTCCACATGGCCGTTGTTCTTCTCTCCGGCTGCTGATGGACTGACTGCCGGGCTTCATGTAATATTCATTGAATGGTCCCTGGGAGCAGCAGCCCTGCATCACACTCACACACATCAGATCCTGAACTGCACGGGAAGTTGCACAGTGAAGTTTAAAAGTCATGTGGATGTAGTGATGATGCTGCTGGGCTGCAGAAGTTTTTGACATCACACACACACACACACACACACACACACACACACCTTAGTGTGGTGTTGATCTGGGGGAGCATCACACACTGCAGGTCAGAGGACAGAAACACACATTCTACACTCATGTTAGTGTCAGATCCTCAGGATTGGCAGCCAGTGATGTTCTCCTCACAGCAGAGCGTCAACAGTGTGTCCTCCCACTTGGTGTCCAGCTGTGCAGCTGCTGTTGTTAGCTGTGGTTGTGACATTTCCACCATCAGTGGTGCAGGGAGTTTTCATCTGCACTGCTCAAATCATACGCTGAAGCTGAATGAACCCTTGTTAATATCAACATATTCATCACTGCAGTGTGGTTTTAAAGCTACTGTTAAGAGGCTGAAGCTGTCTACTAACCTACACACTGTGGCTTCATGCACTCGACATCACAAAGACTTGAGAAGGTTACAAATGCAGACTGAATATAGAAGTAGAGTACAGTAAAGAAGTAAAGCTCAGTCTCTACAACTTTAAATGTGTAAACATATATGCCAGGAGGGACAAGATATGGGTCATCTATGTCTATATCTCTCTCTCTCTATATATATATATATATAGGTCATATCTCTTTACTGTCCAGATGAGTAACAGTGCAGGGGTCCAGCCATGGACTTTGCTGCTTAGATAAACACTCCTGCTCAGCGATCTGCGTTAATCAGAACAGTGGTCGTGACAGGTCCCCTGCTCTAGGAAATACAGATCAGAACTTGAACCACAGGCCAAATAACTCAGCAGATGATATCGCACGTGAACTGCGATCCGGTCAGCGACACGTCCAGTGTGGATGCCAGCAAACGTCTTTAGACACTCTGTAGTGAGGCTGAGTCGGTTCAAGAGAGGGGTAGCAGCGGAGTTGCCAGAGCACCTCAGTGCACTGCGAAGCATTAGTGCTCCCCATTTACAGTACATTTACAGCATTAGTCACGACGCAGAGAGAATGAATACACGACTTAGTGTATTAATTAAAGAAATCCGATAACGAAATAGCCCGATAATGGAAACAGGAAATAAAGGTAATTCAATTATATCCAGCGACAAACATAATCACAAGCTGTGTGTAAGTGTGTAATGGATTTGTCCTCATACTGGGGATTCTCTGACCACCAGTCAGAGCAGAACTCTGCTGGTCTTACCGCATGCAAATCACTGTTGATCAGGGTGTAATTGCTTTTGACTTAGGCCCCCCCTTTTTAATCTCCTTGCAGCCTGCCCTTGGGTCTAGGCCTAGACATTGGGCACCATTGCACAGTGGAGTTCAGTGGCCCTTTGTGTACATTAGCCTCCTTCATCCATAAAAAGGTCCTCTCAGTGCTCTCAAGACATTAGCAGGAAGACAGAAAACACCAGGCCTCGTTTTCAATGTCGGTGGTTTTACATTCAGCTCAGGCAGTAGAGCTAAATGTGGACACAGAGGACTGTGACAGGCTCCTGAACGGGTCCTGGTTCAATCTCTTGAGGGGGTTCTGGGCTCTAATGAAAATGGATTTTTGGAACCCCCCATGTGGTCTGGTGGCCCTGGTGGAACTGGTTTCACTGGTTTCAAGTTCTGCGGGCTTTGAGAGGATCCTAGCAGGCTTCAGGGTTTACATGCGGGGGAACCTGAGGACGTTTCACAGCATGAGAAATGTGACGTATAAATAAAACGTCAGTTAACATGACAGGATCTGACAGAATGTCAGCACTCGACTGCTCTAATCAGAGCTCGTGGCCTGGACTGAGTTCTGGGACACATCTCAGTTTCTCCTTCTATCTGATGAGCTCATCATTTAGGGCGTCAGGGTGAGGGGTCAGTGTGCTATAAGTTAATTCTGTATGTGAGCGTTCAGTGTTAGCAGGTGTTTCAGTCCCAGCACAGCTAGTTCCAGCAGTAGACCCACACACACTGTACCTCTGTCGCTTGGCTGTCACTCAGGATACTGCAGAATTCTGAGCAGACGTTGGCTCGTGTACTGCTCATATCTTATTTACAATAAGCGGGATAAGGTTTCAGCACGATTAGAATTATACCAGAGATAAGATGGAATATGAGGATACTGAGGCATGGAACACAATTAGTGCAGCTTATCACAGTGTGGACACGATCACGTTACAAAGCTCGCTGACTTTACTCACGCACAACATGTGGGGATGTTGGGAAGTGAATGCTGGATTTACATAATGTCTTTATTTGGATGTAGTGACTGACTATACACGGTATGGTAACTTGCCAGTGCAGTGCTGACTGACTGAAGAACACTGGAAAACAATAAGATTGTCACAACATCTGTGCTCACAGAGGCACAGAAACATATGTGACTTATCCCAGATACTATAAATAATAACTCCAAACAGTACTAAGAGCTCATTTGTGTCATGTTATAGATTTTAAACAGCAGCAGTTAAATACTGCTGTACGGCAGGATCACTTCATTTATAGCACAACTTTATTTCCATCCATTATTCTAACCGCTTTTCCCATTAGGGGTTGCAGAGATATGCAAACGGCACAAACACACCCAACCAACCGACCTGTGGATGAAAAGCTGGGTTCTCCTTGCTGTGATGCGACGGTGCTGACCACTAAACACCCATGCAGCGGTCCTAACTTCCTCAGGCTCATTCAGAGGGCTGTTTGAAGTCCAGGCTTGGTTTCAGGGTTAAGGTTAGTATAAGGTTCAGGCTATGGTTAGTGTTTGGGTTAGCCATTTAGTGGTGAAAGTTAAGGTTAGGGGAAGTAGCTAGGGAATGTAAATGTGTGTGTTTTTTAGTTATGAATGATTATAAAGATGATTTCCAGCATGTTTGAGAATGTGCAGGAAACTGTAGTGTATATTTAGAGGAAAATAGGAAAACATTCACTGCATAGTCAGTGATACGAGGTGATTCAAATCTGCAAAGAGCTTCATCATTTCCACTTCTATCTGATGCCATGACTCGTAGTGTGCTGCATCAGAAACTAGAATTTGTACCTTTGTTACTGGACTGTACATTTAATAGAGCAACATTTTCCAATAAATATCGGTTAAAGTTCTTTGTGGTCAACCTTCATTAGCTATATCATTATGTGAGTGTGCTGCCAGAGGTGCACATGCCATTTCAAACCTTGGTCACTTGGTGGCAGCATTGAGTAAAATATCTAGTTATTCCACCAAGACACTGCTAATTGTGTTTTGGGTATTATGTGGGTTTTGGAAAATTGTGTAGTAAAAACAAAAATCCTAAAGTGTGTTATAAGTTTTGTGCTAATGTTTTAGTGGGATGGTTTGAATTTAGATATGATGATAAATTAGAAGCCATGGAAAGTTCACATGCTGTTGAAGGTTTTGTTTAGTGTGCATAAAGCCAGTAACCATGCTGTTATATTCTAATGATTTATGACTTTGTTTTAGGCCAGTTGAGTTGTGTTCACTCCAGGAGTCCAACTCATTTTCTTGAGCTACACCTTCATTATTTAAACCTATATCGAGCTGCCATGGTGCCTATTTCTATATAAATCTTTTTAATGTGTTTACTTAGTGACAGAGTGCTTACACTGTGCACGTAGAGAAACAGTAATGGTTGCAGGGAATAGCTTGATAATAAGAATGAATTGCTGTTTCAATTCACGTCATTCATTCATGCTGATGTTGTCTCGTTTGAATGTTGTGTTTGTGTTGTTGCTGAATTCACGTTGCGCAAGATGTTTTTTTTGTAGTGCACAGCCCAGTCAGTAGTGAGTTACAATACAATGTGATTTTTTCATAACTTCCTTCCATTGTTGTAGCTGGATGAAGTCACTAGTCTCATATGTGTCTACTGAACTGATGATAGTGCAGATAGCTGTCAGTGAGAACTAGAGATGTTGGGTGTCAGTTACCTAAACACATCTTCTAACTGAGTAGATTAAAAGGTTGATGGTAAGCACCTTGTCTGGTCGGAGAAAAAAGGAAAGCGCATTGTGCACAGTCAGATTTCAAGAAAACATGACACGCTCTCGTGCTCGTGTGGGTGTGTGATCTCTGGGAAATGCAACGCAAAAAAACACCACGGCAATTAGCTCTTAGCAGTAAAGATGCAGGCGAAAAGCCATAGAGGGGTTTGAAGCAGACCACACGGTGATTACTGGCAGGGTCGCCTCTCATTACAGCTCACTGTACACACAGTCACCATTGTGATGCCTGCGATCCAGTTTCAACGCCAGGATTTTTCTTTTAGAATTTAAGGCCGTGGTGACAACTGCGTGCGCTGTCGGTCCCGAATGCTCAGTGGGCTAGAGAAGAATTTAAAGAATGGTTTGTAAAGTCAGATATGAGCGTGTCTACATTTAAATCAAAGCCTCCTGTGACTGTTCATCAGGATAAGTTATAGATAATTAATTCTAATGCAAGTGACTCTGGTAAACCTGACTTTTCCTCTAGTGTCGCCATATACTGCATGTTCCGTGCAGTGGTGGGGGTGATGTGTGACTTATAAAAAGATTTCAATGGAAATCAATCTATATATAAGTTCTATATGATTAAACAAAGTCTTTTAAACACCACTGTACCTGATCCTAGTCCAGTCCAAGTCCAGATGAACCATGAATAGCATTAAAATAAAGCCAATGTTGGAGCTTCACTCAGGGAAACTCAGCATAAAGGAGAGAAAATATTGTCAGGTTGTGGAGGCTAAATGCAGGTCGATGGCCTCCCAGCTGTAGTGTTTGCCTTTAAAATGGCCAAGTGGGACATTGACCCACGTGTGATCTCAAAAGGTGTTAGATGGTAAATGTCTGGGAATTTGCACCAGTCAGTTAGAAGTGAATAGTGACGTTACCGTAATTATTGATGACAAGGCCTAAACTTAAAAATGTTTTAGCTGTCTGAAAGGAACAACAGCCACAAACAACAAACACCGACTCTATCCTTCCTCGTCTGTTTCAAAGAGGTCAACTGAGGAACGTGTTGGTTCACAGCGACTGTCCGGCCGCGGCGGCCGAGCGCTGCTGAGTGAAGTGGGTGTGGCGCTACAGTAGATGATGAACGTACTACACTATCAGATCATATCTCATGTCATCGCTGAGGTTCAATCTCTGCGAGCTGAGAGAAAAACAACCTTCGTGCTGATTTACCTTCGGAGTAAGTCGTGAGAAAGGAGGAGCTCAGATGACTCTATCGACTGTTCATGACTAACGTTGGAGGAAAAGCTGATGATTAAGCCTGTGTGATCCAGATTTGATGACTACTCTGACAAACTAACGACTGAAGCTGAAAATCACAGAGATGATCGTCAGAGGTTTACAAAGCTGTGGGGGAATTCAGAGACATGTGTGAACACGTGTTAATCAATATGACGTATTGAAGGTTGATGACCTGTGTATTAAAAACGTGATCCTGCTTTTGTGTGTACAATGAATCACATCTGTTGGAGACCTCCAGGAAAAGAAACAAAAACAAGACCCGAGGTTAAAGCTCATATAGAAGTTGCTCTGGATAACACAGCTCAGTTTGCCGGGAGCATTGACGGATTAGGAGAAAATGAGCTCCTGGGCACTGACAGGTAAAACCGCCCCCTTATTACTTACACAGGACCCTGACACTGAAAGAGACATAAAATGACTAGAAGTCAGGTTGATGTATCTATTGCTGTATCATCTTTTTTTGTGTGTCTGGGACGTTTTGTGTGTTTTGGTTATTCTTTATGGGAATTTGAGTTCTCTTTGAAACCATTTTACGTCTCTTTGGCATCATTCTTTGTCTATGCTTGGTCTTTTTTTGTCTCCTTAATGCCATTTTTGTCTCTTTGGAATAATTCTGTGGCACTGTTTTTTTTTTTTTGTATCTGTGTAGTAATCTGTTTCTGATCACAATGTGTCTCTTTTTTTTTTTAAACATTTTTGTGTCTTCGTGGTCATTTTTCGGACTCTTTTGGGATAGTTTTATATTTTTTACTTTGAGCCCTGTGACTTTCAAACTAGAAGCACTAACACTCACTTCGTATAAAGGCACAAACCCAACAGAGCCCTGGGCCTGTGCCTGATAGGGCCTGTTCAGTAATCTGTCCATGCCTGGGAGAGCGCTGCTATTTGCATCAGAAGTGTGGTGTTGGCCAGACGGGAGCCGCTCCACAGGCAGACAAGTAAATCTTTTAGCACGTCGTTACAGTTATTGTGTTCACGTGTTGTGACACTATGATAAGGATGCTGTTTTGTTCCTCCTGTACACTTGCTTCTGAACAAACTCGTCACTTTCCATCACTATGTTACTTTAATAGAAATGATAGAACAGAATCAGGACAAGGTCCGTGTGAGTAAGTTGAGGTCACCGTGATGCTGCTCTCACCACGGTGCTGCCACATGAGACCAAAGCCTACAGGCACCTCACATGTTGTTAAAAACTGCCTCCTTCCAGGAATTTAGGCAGAAGTGGTGCTGTCTGGTAAAGTAAAACAAAAGTGTTTACAAGTGATGCTGTGTGTAGGGGGACACACGAACATCCTGTTATTAAAAGAAATGTGTTTATGTCATAACTGCATAAGTAACTTTAACAGTAGGAGAATTATTTTTAGGTCAGATTATGTCAAACCCAAACAGTTCAAATGATGTAGTCAAATGGTCTGACTCTAAGCCAATCAGGCTGATTATATTATGGGGATAAAAAATCACAGATGATGATGGAGATGTTATTGATGATCTGGAGGAGTATGAAGGTGATGAAGATGATAATAGCCGGTGATGACCGGTGCTCCAGGCATGTGACAGAGACAGACAAACGGCCTTGTTGTCAGTGTGCTGCCTGCGCCTGATCTGTGCCTGATTTACAGCCGGCTGCTGTTGCCACGGTTACTGCTGTCAGGGTCACCGATCACAGAGAAGCAATAGCACTGCAGCAGCCCCTGGGAAATAAGTTAAGGTACTAATCAGGGGGTAATTTGTTAAGGTATCGATCATGAGGTCTAGGGAATTAATTAAGTTTTAAGTTAGAAATGTTAAACAGGGAGAACTGGGATTGTGTATGTCACTCTCTGGTCATGCTGTACCTGCACAGTTTGTTGGCAGCTGTAGTCATATGAGAGGATCGTGTCGTGACGGCATCGTGTTCGTTTACAGTGAACAGCAGAATGGCTGAAAACACATTTGACACAGTTGAGTAGTGAAGGTGAAATCAATCCATCCACACACATCCGTTCTGCATCTGTGGTTCTCAGCTTGCCAATCATAACTGGGCTGGTTTGTCACTGCTTTCACTGCTCCACATAAATCATTTGAGTGATAAAAAAAAGTTTTTTCGAAGAGCAAAAGTGCAGCGTGTGTGTGTGTGTGTGTGTGTGTGTGTGTGTGTGTGTGGAGCCATTAATGTTACATTCCTACCTGTACACGTAGACTAGAGATTAAACAACATTTGAAAGTAAAATCCAACTGATGTATATAATCTTAAGTGGTTTTAACACAGCTCTCGCAGTAATGCCTCAGCATTAATCAGTTCCTATTTTTAAATGAATGATCTACATCTGCAAAAAGGTACAAGTAACTAAACAATATTCAATATTCTGTGCTGAAAAGCAGTAAAAGAAGAAGTAACTGTGCAAATAGCCCAAAAAACGAATTGAACAATTACTTAAGTACAATACTTGAGTAAAGGTACCTAGTTGCTTACCCCCTCAGGTAATGAAGAAGACTTTTGTGAGGGATTTATAAGGTGTAGTTAACTGCCGTTAATATGATATGAGCATCATGTAGTAGACATAGATTTCTAACTTTTGTTCAGTTTTGTTCAAAAAAGACAGAAACAATAGACACACAGAGAGAGAGAGAGAGAGAGAGAGAGAGAGAGAGGGAGAGTTTCCAGCCAAAGCACCACGTTCATCTAATAAACTCAAAGTTAACTCCAGGTAAATCCGAGTGCTGTAGTGATGACGTATTTTTGAAACGCTAAACAGACCCAGTTACATAGAGATCGTAACATCGTGCTCGGTACAAGTTGAATTAACGTCCCGTAAACAAGTCAGCTGCAGTGGGTGTTTCTGACCCTGCAGACACAAGGAGCAGCAATAAGTCAGTTACAGCGGTGCTCGATAAAAGGCTAAAAGCATAATAAAGAGAAAAGAGCCGTCTGCACACGACTGACTGTTAAAGCTGAAACACCTTTGAAGTTTGAACAGTACAGTGAACCGCAGCATGTCTCTCCTCTGTCTCTGGGCTGACGCACTCACTCTGTGCTCCACTGTGAATGGTTCAGTGTGTTACGGCCCTCTCACATGTTATCACTGTGTGTCTGTCCGTGTGTTTTCTCTTGTATTTCCATCTTTGCAGGAAGTAGATGTCCCCATAAACCTCTTAGGATGTGTTTCTTTGTCCTCAACATAATTTGAGGTTACTATTTGGGTTGCAGCGTCAGTACTGACACAGGCTTATGGTTTGGGTTGAAGGTTGGGTTAGATGTGATGAGTGTGTGTGTGCAGCTTAAAGTGGCCACATTCTGCTTTATTTAGGGTCTGTGGTTTATTCTGGGGCTCCGCTGATACATACAGGTAGATATGTAAGATCAGAACATGAAAAGAAC